>NC_085871.1:1872500-2195000 GCF_034702125.1 Engraulis encrasicolus
CATCTACCCTTGGTCGCTCTCTGGGGCTCGCCACAACATCTGAGTGAGTAATGTACCTAACTGTCTGAATGACTTTCAGGTCTCCGGCCTTGGATTTTTTATCTCCAAATAGGCCTATTTTCAAAATATTTACCTACCGCTGATGTTTTGTTAGACTAAAAAGAATGCACATATGAGGCTGAACAACGAATGCTGATTTGAAACTAAGCAACTAGGCCTTCTCTGGTATCATTGGCCTAAGCACAATTTGATTTTGGGCCCCCCATCACCCACTCCTCGGCATCAGCAGGATTGAACTATAGGTTTACTGGCCTTGGTATGAGCACTGAAAATGCAGAATAGGCAATAGCCTACAAAAGGAAGCTTTGTGAGTTTATCATATCTTAACTAGACATGCGGAACCATGTACAGTTGTGCTCCTATAGAAGATTGACTCTATAATGGGAGTTAATTGTCTTTCAAATAGGCCCCTATGACTGTTGTTGGGCACAGACACACCAACAGAATCAAACAGCACATGCACAGCACACAACTCCCCTCACATACAATAAAATAATAAAAATAAACAAAAACAAAAATACCAAAAGCATTAACATTAGTCAACATCAGTCTGTAAGAAAACTAAGGCATTACAGTCAGAAAACTGAAATGTAGCTGGTGTTTTATCGAGGACCTATTCAAGGATGGAGGCAAGAACAGAGACGAGAGAGGAGAGTGTAGTACAGTTGTGTAGCACTTTTTGCATATCCTTCAGTATCACAGGTACTTTTTTGAATGGACAGACAAAGCATGCCCCCATCTGCAGGTATGATTGTTAATTTGCAACACATCTTGGGGCAGTTGCAACTCTACAAAAATGCACTAGAATAAATGCACACATACAGTAGTTATTCTAAAACTTCACCGGTAGTGTAAATACATATGCATTGAAACAATTTAATAAATCTGCTATACAACTATATTATAACTATAAAGCTACTACATTCATATGCATATATTTTGGGGCTTTTCACCATTTTATTATTAGGATAGTACAGTGAAGAGTGGGACAGGAAATACAGTAAGTAGGAGAGAGAGACAGGGGAGGTTTGGGAAATGACTTGGGGCCGGAACCGAAGCCGGGTCCCCGCCCCGGCCTAACAGTACAGTGCCCTACCGCTTGAGCCATGGCTGGTCCAACTATAAAACTAAACGATATATAAACTAAACTTGTGCATATCCCAGTGGAAGTGCACATGCACATAACAGTAACAGACTTGAGAAGGCTGGAGTGCAGATAGGACAGTTTTCAGTGCACAGTACATCGAAATGAGCAGATTAACTGATTCGATATGATGCAATTATAACAGTTTATGTATACAGTAGCATTGGCATCAGTGGTGCAAATATGACAGTCTCCGATTCTCAGACTAACAAAAGACCTGACTTGAATTCAAGTGGAAGCATTAATGGTGGAGGTGACCGTGTCAGTTATTGAGCTATCACAGTGTCATTACATAGATGGAAAGGTTTGATTCTCCTGTTTGAAATTATATGCATAACACAACCATCAATGTAGGGTTTGACAGGAGCAGACATACAATTTTTCATGCTTGGCACTCATAGGGCTCATGGGTGGGGAGGGGAGGGGGGTTCTGGGCTGTACAGTATCTCGGCCGTGGTGTAAATCAGTGTAGAACTGCAAATGTTGTTTATTATAAACATAGTTCTGGAGGAAGTCTGAGAGTGATTGACAGCTGTCATTACCAGCTCCCACCTTCATTCTGATTTAAATCTTTCACCAATCCCTCTTTCACCTGTCATGTGCAAAGGCTACCCGAATTGGAGGTGCCATGCCAGCGATTTTGCAAAAGCATGTGAGTTCATCAGCGCAAATGTAACCCGTATCACTATGCAGTCCGTCCCTCTCGGGCCCGCAAACTCGCCACCACTTCAATGGGAGTCACAGCACGATACCGCTGGACTAAAGGACCGGTCCAATAGCCCAGTACTACCAATATTGTATGAGGCTTCGGGAGGGAGGTTTACTAACGTTCCACACCAACTCTGCTAGTTCACCTCCGTTACACAAACTTGAACTGAGTATGGTGACAGCCTTAGGAAAGAAGCTGTCTTTGAATCTGTTGTGCTATCTTATGTTGATATTATGTTATGATTTGTAGTGTTTTAAAAAGTATCTGGTGCCAACTGTATGTTAACTCTTTCATGTAAATGTGTAATATGATACATGCATACGTAATTACATGCATACATACGTACATACTTACATACGTACGTATGAGTTTACATTTGTGTGTGCGTGCATACATTCAGTAAATACATAGGCATATATAGTACATACATATAGTACTAATGTCCTAATCTTTACTTACAGGAATCAGACTGTTCTGCACCAGTTCTGCTGCCCTGCCCCTGATGCTGTCGAGGCTGATTGTCAGTCCAGTCCAGTTCCCAGGTAAGATTTAATATCCACCGTAGTTACATGATTTCCACATTGTTAAAACACTAACAGTGACTATCACACTATCTTGCAAAACCGTTGAGTTTTTCTAAACCAAAGCCAAAGACAATGCACACACACACACGCACAGGCACACGCATACGGACACTTTGCAAATGATAAAACACAACACTTGTAGGCACATGTCACTGCTTTACACACTTCCTGAATGATCAATAGACTTGTGAAAAACACCAGACACATTTATGGATACTATTTACACAATTGTACCATCTGTCTGGCAGCACTGTTGCACAGTCAAATTCTTTGCATCTGAGCACCACAAATAAGCAACAAAACAAGGTTGGCTTTTCTGTTTGAAATACAATTTGGAGAGAGGGAAGAGTAAAACGTTGTAAAACTTACTCGCACTGGAGGTCAAGGAGGAAGATTTTGAGCTCAACAACCACTAGGAGGACAAGGAGAGGTAGCGGAAGATGATAGAGTAAGGATAAGAAAAGTAAGAAATGAAATAGAAGAGCTTGGTTGCAAAATGACACATCCATTTTGGAACATTTTGAGAAATTTGATTCATTTTTGTATTGGGCATTGCATTGCAAAATGCATTTTATATATCTTTAAAAAATATGTTTTCAACCATGGAGGAGGATTGGGTAGAGCTTGTTAATCAATGCCCCTCACCAACCAGGCAGGTCTGGTAATGCTTGGGCTGCAAGCCTGATGTCCTAACCACTTACCGCACCGCACATTGGCAACCTAATTTGTTTTCCCAATGCATGAAGAAATCTGTTCATTCTTTTTAATAGCATTGCAAGAGGAAAGGGAATGACATGTGAGTGTTTACTCAAGCCAATAGTTAATGCAATTAGATAATTAAGCCTTTTTTGTGAGACCCGAGCCGGCAGCCTCAATGACAGCGAGTCTTCCCCCCCCAAAAATATTTATTTTCTACAAAAAATGACTGGTCAGGAAATGCTTCTAAACCAAAATGTACAAAATCAACTAAACATTCCTAGGCTTAGAAGAGGTTAAATAAGAGCTCAAACACAAAACTAAAGCACCAAATCAAACTGAACTGAAGTGAAAAGTGTTTCCCCCTCACTGTGAGAACATTTATTCAGGCTGACCAAACCAAAGAGACAAACAGAGAAAAACACACCCAGGCTACTATTTATATTAACATGTCAAGGTCAACGTCCAAACCAAAAAGACATAAGACCGTCAAAAAGACAAAGTGCAAGTAAAAAATACCAAGCCAAGCTATGTAAAGTCAAAATACATACAATTATTCCACAAAACTTCATGTCTCACCATCTGAAGTCACACCAGATTCATGTCATCTCTCCTCAGAACCGAGGTAAATTTAAAGGAATCCAATAAAAGATACAGATAATCCCAGGTAAAGAAACACCTAAGACTACAATGTTTGAAACCCATGAAAACATGTCATGGGATACTTTGGTTTTTCAGTATAGATAGATAGCATACTGCCCTACAATTTAAGAACGCAGTAACTCTGAAAACTGCAAACTGAGAAAAAAGGCTTCAAAGTTTCCTATATGGCGTGACAACTGTGTTGTCGGTAAAGTGGTGGTGACACTTCCTGGTAATGCTTTTTTAGGATAGAAATTAAATGCACACAAAAAAACTCCCGAAAAACAACATTTATGTGTCTAAAATAGAGTTACTGCGTTCTTGGCTGGTATTACTGCCACAAAATGGAGTTACTGCAGGAGTTACTGCGTTCTTGGCTAGTATGTCTACTCCCAAACCAATTCCCATTGGAAAGTGCAGCAGTAACTCAACAACACCGCAGTAACTTTTTTGGGGTAATTTTTGCACTTTCAAAATGATTTTTCTCTAAAACGGGACGGTGTTGGACCACCATTTTTTGACACAAGACAAATTCGGTACCGAGAGTCCATTTCCGAAATATTTTTTTTTTCCGACCATTTTGAGTTACTGCGTTCTTGTTTTGCACGGCAGTATAGATGTGCTAATAGTGTGTGTACACTATTATAGAGGTGTTGGAAACTAGATATTGTAAGGTGTAATGATAGCTAGGGTTGGGGCTGATCTATCTGTGAATAGCAAAAAGAAAATATGAATAACAAAATGCAAAAATTACTTATATACATTTTGGAACATTTTGGGAAAATTACATTTTTTATCCTGGGCATTGCATTGCTTTGCATTGCCAAATGCATGTTTAATAGCTTTAAAAAGTATATTCTCAAAATATATTTGAATGGCAAGAATTCATACATACAGTAACTGAAAGGACTGAACAGTCATTTACAATACTAAAATGCAAAAGTCAAAAAATGGTGTTTAAGTCATTTAGCAACGACACTCTTCATATACTTAGTGTTGGGAAATAAGAGTGCATTGGTGTTCTGACAGCTGTTTCAATCTGATGCTGCCCCACAATGTTTATTGTAATGAATGGCTTTCCGTATGTGTGCCCCCTTTGAGGGAAGCTGAGGGAAGCTGTGTAGAGCTTGCATGTGAAATATCAAATTTAAGTAGAAACTGAATTTTGGCCTGAATAAGTTAGTACCACTTGCATTTAGCAGAGTTTAAGATACTTACTCATTGAGTTTAAGATACTTACTCATTAACAGCCCCAGTGAAACAATCCTCCAAAGACGCAAGTACCCCTACTGGCTGAGAGACCACCACTGGCCATCTAATGGCACAAATACACCAGACACGACTGGAGCGATTCCGGCAATAGAAGTAATCGACTTTGTATTGAATAGCTGGCGACTGAAGAGACAAAAGCGATTTGGGCGATGACAGGCGATTTCAGCAACTTAAGCGACAGTTTGTAGTTGGACTTAAGCAAATATTATGCAAATGAGCTATGATGCGGTTCGGCGACAGCCATCCGCCGCCAATTGGAATGTCAAAAGAAGTCTGCTTTTAACCACTTCTTATGCAGGCACATCAAGGCAAGGGTAGCTGGCACTGAGATGGAGCAGCTTGTCCTGCCAAGAGGACAAGGACGCTCAAGTGTCTCCATGATGACTATGGACACAGCGGTGTAGAAATGAATAAACATCTCTTCAAGGATCACATCTACTGGTTCAAGATGCCAGTTGAGATGGACTTGTGTCAGCATACTGTTGAACCTCTACCAGGCATCCATTCAGAGACTGCTGATTTACTGTATCACTGTTAGCTGGTGGTATGGATCGGCACTGCCCTCATGATCCGATTCGATCACGATTCGGGAGGTAGCGATTCAATTCGTTTCGATTCTATCCGATCCGATCCAATTCTACAATGCATTGCAATGCATTACATTTCTACTGAAAGCAAAGCAAATGTTTAACCCCTTAGCGCAGCACCTATGTTATAACCTTACTGTCACCAAAATTGTAATGTCTATGTCTTAATCTGTTACTTAAGGCTCTCGGCACTGTCATAGCAATGTTGTTATGATGTAGTTGAGTATGTTCAACAAATAGTGAATAGGCCAGCCGGCGACCCCATCTGCACTAAGAGGCTACTCAGTCATGATGAGGCAATACAAGTAGTCAGATACTGAGCAACAATTTATTGCCTGTTTTCTGTATCAGTCTGTATCAGTCTTGCAATGTTTTGAAGTGCTTTTATTTAATTTAACATTCATTTGCTCCCGAAATATCCATGGAAGTAATTGAAACTCAAATAAATTGCCGGATCGATTCTGGAACTTGCCGGATCGATTCTGGATCGTTCATGCCCCGCATCGATTCGGATCGCCGAATCGATCATTGTTGACACCGCTAATGTTAGCTTGTTCAGGCCGTCAGAGAACCATGCTGGTGCCTATTCCCGGATCTAATCTCATACTGGATGACGTGTTCATGCTGAAAATGGCAGCATTCACTATAACACTTTGTCTGCGATGCAAGCCAAACAACCTTAGGTTTTACTTAAGATATTAAACATGACGAGAATGTAGACATCAGCAGGTTCATCTGGTTAACAGGCAGAACAGTACAGAGCCTGGTATTAATGCGGGTGGTTTGCAGGTAAGCACTTTGGTTCCGAACATAACTGGTGCAGGAATGGGGCCCCAGCACCATTCCGGCCGGCCTGAAAACAGTATGTGTGGTATGACAGTTGCACCACAGCGGAAATGAAGAGACTCCAAATGATGGACCATTGGCTGCCCTCCCATGTCCCTGATGACCATCTACACCTCCTGCTACCTCCACAGAGCCAAGGACATCGTCAAGGACAGCTCTCGTCCTGGCTTTGAACAACATCAAGGACAGCTCCCACCCTGGCTTTGAACAATTCAACCTGTTGCCCTCATGAAGGCACAAGAGGTGCAACAGAGCCAAGACAAACAGAGTGATGCGTTTTCCCCAAAAGTCATCACTACCTTGGGGTGCGTTCCTTAAACAAATACACACCTAACCACTTTGTACCACCTGCTGTACTATGTAGAATCAAACTACATAACAAACCTTGAATGATTGCTTCTTGACTCCTAATACTACACCTGAACCGAAAGCACTCACATCAACATTTTAAACGACAATGAAATGGTAAATTACTTTTTTCTCTTTTCTGCCTCCTTGTTACATGACTTGGCATTGACCGAATGAAAATGAAGGACACAGTAGTGTATATGAAAGTCAGAGTATTCATGCACTTTGTATGGAGTAAAACATTAGGGTGCCCAAACCATCCCACAAATGTCCCCTGAGGGTCACCTGAATTTCCATTGGGGTTTAACCGAATATCCTTTGTCATCAACAAATTTGTCTTGCGTTCAGGAGCCATAGAACAAACAGGTAAACATACAGACTAGCACAGCAATAGGCTACATAGAGACAAGTAAGCCTATGAAAACAAACAGTTGCCTGTGTAGATTGAAATAAAATACTGGCAATAAAAAGCCTATATACACTGTCTTATATATACCTGTATATATGCATGCCTTACAGTAAAGTCCCTTTATCTGAATTTTACATATTTAACAGTTGATTGCTTCTAGGCACAACAAATGTTACGGCTCTATCTGTTTTAAAACTTCAGTCTTGAGGGGAGGGGGGGAATATTCAGAGGGGTCATATTCAATAGGGGGTTGGATGGATCATCTAATATTAGTGTAAGCATTTAATATAGTGTAAGCATTTAATGTAGGCTTACTGTATATCATTCTAATAACAGTGTAAACATCAGAAATCTTCCTGATAGTTTTCACTTCTATTCTGATCTTAAAATCACTGCATCACATTTGCAGCTACACAGCTTCACCTTTGAAGCTTCCTTTAAAAAATAAAGCCTGTGTTGTGCTATTGAGTATCTTGCAAGAGTTTTTGCTTTCCATGCGAGATTAGTGTCTATAATTGAATCTAGGTACTTGTACTCTTGTACTGTCTCAAAATCATTTCCATTCACATAAAGTGGTTCAAATGGGTGCATTCAAACATTCAAAATTAAGATTTCATTGCACCACATATAGAACTGGTCTATCCCTTGTCTGTAGCAGTTTCATCACCCATTAAGAAACCCACTATTGTAGTATCATCAGCAAACTTAAGACACACAGTCATTTATGTACAGTAATAGTGGTGATAAGACGCTCCCCTGAGGAACACCCGTATTTATGCTAATGGGAGATGATTAGGGATGCACCGATACCACTCATTATACTCGTACTCATACTCGTCAAGCACTTGCCGATACCAGGAACGATACTGCTATTACACAAAACAAATCTTGCCACGTTCTGTGGACTTGAAAGCAGCATGGAAAAAAGTGCCACCTCATACATTTACTAACATTTAAATCTACATGGAAATGGACAATAAAAATATCACAGGTGGAAAAAAACAAATTTATTTTCATTGTATTTTGTTGGTAAAAAGGTATCGGTATCGGTACTTGGTATCGGCAAGTACACACATTAATGTACTCGTACTTGTATCGGTTTTCAAAAAAGTGGTATCGGTGCATCCCTAAAGATGATGGTCCATTACTTGCTCTAAGACAGTCAAAAAAGACGAGGCGCACACAAGGCTTGCAAGTTCAAAATGTGTATTGTGGCCGACAAATTACAAAAGAAGTCATTGGCATTTCGGACATAGTCCATTGTCAATGTCTCCAGTAGGAGAATCAGGAATCATGCGTGTTTTGTTTTGTTTTGTTTTGTGAAGCCAACATTGCTGTAAGGCAGCAGAGCCATATGTCATACTCACTATCTAATGTTGCCGTCATGGACTCGGGAGCTCTCGAGACAGCTGACGACACTCATGACGAGACAGCCGAGTTCTGGGCTGTGGTGCATGAACGACACAGATGCCGGAACAATCAGGAATCATGCATGTTTTGTTTTGGTTCTCTTTTGTTTTTTTCATTAACCCACATCCACAACATATCATTTTAGCTTAAGTTGGCTAAATTAAACAGTCAGAGACCAGCATTACTGACATGTGCATCTGCAATTGAATGACATTTAGGTGTTGTTGATAGTGATTACAAGATGATTTTTCAGTATTTGTGATACTGTTTGCCAGTTGCATGCATGGGCGCCATATTAATGATGGGTGTGTTGTCACACAAAACGTCAGCTCGGGAACTTGTGGTTATATACTTCCGCCTGAGATCAACCTAGAGAAATCTCGACCTGACATTGCGTCACCAAATATTCACGCACACTTTTCCAGAGTTTAAAGGGGCTCCAGGTAGGATTAAAAGTTTAATTAATCACGTTCCCGTCTTTCTTAAGTCTTAATTAAGTGAACGATGGCTCTAGTGATCACTTCAACAGTCCGCTGTCAGAAAACCCCACTTGCAAGTTTTGGCAGCACGGTCCGAGGGAGTATCATTTGAAAACATCGCTTTACATACGGTATTCAGATTTGTATCAACTGCTGGCTTTCCAGGATGAAAAACAGTATCACCGCGAGCTTATTTGAACAGCATTTTTTCATTTCGGGGTAGATTTTTTTTAATATATATATATTAGGGGCTTTTATGCCTTTATTTGATAGGACAGTCTGAGATGGTGACAGGAAGCGAGTGGGACAGAGAGAAGGGGTGGGATCGGGACATGACTCGAACCGGGGTCCCCGTGGGCATGCAAGCCCATATGTGGGGGGCTTAGCGCGCTGCGCCACAGCGTCCCCCATTTCGGAGTAGATTTTGAGATATGCATGCCACGGGCAGCGCGCAAATCATCCTACCTAGTGCCTCTTTAAGGTCGGGTTTCTTGGGATTCTCGACTATTTGAACGTGCCGTAAGTTCCTATCCTCATCTTAATGTAAGGATGGTGATGTTTGGAACTGTGTAAAAGCTTTAAAATGTGGTGTTTTGCGATATGCCCTCATCAAACATATAGCACGGCTAATGTGGCTATCGTAGCTAACGTGGTATGGTATGTTATGGCATGGCATGGCATGGTATGGCAAGATTGGGAAGCACTGCTTTAAATGGAAAGTGAAACCACATCAAGTAGAACTATAAGACTTAGACTCAGACTCAGACAAGAATTCATTAAATCCATCGGGCAATAAAACACACAATGACATGTTGATATTTGTCGATCTGTTTATACATACCTATACAACATATTAAAATCACAACATGGCATCATGACAAGTAAAAAGATGACAGGCCGATTTTAACCAGCTATATCACGTGTGTACAATGCTTTTGCAAGTTAACGCATAGCTCCACAGATCATTCCAAGGCCATGTGAGAGCATTGTTCTGGCTGCAGAGTTTTACAAATAGATCGCCAAACATAACACGCTTTACAAAACAAAGTAAACAATTGCCTCAATGTAAGGCAGGATAGGCCAGTAGCTCTATCTAGGCTACTCTTCTCTAAACTACTGCACAACTTTGCTCCGAGCCATGATTTTTGAGTTTGCGACGGGGGGCATGGTGCCATTTTGGCTCACGTGACGCCGCACACAATTTGTGCACGTGAAGTATGCACAGACTGACACAAACTCTGAATCTGCCTTAAGGCATGGTCTTGGTCAGGGCGCAGCTGAGCATTTTCGTGTTAAGCAAAAGAAATTCGCAGTGGCAACAGAAAGTCGCAGACACGGTGGGAAAACTGTGCAAACCTGTGCATTTGAGGACCACTTAACTTCCACTTAACTTAGCTTACTTAATAGCGTAGCACCTCAACGTTTACTCTTTTTAATTTCTTTGGTAGTAAAATGTTAGAAAACAGGTTTTCCAAATCAACCTTTTTTGTTATGCATAATTTGTATAAATTAGAAATGTATCTATTAAAATGTTTACTACATTTTTGGCAAACCTATTGCAATGATCAGCTGTTGTCTAATATTAGGAAGTTGGTCTTGGGATTACAAGGTCACATATTCATTTCCCACACATGTGGGAAAATGGTGGGTGGTCTGTATGCAGCATAACGAATGCCTGAAATGCCTTTGATCAATGCACCTAATGGCTCAAGAGACTCTATCCCATTGTAGGAGCAGTCACGACTCATACGTTTAGGACACATAGATCAAAATCTGCTGCAGATGTGTTATAATCTGCTGCAGTATGTATTCTGGATCACAACGTCTAGTTGGACAGAAGTGGTTGAATATTTTATTTCCTAAATAGTTATAAGAAATTGTAGTATTTAAGCAATTACTTCTCAATAAATACCTCTTTATGTGCAGGGATATTTTTAAAGATAAGTTCAACCGGCAGATAACAATGCAGTCAGATTGAAACTTGAAGGCTGTGTGGGAAAATTACTTTTTTGCGCCCATCAAAGAGGGGTGACACCATCCTTCTTTGCCCTTTCCGAGTTCAGAGGCAAAAAAATATGGTTTTGACACTCTGCATTTTCTCGTCCTTTCTGCAGTGAGACTGAGGCTGAGGCTGAGGCTCTGCACACTGAAGGTGCTGAGAGAGAGGCAGCCAGCTCTGCTGCTGTGCTAGATGATGGAGACTCTGACCAGGCACAGCAGGATGTGTCGAGAACTGTAACTGAAACAGGAGAGGGAGGTGAAGGAGATGATGAACATGAGGATGATACTGAGGGTGAAGAACAGCATCAGTCGGATCAGACTGCTGCTGCTCCTGCTGCTGCCCACGATGAGCTGATAGGGCGTAATGTGGAGGAGGAGGTGACGCAGGAGGAATGTGAGGTAACAGTGAACGTGGAGGAGGAGGATGAGAAGGAGGAGAAGGAGAAGGAGAAGGAGAAGGAGAAGGAGAAAGAGGAGCTGCCGCCACGTCAGCTGGAAAATGAAGAGGAAGGGGAAGTAGCCTGTTGGGGACCGGGGAGAAGAGCGAGTCTCCACCACACAGCCTCTCCTATACGAGTTCGGAGGAACAGCAGCTGCTCGCACGCCCAGTCGTCTGTGGCTGACTATGAACTGTCTCTTGACCTCAAAAACAAGCAGGTAGGGATGCTGGGATCTGTAAAAAAAACCTCATTGTTTTGTCTTTGAGTCAGATCATTTGTGTGTGCAGAGCCAGCTCGTCAAACAGAGTTTAACGGGGGACAGTAATGTCACCAACTGTCCATATCTAGGGTTTGTTTTTTACTACTTATGTAAACTATTATTTCGGGATTTGGAATCTTGCCAAACATAACTCAGTCTCTCATGTGTGGTGAAATTTGCGTTAATTAAAGATAATAACAAAAATGTGTACTAAATCCCACTTCATCTAAAACTAGGATTATATTTAAAATCAGCAAGACTACAAGGAAATTGAACTGAAAGTTCGGTTGTTGTTTCATAGCTGCAGTATTTGTCCATATTAACCATGATTAAACATGATTGAATCTCTGGCCGAGTCATTAAGAGACACTGCAGTGCATTCAGAAAGTCAGATGTGCGCACAATAGCAGCACAGGTGCTGGACCAAACAGAAGATAACTGAAAGGAAATGATAAAGGTCCGCAACACTGTTCTAAGCACCCAAACAAAGTTTAATGGCACAACGATTTGGACGCTCAGTCCTTTATCAAAGTGCAACTTTGATGAAGGACTGACAATCTGAAACATTGTGCCGTTTGGGAGCATAAAACAGTGTTGCAGACCTTTGTCATTTCCTTTCAGACTGAAGAAAATGCAAGAAAATATGGTTGCATATGTTGTGATCATCTGAGAAAATACATGAAGAAAACTGACACCGTCGGGTTATTTGAACTTGACCCATGCCTAACACTGATCCCTTAAATGGCGTTTATGTATGAACGAAGTTCAGGAGGAGTATGACAAAATTTGTTGCGCACCTGTAACATCCGCCATGCCACTTGCTCCTTTGTGTACCTGTCTGTTTTGACCCTTTAATGCCCACCTCTCATGCTCCTTTGACCCTTTAATGCCCACCTGCTGTTTCTGCGCTTGCCTGTCAATGTTTGAAGAGGTTTCCGAGCTCAGTCAGACTCGCTTCCCTGCTCTCCCCTCCTCCTCCCCGCTTGCCTCCCGCTTTCACCATTTACGTGAACATCTCATCGTTAGCATTCATTTGTTCCCCACTACCAGTTCTATTCCTGTTTTTTCTCCCCCTACTCAAAATTTCTTGGTCCATGGTCTGATCAAATCTCACTGACACTTCAGTACCACGGACAGCGACTTTGCCCAATACGTCATTCACTAAACTAGATCCCACGTCAGCGACCGTAGCGGGATATTCGCGCTGCACTAGCGTCTCGGTGATTTTGGTCCCTCTGGACCTTGAGTAGCACTTCCTGATCTGTTCTGCCACTAGCAGCTCTTCTCTGAAATCAATACATCAAAGAAGCGAGGCAAATGTATGCATACATTATTCCAATACATTTCGGAACCAGATATTGCATTCATAGCAGTATTTGGCATTCTTACACTCTGGGATCCATTACCGCATTACATTAAGCTAACTTGCTGGAATACATGAGCAGACTTACAGAGGGAAGATGTCTCTTCCTACATGTTTTAGCAATATAGTAAGATAACTACCCACAAATAACAGCACAATGTTGTCTTAATGAACTGTTTGACGTGATTTTTCATGTCACACACACTTGAGTTTTTGGGTCACTTTCTGATCAGAAACGAATGTGGCAGGCCTAATCCCTTGAGCACGGGCTTTTACTTCCTAGTTATTTGTAGTCTAGGTATACTATATTTTGCATCCAAAACTACTTGTTAGGAGAGAAATCCCTACTCCTCCACATCATTCAATCTTCAATTGATCTATTTAAATTGGATAATGGCCAAATGGTCGCCATGCTAATTTGCGTAGAGATGAACAGAACTTGTTGACATACCGCAGCTCTGAGTCCGATCCGCAATCCGCACATGCTTTGTGAGGATGGCCTTTTTAAATTAATTGAATTTGTTCAATTCAATAAACATTTGCACTTCCCCAAGTCCCGTTTTCAAACCCTCTAACATGTTCAATTTTCTTTCTGTGTTGGACAAGGGATAAATGTGTTTGTGTTTGAGCCCTGTTGTTTAGCCTAGTGTCGGCATTGTTATGCACAGTTGCATCAGTTCAAGAATGAAAGGAGACATAATATTATTCAGAGATCATAAATTCCTATAAATCTATACTGTCATTGGAGCACACACCACACATAAACTAATATAACAAGTTACCTTTTGGGTTGCATTTGGGTATCAATCCAGGAGATCTACTACATAATCTCACTAGAGTAGGCCTAGGGTAGACTGAGTACAGTTGAGTACAGGGTACAGTTGAGACAAACCAAATATCGCAGGGTAACAACGTAACTCTGATCTAATTTTTGCTGTGGACATGCGCATCGATATCCTCTTAGATCATGGGAAATTTGAAACCAGCACAGAACACAGATCCAAAGATATTGGGAAAATGCTGTTTTCGACAGGTCAGATTTACTTCACCATGGTCCTTTAACAATGAATATCTAATGACCAGTAGTTATCCTCTTGATATAAGTTACATGATTGCAAGCCATGATATGTGCTCTAAAAGCAGACATATTTCCTGACATCATAACAGTTAAAACCATTTTAAAATCTTTATCAATGTGTGATCTGGCCAGAAGGGGACAGTTTAGACGCTAGCCTGTAGTGCTAATTTCACTATGTAAAACCAATATAAAGATGCTAACGGGTACAGTTGAGTACAGTATTTTGCGATCGGCCATGCTATTAGCTCCCATGGCTATTACCTCCCATTGATTAGAATGGTGTCTCAACTGAACTCTGCTATGTCTCAACTGTACCCCACCGTTTTTTAGTCAGGGTACAGTTGGGACAAAAGTGCACCTTTTTCATTTAATTAATTACATAAACATGATATAATTCCGTGATTATATATTTGCCCACATCCTGAAAATATGTTCTGTCCAAAACAACATTCGGTAACACTTCCAAATAAGGGGCCATAATTAACAGTAAAGTAGCTACAACCTAATACTTAAGTAAGGGTTAATAATCATTACTTAATGCCACATTAGACACATATTAATTGTTATTAATGCATATGTTGAACATTAGTAAGCAGTTACTTAACTATTAGATAACTATTACCTTGTGTTACAAGTTAATAGCATATTACTATTTAACTAATAGATAAGTAAGGGCACAGTTTATAGTTAAGTAGCTATCTGGTCATACTTAACTAAGGACCAAAATTAACACTTACTTAATAATATATAATACATCATCAATAATACATAAATATTGGGTTTTGGGACCCTTATATTAGAGTTGGCTGAGGATAACTAATGGTTAATTAATAGATAGATATTGGTGTTTGGGACCCTTATATTAGAGTTGGCTCCCTATAACTAATGGTTAATTAATCGATAGATATTGGTGTTTGGGACCCTTATAATAGAGTTGGCTGAGCATACCTAATAGTTAAGTAATTAATCTACTGTGACATCTAGTTTTCACTCGTTCAAAGCACTGTAATAGTGGCTACAGGAGCCATTATATAGCAAGGATTGGATGTACACTTCTCAATGATGGTGGGGTGATGAGATGTAATTTTTTCATGTACCACTTATTAGTTTTAATGGTAAAAACCCTACAATAAATGCAGAACATTATGAAGAGTAATAGTTTTGAAGCGAAACTAAACCATTCCTTTGTGATAATTAGGTTAATGTTTGAGAATATTAGATCCAAGAAGAGCAGTGCATGATGGGTACGCAATCTACAGACAACAATATTTCGGTATTATTTAATCATTAGATATGCCTTGCTTTTGTATTAAGTAAGTGTTAATTAAGGTCCTTAGTTAAGTATGACCTAATAGCTACTTAACTATTAACTGTACCCTTACTTATCTATTAGTTAAATAATTATATGCTATGAACTTGAGACACATGGTAAGGGGCCATATATATAAGGGGCCATCATTATCAGCAAATTAGCTATAACCTAATACTTTAGTAAGGGTTAATAATCACTACTTAATGCCACATTAGACACATGTAAATTGTTATTAATTCCCATGTTAAACATTAGTAAGCCGTTACTTAACTATTAGATAACTATTACCATGTGTCTCAAGTTCATAGCATATAATTATTTAACTAATAGATAAGTAAGGGTACAGTTAATAGTTAAGTAGCTATTAGGTCATACTTAACTAAGGACCTTAATTAACACTTACTTAATACAAAAGCAAGGCATATCTAATGATTAAATAATACTGAAATATTGTTGTCTGTAGATTGCGTACCCATCATACACTGCACTTCTTGGAGCTAATATTCTCAAACATTAACTTAATTATCACAAAGGAATGGTTTAGTTTCGCTTCAAAACTATTACTCTTCATAATGTTCTGCATTTATTGTAGGGTTTTTACCATTAAAATTAATAAGTGGTACATGGAAAAAATACATCTCATCACCCCACCATCATTGAGAAGTGTACGTCCAATCTTTGCTATATAATGGCTCCTGTTGCCACTATTACAGTAATTTGAATGAGTGAAAACTAGATGTCACAGTAGATTAATTACTTAACTATTAGGTATGCTCAGCCAACTCTATTATAAGGGTCCCAAACACCAATATCTATCGATTAATTAACCATTAGTTATCCGCAGCCAACTCTAATATAAGGGTCCCAAACACCAATATCTATCTATTAATTAACCATTAATTATCCTCAGCCAACTCTAATATAAGGGTCCCAAAACCCAATATTTATGTATTAATTAACCATTAGTTATGCCTTACTTTTGTATTAAGTAAGTGTTCATTTTGGTCCTTAGTTAAGTATGACCTGATAGCTACTTAACTATTAACTGTGCCCTTACTTATCTATTAGTTAAATAATAATATGCTATTAACTTGTAACACAAGGTAATAGTTATCTAATAGTTAAGTAACTGCTTACTAATGCATTAATAACAATTATTATATGGTTGTGACGTCATCGGTCGAATGCTCCATTCATTTCAACGGGGCTCCCCAACGTTCGCACGTCTGTTATTTTTCGATAACGGACGGGTTGGTCTATAACAGACCGCTGTCAATGGCAACAAGACTTTTCACTGCTAAAGCGACTTTAAACAAGACTCTAATCAGCTGCTGTGATAGACAACACCTGTTGTCCTGGCTACCTAGCTGTTGCCTAGCGGTGTTCCACAACGGCACTGTTTTGTTTTGCGCAGCAACAATCTTTTGACTTAACATTAAATAGGCCTAAAGAAATGTCCCCGCCATGTGTGAATCATTTAAGTATATCCATATAATCCGCTCCGCGTCGGGGTCTAAAGATTCTCTCTGTCGTGCTGCTATTCCACGGTAGCGACCTTCTCGCCGAACGTTAACCCTTACTTAATATGTGTCTAATGTGGCATTAAGTAATGATTATTAACTCTTACTTAAGTATTAGGTTGTAGCTACTTTACTGTTAATTATGGCCCCTTATTTGGAAGTGTTACCCAACATTCTTTTAGGACCTTTTAATAGTCTAATTTCTGTGTAGAAGGGAAGAAAAATAAAAGTGTAGGCCTACCCAACTGTACTCAGTCTACCTTACTTCTGTTTGGCGTCAGTGCCTCAATGGTAGCCTACTCAGCTGAGACTCTCTGCTACTTCCATGTGTGGTTTAAATGTCAATGTGTTGATGTCAGTTTGTTTTACAAAGCACTTTAGAAACAAAAGCAGTTGACCAATATTCTGTACAAAATAAGTAGAAAACAATGAAATCAAAAATAGCAACGAAAAAACAAAAAAAAATTACAGAACTAAACTTAAATGAACCAAAAATGAGCTAAACCTAACTAACTTAACCTAATACTAAATCATTTAATATACTGAAAGTTTAGAAAGAAGGCAACCTACCAACCAAGAATGGAAAGGCTGAGTAGAGAGTAAATTATTCCTTTAGACCGTCTCTGACCAACCGACTTCCTGTACACCGGTTGTCACAACTCTGAATTCCATGGCTCTGAATTAATACCAACTCCATACCGGAGCAAGGTGAGGAGGACATTGCAGGATGCTCTATCGTGTAAAAAGCAGTAGTGAGGTTTAGAAGGAAAAGTGTTACAGACTTTGCAGAATTTAACGCCTGATTGAAGCAACTTCAGAATTTGTGTGTGAAGTTGATTTAAAACCACTTTTCCCCTTAGATAGGAAATGGTGTTTGTAGAAATGTCAAGGTTTGACTATTTAAAGGTGCACTGTGTAATATGTTTAGTAGTTTATTTCCAGAATTCATGCTGAATTCAGAATTCACAAATGATACCTTTTTCATGTGCATACTTCCACCCTCAAATTCTAAGTATTCCTTATGACTTGGAAAATTGCATTTTTCATACATGAAAAGGAGGATATTCTCCATGTCCGCCATTTAAAATTTCCAGAAATAGATTTTTTTTTTGCAGCAAAACCTCTTGTTCTTTGGTCATACTAGTAAATATTAGTTTATTACTTGTACATTGTACTTGTACTTGTATTTGTACAGATCACATTTGGAAAGTCAACACATTTTCAATGAGCAGCATAGTTGCAATACCTACTCCAGCTACAATCCTACATAGCGTACCTGGGATAATGGTAGGTCCCAGGTGCATCAAAACCACTCAAATTGTACAGATTACTATTAAATTCTGACTAGTTTACTGACTCCACACATTCACAGTGGCACATACAGAAAACCGCATGCACCAACACAACATTTTTTTCACTCTTGATTGTTTGGAGAAGGTGTCCTTGTCTTTGGGTGACAAAATGTCACATATTTTAGACATCTGAGGTGTGAGGGTCCATCATCACCACTTGTGTCTTCATTTGTATTTTTCCATTCTTGTATTCGTGGTTGTTTTTTGTGTGTTTCCATGTTGAAGAAGTTCATATGTTAAAGTAGCTTCTCACACACTTTTCACACTACTCTCTCAACAGATCGAAATGCTAGAGCACAAGTATGGAGGCCACCTCATCTCTCGCCGTGCCGCCTGCAAGATCCAGACGGCCTTCCGCCAGTACCAGCTCAGCAAGAACTTTGAGAAGATCCGCAACTCGCTGCTTGAGAGCCGCCTGCCACGCCGCATCTCACTGCGCAAGGTGCGCGTGCAGAACCCAGAGGGCTTCTCAGCTGAGCGGGCGCTGGCAGAGGGATGTGGACTGGCAGGCATTCCCTTGGCACGCTCCCCGTCACTACCGGCCACTGTTGGAGGCAATCTCACAGACTTGGAGGATACCTTCAACGAACAAGTGCAGTCTCTTGCCAAGTCCATTGATGATGCACTCAGTAATTGGAGCCTAAAGACTATATGTTCTTTACAGGACGGTAGCACATACCAGTTTAGCAGCGAGAGCTTCAGTGCTGCAAGAAAACACCCGTGTGTCCTGGAAGAGGGAGACATGTTGAATTCGACTACGCTGCAAGGTCATATAACAACACAGGTAGAGAACTATGAGAACATGTCTCGAAACACCAGCAAGTTGATGATGGCTTTTCGGGATGTAACAGTGCAGATTGATAGCCAAAATATCCACGTGTCGTCCTCTGTCGTGGAGTCCTCTACCTCTGTGTCAGTGGGAAGCTTTGTCCAGCTGGGAGATGAAGTGGAAAGCCAACGAGATGCTCAAACCCTAGCCAAAGAAAAAGAGAAGAGCGTGGCAGCAGCAGAACAACAGCACCAGCCCCCCATTACAAAGCAAGACTCTGGGGAGGATAAAGATGAGGATTTTCCCGCACCTCCGACATCCTTCGAGGAAGATCAGCTACAGGAGGAGGAGGTAGTGGAGGAGGAGGAGGAGCCACCCACACCATTTCTCCCACCCCCAGAAACAGTGGAGGACTCGGAGAAGGCATTTACAACAAAGAGCACAAACTCCACACATCCTTCTGAAGCACCACCAGAAAGTGTGGCTAGAAACACATCTCCAGAATTACAGGTGCTAACGTCCAAGCACAGCGAATTGGAGGTCACGGACAACAGCTCTGAACGCATGAGCAGCAGCAGCACATCCAACTCTGCCAACTCTGCCTCCGAGGGCTCATCTAAAGATCCTCTACAGACGATGATCCTAAGCCTGCCACGGTACCAGTGTGAGAACCCAGTGAGCTGTAAGTCCCCCACCCTCTCCACAGACATCATGCGGAAACGGCTCTATCGCATCGGTCTCAATCTCTTCAACATGTGAGTAGATAGAAACACTGCAAAACATTGCAGCCAGTTAAACGTGAAAAAGTAAGTTGCCCTGCTGCCTCAAGTTTGTAAGTTAACTCAACTTGAGAAAGCCTCCCCACAGGCCTACACTGTTAAACATTGCAAGCCAGTGAAACACAAAAAGGTAAGTTGCCCTGCTGCCTTAAGTTTCGAGGCTTTCTCAAGTTGAGTTAACTTACAAACTTAAGGCAACAGGGCAACTTACCTTTTTACATTTCACTGGCTTAAATGTTTTACAGTGTAGGCTTGTTGGGAATTCAGAAAACTTTCAATTGCTTTTTGCTTGATTGTGGGCTGAGCTTACAAACTAATGTTGTGAAAATTAATCATATTCAGAAATATCACACATGTGCAGAAACATCACACTTCACCTGAGTGTACTGAACCAAATGGTTTGAACGGCTCAAGACGATGACTTTTTGTGTCCTCCCACTGCAGCAATCCAGATAAAGGCCTGCAGTTCCTCATCTCTCGTGGATTCATTCCTGACACTCCCATTGGTGTGGCTCATTTCCTTCTCCAGAGAAAGGGGCTGAGCCGGCAGATGATTGGAGAATTTCTTGGCAACAGTAAAAAACCCTTCAACCGGGATGTACTTGAGTAAGTGTCTGAATTATCCTTTTTACATGTGGGCAGACATGACCAGAATAAAAAAAGAGAGTGGTAAAATGTCATCTGCATCCATAGTAGGAACCTGGCACATGATGGGAAATGGGCTAACGTCTTTATGTTATCTTCCATCTGAGCACTACTGTACACGTCATGGGCAGTCATGGGTGAGCGGTTAGGGCGTCAGACTTGCATCCCAGAGGTTGCCGGTTCGACTCCCGACCCGCCAGGTTGGTGGGGGGAGTAATCAACCAGTGCTCTCCCCCATCCTCCTCCATGACTGAGGTACCCTGAGCATGGTACCGTCCCACCGCACTGCTCCCCATGGGGCGCCACTGAGGGCTACCCCCTTGCACGGGTGAGGCATAAATGCAATTTCGTTGTGTGCAGTGTGCAGTGTTCACTTGTGTGCTGTGTCACAATGACAATGAGAGTTGGAGTTTCCCAATGGGCTTTCACGTCTACACTGACGGCATGTTTTGTTTGTACAGCAACAGACATCTCTTGCACAAAAGGTAGAACAATGGCAGGGGAGCCAAATATTCTATTTTCATTTTTTGATTTGTGGCATTCCTGTGTTTTGTTTGTTGCCAGTTTTGACTTTGTACTGGTGTTTCGATGACTTTCCTTTTTTTAACTTTGGAAACATTTTAACACATAAATACAATAAATTAAGTAGTGTAGGTGACTAGTAATTCATGCAACTGTGGACTAGGGACTCTTGGCCCAGAAGATTCCATAGAGCTGGCACAAATTGTTCTGGATATATTTCTGTCTGAACATGGTCAAACTGTAAAAAACAGGTTCAATGATTGTGTGACTGGTATCTAAGATAATTGACTTTGTTTAGATTTTACCCCTTTTGAAGTTATTTTGGGGCTTTGGCTCATTTGATGTGGAATGAAATCAAATCAAATACATGTAGTATGTGTTTGTCTGTAGCTGTGTTGTAGATGAGATGGACTTTTCCGGGATGGAGTTGGATGAAGCGCTGAGGAAATTCCAGGCCCACATTCGAGTCCAAGGAGAGGCACAGAAGGTGGAGCGACTGATAGAGGCCTTTAGGTAGGACTGGTGCCTCTTTTGTGTTGTTGTTGTGGTCTTACAATGAACAGGGCTTTACCAACTCCCCAGGCAAAAGTATTTTTACCGCTAGTTGAGTTGGTCTAGTTTACTAAGCTAGTTTTAAAAGTAACCTGTCAATTTTAGAGCCATCTGTTCACCAATGGGTGTGCTTCTCTTGAAAATTTCCAGACTGTCCTCATTAAGAAATGATAAAAGCAAGATGGAATCTTACTAATCTTGGAATCTGACTAAGTCTAAGTACACAAGTAAAACAGCAAGTAAATCTTTTTTCTTTTTTTTTTTTACTATTTTCTGGGGCCTTCCGGCCTTTATTATTACAGGACAGTGGAGAACAGACAGGAAATGATTGGGAGAGAGAGATGGGGGAGGGCCGGGAAATGACCCCGGTCGGACTCGAAACGGGGTCCCCGTGAGCATGCAAGCCCAAATGTGGGGGGCTTAGCGCGCTGCACCATAACACCCCAAACAGCAAGTAAATCTGACCTGAGATTAGTTAATGCGAGTGGGATCCATATAATATCCTCCTGACTACCAGCAGTTCATTTTTGTCCTCTCTAGAGGACCTTTGTAAACCGCAATATCTTACACTGTAAATTGGCAAATCCATATTTACTGTGATTTTGCCAAGAATAACTTAACGAGTAATTCAAATGTCGTGTAATGCCTTACATTTTAAATACAATAATATTGTTATGTAAGGGATTACTTTGTAAAGGCAGTAACATGTTATCAATAATGCATTACAGTTTTTGAGTAAGTTGCCCAACACTGCATACTTAGGCCTATAAATCTGTGTATGTCCAATTTAGTTTGAAAATGTGTAACATTTGTGTCTTACTATCAAATATCGTCTTTCTCAGCCAACGCTACTGTATGTGCAATCCAGATGTGGTGCAGCAGTTCCACAATCCAGACACCATCTTCATCCTAGCGTTTGCAGTCATTCTCCTCAACACAGACATGTACAGCCCTAACATTAAACCAGACCGCAAGATGATGCTAGAGGACTTCATACGAAACTTGAGAGGTAAAGTGAGGAATAGAGTAGAGTAACTTTATTGATCTCCAGGGGGAAATTAAGGTTTCAAGTGTGTTGTTACATGATATGCGTGTTGTCTGTTTTGCATGTAGCGTCTGTTTTTAGAACAAGTTTTTATTAGATTTTATACACATTGTATTTGGTGAAATAACACCACAGGCTATATATTTTTCGGGATAATGCAAGAGTGTGATTACTGTTGACTTACAAACAGATAACAGCTTAATTCACATGTTTAAAGGGGTCACTCTTCCTCCACTAATGTGTTGTCAAATGGTTAAAACAGTTCATCAGTATGTTCGTATTTTACATCTTGACACATTGAGCACTTTTTTCTATATTGTTAATATATGTGTAATGATGGGTGTATTGTCTTGTGTATTATGTATCAATGTATGTATGCTAATGGACACCTTGATTTCCCTCGGTATTCATAAATGATACTCTACTCTCTACTCTCTACAAGGTGTGGATGATGGTGCTGACATACCTCGGGACATGGTGGTCGGTATATATGAACGTATTCAGCAGAGGGAACTTCGCTCCAATGAGGACCATGTCACCTACGTCAGCAAAGTGGAACAAAGCATTGCTGGAATGAAGACTGTGAGTAAATTGTATGGCCTCAAAAGTTGGACTTAGGTCCACGTTTAGTAGTAGAGTAGAGTAACATGCATTGATCCCGGAGGAAATGTAGCATACATACATACAGAATACAGAAGACATATACAGTACATTATTGCACAATATAGTAGGTATAGCACACACGTACATACATTTACGGTAGTCACAGGCGGATCGCGCGCGCGCACACACACACACACGCACACACGCACACACGAACACACGAACACACGCACACACACACACACGCACACACACGAGTTGTTCATCACATGCGCCATAGCTGAGTGGTACACTGCCCTACAAAGCAAAAAGGCAGTAACTGCACAGAGCTCCAAACTGAGTAAAATGACTTTAAAATGATACTGCAATCCAGTCTTAGTAGTTTTGGAGACATTATTGACATGCAGCAGTTTTGTTACTTTATATTACCACCTTTTATGCAGATTAATCAATTTATTTAAATTAATGTTTTGATATATATGTCATTGAAGTCATAGTAACTCATTTTTGACAACAGCGCAGTTACTGCCTTTTTGCTTTGTAGGGCAGTACAGATCAGCCAAATAGTGCAAAAAGTGAAACACTCTCTAAAGTATCAAAGAGTGTCCACAATTGTCGACTGTGCATGCATGGTCCAGAGAAGAAGAGCCAAAGTCAAGTGTCCATAGAAAGAGACTGTGCTTTTTGAGGTCAGTCAAATTAGAGTGCTTCAGAATACATAGCATATGTCATTCCTGCACATATTGTACAAACTATTGTCATTTCAGGTGCTCTCAGTACCCCACAGACGACTTGTATGCTGCAGTCGACTATTTGAAGTGGCTGATGTGAACAAATCGCAAAAACAGGCTGCGCATCAGAGAGAGGTCTTCCTTTTCAATGACCTGATTGTGGTGAGATACAAGGATGATTTTGATATAATACCATGTCACCATTCCAAACAAAAGATTAATCACTGTTTCATATCGATGCACTTATGAATGGTAACAATAACAACAGTAGTGATGTTCAGTGTTGGGTATCATTACTTTTGAAAGTAGTTAGTTACATTACTACAAAAAAAACATAATGGGATCACTGTATCAACGCATTGCAATTCCAAGTCAATAATTCTGTGATATCAGCTAGACCATTTTGAAGCAACACTCATTGTGAATCCATTCTGCATAATGTTGTGAACAATTCATAAACAATGGGTAGAAATAAGAGGAAATAACCAAAACATGCCCCAAATTGCAGTTCAATGTTTGCAGTCTGATATATCCATTATCCCTCCATTCTCGGCCAGTTCCAGTCAATCTGGTGGCCTAGGCCTGCCCCCTTTCCCTCTTTCCTTGTCCTTGTACAAACCCCAACTCCGGTGAAGTTGGGACGTTTGGTAAACAGTGAATAAAATCAAAATGCTATCATTTTCAAAACATTCAATCTATTCATTAGATGGAGAATAGTGAAAAGACAACATATTAAGTGTTAAAACCGAGAAAAAATATTGTTTTGGGGGACATATGTACTCATTTCTAATTTGATAAATCCAACACGTCTCAAATAAGTTGGGACGGGGATCAGTGAAATTTAGTAAACGTCCAAATAAGATAAAACAACAAAGAAGAACATTTCAAAATGAATTGTACTGACGGACAATATAGGTGTCCAGGTATAAGATCATCACAGAGAGGCTGAGTCACTCAGAATTAAAGATGCAAAGGGAATAATTACCATAGTTATTACATACATTTTTGAATTCCCTTTGATTTACCATGATTGAGTGTATATAAGACATATTTTTGTTACTAAAATCATTGTATAGGTTCATGACATCATGAAATATATATTGGCTGTAGTCTCACTCTAGCACTCCAGGAATTAGAGCTATTGAAAATTGACCATATTAAGAATGCTTAATGCGTGCAAATGATACAGGGGTGTAACATTCTCCTAAGCACCTGAGCTCACTTGAAATAGACCCAGAAGAAGTCCTTTGCTTACAGAAGTCAGCAGAAGTTGTAGAAGTCCATTCTTTTTGACAATAATAGAGCATTGCACATCCTGTGCTACAGTGAAAATGGACCATCCAACTTGTGTTAGTGCTAACTTCAAAAGTGAGCCTCCATGATGGCATGCGGGTGCAGTAGTACATTGGTTAAGCTGTTCTAACTCACCTGTAGAATTGAATACAGTACTGAATGATATGAATGGGTTTTAAACAGCATGAAAAGCCACTCATGCATTGTATTTTGAAGGAATATCTTCGATTACTGCCACGTAGTAAGGTCAAATAGCATTCTCTACTATGTTTTAACAGTTTGGCTCCATCATAAGGACCAGCAGGTGATAAAATGGTGGGCTTTTGGTCAAGACCTGTCACACTGTAAGCACTACAGAAAGGAAAACATCGCAAAACATGACAAGGAATACACCCACCATTTAAGCTGGTGAAATCATGTCCAAGATAGGAATTAACACTGTTTTTTATATAAAATCATCTCATTGGTTAATGTATTTAACTGTTAAGTGTTGTCTTTTGTTTTGTTTTTAGTCTTCCTCGACATTTGCTGCCATTTATTGTCCCCGTCCCAACTCTTTTGAGACGTGTTGGATTTATCAAATTAGAAATGAGTACATATGCCCCCCAAAACAATATTTTTTCTCGGTTTTAACACTTAATATGTTGTCTTTTCACTATTCTCCATCTAATGAATAGATTGAATGTTTTGAAAATGATAGCATTTTGATTTTATTCACTGTTTACCAAACGTCCCAACTTCACCGGAGTTGGGGTTTGTATTTACAAATTGGCATCTGTAAACATAGCATTGTAGGCCTACATCTGATGGAGCACATCTGATCTAGTACCTACAGGTACATTCATACTGAGAGTGTATATAGACCTACTGAGTGTATAATGAATATTCATTGTTAATGTGAAGTGTAAAGTTTTATGTTGGTTGAAGTTCTGATTTTGTGGCACTTTTTGGTATTACTGGCGCCCTCAAGACATAGGTCTATTCTGCTCTAGGCGAGAGCCCTGTCTGCCTATGCCTAGTGCTGGCTCTGGCACCATTCCTTGCATAAAACCAGTGTATGTTTCGTTATGAGGGCAAAGCCTGGCTACATTGGTTTTCGTAGGGTTACGGAGTGATTACTGCGTTAGTATCAATTAAAAGTAATCTGTTACATTACTACGTTACCCATTAATAAAAGTAACGCGTTAGAGTACTTGTGCGTTACCAACAATTAAAACTCGTTTGGGATGCATCTCTGCCTGCAGCAGCCACCTGCAACAGCCTCCTTTAGATGCACTCAAAGTGCTGCTGACTATTTATGAATCAATCATTGTAACTGTGGTAGGATAATGACAGGAAATACAGTCAGCATTTTGCACGTTTTATTTAACATTGGGCAGATGATAACATAAGCATGAGCCCTAAACAAGACCGCCACGTGAATTTAAACTTGACAGTATTTTTCTTGCGTTCAAAAAACGCTGTGGGCAATGCTGTGATCGTCAGTGACCAGTGTTCCCTATTCCTAGTGAGATGACCGTCTTGATGTCAGCATCTCCCTCCACCTCAAATAACTTGGGAGCAATTGCTTTACCAGCATGTTTTATTTCCATGGTGTGTGTTTACATGCTTTGTGTGGGCTTGATCTTAAGCATTAATTATATACAGTAGCCTATATTCCTGACCCCCTTCTGTTGGATATGTGGACCAGTTTTTAAAACATCAACCACTCGTAATGCCCGAGCTATCGTCCCTCCCTCCCTCGCCTTTGCGTGTTACCTCTCTCTCTCTCCCTCTCTCTCTCTCTCTCTCTCTCTCTCTCTCTCACACTCTCTCATCATCCTCCCTCCTTCTGAGTTCTTCCCATTGCAGCCGACGGTCCGTGGAATGCATACGCGCCAGTTACCTTTTTTCCTTTCTTTCCCAGTCGGGGTGCAAACACACGTACGCACGCACGCACGCACGCACGCAGAGTAATGAGTCCTTACTTTGGAAGTTCTTAAAGTAATATTGGCAAAAAATTCTTTAACAAAATTTCGCGGGCAAGTGGTAGTCAACCTATCCTGTTTACATTGAACCATACGACAAATAACAGCAAGAAAAACGCCAATAACTGTACAAGGTGAAAAAGGAAGTCGTGAAATTATGACAAATCTGGTCATAATGTCTGTAAATTCAGTAAATTACAGACTTTTGTTTATCCCGTCCCAATCTGCCACAAAATAATACAGAGGTGTGGGTGTAATTGAGAATTGCCAGTGGTCCATAGGTAATATTTATTGGCTCAGTCCTGTCTTCGATTCTGAATCAGTAACAGTATGCATTGTCATTCCAGTAAGACACTCCTCTTCTAAATAACGTTTTTGCACCCTCTGTTATGGTGTTGTTAATGCCACATTGTCTTTGTTTATTTCACTTACCAGATCCTGAAATTGTGTCCAAAGAAGAAGGCAACTGCAGCTTACTCCTTCTGCAAAGCCATGGGGCTGTTGGGAATGCAGTTCCATCTGTTTGAGAATGAATGTAAGATCTTCCAGAATAATGCACATTATTATTATCATTATTATCATTATTATTATTATTATTATTATTATTATTACCGATCTCCCTCACCTTCTTCACAAGCACTAAGCACTAAGCTACTGTATGTCCTATCCTTTCTTCTCAAGCCAGTTCATATTCCACATAAATGTCCCTGATAAACAGCCATGTTTGCACATCAATGTAGCTACCTACACGTGTCAAGAAGATTCAAGATTAAAGATTCAAGAATTTATTGTCATTGTCAAAAAGCAACGAAATTGTGTTGACAATACTTAGTAGCAGCAGGTTTTCAAGTAAAGTGCAATAAGAGGTAAAAGTGACACCAGTGCTTGACCCCCCCAGACCCCACCCCCACCCCACTTAAAGTGCAGCAGAGATTAAGTGCATAATGCTCAAACACACACACAAGCACGCACACTCTCATGTCCAAAGGATAGATGGATAACATTTTAGGCAGTAATGTTCCTCAGCAGTCCTGCAAATTCAAAAGTCTAATGGCCTGGTGGTAAACGCTGTTGGCCAGTCTTTTAGTGCGGCTCTGAAGGGACCTACCTTCTACCTGAGGGTAGCCGTTGGAACAAATGATAGGCAGGATGCTGGCTGTCGCGCAGGATGTTCTGCACTCTCCGTAGACAGTGTGTGGTGTAGATGGTACTAATCTCTGGGAGAGGCATTCCAGTGATTTTCCCTGCTGTTTTCACCACACACTGTCCATTCCACCAACAAACTTTAATACAACGTTTCGGTCCTCAGACCTTCTTTACCTGACTAAAATGTTGTATTAAAGTTTGTTTGGTGGAATGGACAGTGTGTGGGATTTCTTTACACTTGAATGACAACCCCACTGGAATACTATCCTACACGTACCATACAAATTATATTTTCTTTATCCTGACCTCATGCCACGGGCACTATAAGTTATTTTTTCGCACAACTTTGCTGAGAGTCGTTGAAGTGGTCACATATTTCAAAGTGTGAACTGAGAACGTCTGTGAGAGGAACAGACAAAATGTAAAAAAAAAACCTCAAAAAAGAAGTCCAGTTGCCTACAATTAAACACTTTTGACATGTGACCAGGGACACGTGCAGGCCAAAACGAGCAAAGCGAACACAGACAAAATTCAGGGTTCCACTCTGAAAGCTCAACAATTAAACAGGTCGTAGTGGTGAATCAAATCGATTGAGACATTTATGTTGTTCTGTTGATTGGCCGCTGCAGGCGAAATTATGCATAATATTTAACTTGGCCGGATATTTTGGCTGTGCTTCGCCCCTGTTCGCTTGCCTTCGCTCCACTCATAGGAATGAATGGCAAAGTTTGCTTCGATTGGCCAAATTTGTGTGTATGTGTCCCCGGCATTAGATGATCTCACATATCTCAAACAAAGGACAGCACTGTGATACGTAGTACACAGATTGTAAAATGTGACGTAAAAATGCACCTTCCTTTTCTTTCTCCCTCCAGATCACTCCCATGGCATCACCATATTATCTCCATTCTCAGGCCTGGACAAGAAGCAGATCTTGAATTTTTGTGCTCAGAGTGCCGAGGACCTTCTCAAATTTGTTGAGGACCTAAAGGAGTCCATTGCGGAGGTGTCAGAGATGGAACAAATACGCATTGAATGTAAGTAGAAAGCAGCTGGCCAAATGAATCAGACTTAAACTACAGACTTTCAATAGGCATACTTTTCTATTTCTTCAGAGCACATACTTGATGCAAACTACCCAAAATGGCTGACTATCATCGGTGAACTCTCAAATGATAATTGTCCTTCTGGACTCTCCCAAACAGACAATGGTCCAGACCTAATACAGTCACATTCGTCAAATATCACACAAGCTCATGTGAAAAGCCTCCAAAAACACAACAGTGTTGTGCACACATGACTGAAAATAGTCTCAGAGCACTCTTGGTTCAGGCGGCACAATTTCTGTAAAGTTAGACTGGAGATATGCTTGCTGTGGGCCTTTACAACAGCATGCATCCGAGTGCACATACGTCCTTCAGGACGATTGGAGCACTTAACACAATATTGGAGGTACCATCTAGGGGGCAGAACTCAACATGGAAGTTTGGAAGATCGCCTCTCACTGCTTTGTCAATATTGCACCGTACACACACATCTGCTTACATTGTGACTTGTGATTCACCGTGTGCAAAAATGACATACAATTTGCAATCGCATGGTAACACCTACATGCACGAAAAGTACAACAACACACATATCCTGCAGCAACCACATCCCTGGGCTTAGAGGTCAGATAATATCACAACCACCTGGCCTGGCAAAGCAGACTATAACATATTGCAGCATAGAAAGATCTGAAGGTTAGGAGTCAAAGCAATGGTCGGAGGTCAAATGACTTACTGCACGTAATTGACCAGCAGTGTGGTCAGCATTCTAATGCAAACCAAGGACCATATTTAGTAGTTGTAGCATGCCTCCCTCTCTCATAAACAGAGCAAACAAAGCAGTGCAAGCTCATTTCATTTGGCTACAAGTGATTTGTGGATTGTTAAAATTCCATGGAGCCTTTTGTGGAACCAAAAGAACCACATAAACATTTGTAGAGGGCCACTGATTTCTGGTAAAGTGTGAAGCTAGAATCTTTTTTTTTTGTTAAGGTGATTTTCTTTGCAACCAAGAACAACAATAATTTTTATGCCCTGGCCTAGGTACATACAGTAAATGGGCACATTACCTTGATGCTTCTTACACATTTTCAACCCACCTCTCTTCCTGTTGGCTTTATTTTACAACCTTTTAAATAATCAAAGGGAAAGTCCTTTTAAGTTGCTCATATATATAAGTAACACTTTCCTCTCCATGTAGGGGAACTGGAGAAGCAGCGTGGGACGAAGATACACTCAACCAAGAGCAACAGTTGCCAGTTTGATATGAAAGACAGACAAGATTTGCCATTAGGTATTGATTTTAGTCCTTCAGTCCATTTGAATTCAATGCTACACTTTGAATAAAACGATGTTCATTTCAGGGTTACTTGTACATTTCTGAAAGCAATACTAAGTGGTTTTCAACCTCAAAGCAAGCTAATGATTCCAAATGTACCAGAGTTCAAGGCACTTTTGAGTGTAGTGCCTTAAACATAGCTACTACAAGTCCACTATAAACAAGTAAAATCTGCCCATAATACACTCAGTGTTTGAGAGCAACAATTTTTACATTTGTGTATGATCCTAAGGTAAGCGGGACTTTGATGAGAAGAGTGGAAACTGTGAAGTTGAGGTAAATATTCCGTCTTAAAAACAAAGTCAGGTAAGTCCAGTGACGGCTAATTTGTATTTAGGGAAATTGATGTAAGTGGGAAATGCGATGTAAAATAAAAATTGGCACATTAAAACATCATTCTGCAACTCACTATGTGGTTAGTCATGTTCACTGGTATTCCATTAAAAAAAAAAAACGTTTCATAGCAAAATATGGCTTCTGTTGTGCTTTATTCAGCATTATTCTATTATTAACAAAATGCCATATAAAACACATCAGAAGCCATATTTCACAATGTTATGGAATACTATTGAACACCACTAACCACCTTGTAAGATACACATCTTTCAAGATGAATGCCTAGGGTGGTTTAAGGATGACTAATAGACAGCCATTCTAAAGCAGGTGGAGTCAAAATCCATTTAGCCAAACGACGGTAATGGCAGCAAACGTCAAACGTTCTGTGCTCTATTGCAGGCAACTCAGAGAAGAGGCCAAACTTGCTGAATACCAGACTTATCCTTTAAAAGAAATTATTTAGTCAGTTAGAGGTCTATAGACATTTACAATCACAAACATGCATGCCATGGCATTGCTGTGTGACAAAATGCTTTCATAGTGGGTAGGGTGTCTGTTTCATGTTTAATTTTGTTCTGTATGTGATTTCATTTCATTATTATTCACAGGTTCCAGATGTCCCGGGTCAACAGCCCATGGAGCCCTGAGAACATCACTCTCTTCAACCAGCAAACAAAACTCTTGATAGCTGCAGTGCCAAGTCTCAACAGTCTCAATTGTCTTCACCTACTTTGTCCTCTACCGTACGTCCATATACATGTTACTGTGGCCGAGCTGCATTCCTTGTCCATTAAAAAAAAAAGACTGTAGACGTATGTCCAGAGGAATCATTGGCCACAGCGTGAGGTGGCTTCTCATTGTGCTAAAAAAAAGAGGGATGAATTGGGTGCGTTTGTAAACTGCCTCTCCAAGTACACCACCGTCAGCTCTGACTTTGACACCATTCTGAGCTCCCGTTCATTTGTCAACAGTGGAATGCTTTTTTCTTTCGAACCATGGTGCGGTATGCTCTTTTCAGGGCATTAGATTGAATTTATGAACGCAACCATATGACAGCAAAGGAATTGCTCGCTTTGAATTTTGAACATTCTTTTCCTGTCATTCTCCATGGACATACAGTATACATCATAGTAATCCCAAGCTTGGCCTGCACAGGACAGGACAGTGTGCTCAACGTAGCCCCTGAGCAATGCCCCTCCTGACTACCATGAAACTGTGTATATATATATACAGCATATTTATTATATTTATTTAACACACACACACACACACACACACACACACACACACACACACACACACACACACACACACACACACACACACACACACACACACACACACACACACGGTAGTATACACTGCAAAAGGTTTAAGCAGGTGTAGAACATGCTGTAAATTAGGAATGTTTTCATAAATGTAAGTGATTTATTTTAATCAATCAACAAAATGTAATGAATGGACAAAAGAAACACACAAATCAGCATTTGGTATGATCATTCTTTGCCTACCAAAGACCATCAAGTCTTCAGTCCGAGCAATAATGAGTACGCCCCTTTTGAAATGTAACATTTGTAAACAATATTTCAGCAAACACAACAGACATATTCACAATATGCCAAGTTTGATACAATATCTCTTGAACATAAAAGTAAGGTTTATAGTATGACAAACAGTATTACATATGTTACATATTTTACAGTATTTAGTAAATCAGGCTACACCCAATGAAAGTCTCAGAGCAAAGTACAATTTCATTAATTGAATAAGCATTCAGTACAGTAAACAGTACAGTACTTACACAGTTTTCCATCAGATAATTGGCATTTTTTTTTGTTTCTTTTGTCGGTGAGAATAAACAATCATCATTTATATTTTTGAAGCAATCTTTTTACAGGATTTTTTCACACCTGCCTAAAACTGAGCCATACTGATTATACAGTAACTCTCTCACTCACACATGCACGCACACGCACACACACACTTGCAGATAACTTGATGAAAAGGAAAGCTTGTGTATATTTCAAAAGAAGTAGTTTAAGGGTTAAATTCGCTGATAGATACTGATAATAATCAGTTCACAATATTTTACTGAATTCCAGTTTGAAAAGCTTAAAATATAATAAAGATTTACCACTGCATACTCCTCTCCATACAAATCCTGACTTTGGCAAGACCTAGTTGTATAGGTTCCTGATCTTAATATTATTGATATATTTGTCATTATCAGATCTTTGTTCAGTCAGTTCTTGGCTTCCCTGTTCCCATTCACCAATGGCTTTGTGTTTTCCAATTGTAATGTTATCAATGCAGCTTGTTCCCTAAATGTAGCACATTTTTTTCTGTTGGACTTTGGCATACATTTAGTGTGCTTTATACAATCTTGTCTAGTTGTAAATGAAGTCATCATGACATTATGTTTTATTATCGGTATTTTTTTTGTTTATGATTCTTGGTAGGCAAAGCATTTATTTTCAATTCATAGACTTTTGAACATTATAACATTTTAACGGAGGTAATTTACCTGTTAACTTCTTGTCGTGTCTTCGAAATGTCATCTTCTGTAGGCCAGGTTTTTGAAAAAAAATAAATAATTTAGAGTATAAAACATCCCGTAGATCCCTTAATTTATGTAATTGCTACTAAGCACATACAGTATGTCACAGAGGTGAGTACACCCCTCATATTTTTGCCGAGTTGTAAGTATATCTTTTCATAGGACAACATTAAAGAAATACTGTATCACTTCGACAGAATGATAAGTGACATGTTAACAACATACGGTATATAACTGCTTAAATTTCTTGTTCACTCACAGAAAATCAAAATACAGCCATTAACGTCTAACATCTAACAAAAGTGAGGACATGATCGGCTTCAGTAGTCAGTGCATGTTGACATGCATGTTTCTTAATTTGAAATTCAGATTTCCAATGTTGACAGCATTCTTGCATCCCCAAACCCTGTCAGTCCCACTACCATGCTTGACACTATCTAAAGCATTTTTTTTTTTTAAATCTTGGTGTCATCAGACCACGCAACATAGTTACAATGATCCATATCCTCGGTCTGTTCATCTCTCTTGAGACCAAGATAAACAAATTTGCTTTAGATGGTGTCAAGCATGTGTGGTGGTAAATCGGGTTGAGTTTTACAAAAAAAAAGTGTATCATCTGGCTAGTCAAGCATGGTAATGGGACTGACATCGTTTGGGGATGCAAGAATGCCATCAACATTGGAAATCTGAATTTCACCTAAAAAAAAAACCATGAAATAGCCTACTGAAGCAGATCATGATACTCTCCATAGGATTTCATTCAAATCTCACACGCATGACACATCTATTTTAGCCAGATGCAGACTCAAAATGTAAAAGTTCAATGTAAGGGAAGGTTGAAACGCACACCGATGACCTCCATTTTAATCCCTTTTAATTTTGAGACGTTTCGGGCCAACATGGCCCCTTCCCGGACACTCTCTACAGGATTTTAACCTGGGGTGTACTCACTTAGATGTTGTCAAACATTATCACCCAGTGAGCAGACGGAACGTCTTCTGATTGGCTGAGCAGGTGTCCTTTATTCCCCAGTAGCAGGACACCTATGATGTCATGCGGGCGTGCGGGCGTCCAAGTTGCTTCTTTTCTAACTTTCTGGCGAAGTGCCGTTACTAGTTCTATCGCATCTGGTTGTCTAGTCAAGACCGCGTTGTTAGTTCTATCGCATCTGGTTGTCTAGTCAAGACCCCGTTACTAATTCTATCGCATCTGGTTGTCAAGTCAAAAACCCAGTCGTCAATTCTATCGCATTTGGTTGTCAAGTCACCCCAACATTCTGCGCGCGTCCTAACATGCCTCCGATAGAGGCGCGTCTCACTAGATTAGGAAGTGGTGCCCATAGCAACGTACCAAGCGCAGTGGTTAATCTACTCTCTCACGAAGCCTTAGATCAACATATCAATAAATTGATACTTAAATGCTGGTAACCGGGTGATAAGCGGAACAGCGGCCTTCAAGGTGTCCCGATATCAAGGGAAAATGGACTTGGCGAAGCGAACAGCCCTTCGGCTGCGCCGTCGGGCTGTTTAGAACGCTCCGCCTCGTCCATTATTTCCCTTGATATCGGGACACCTCGTTGTCCGCTATTCCATACTTAACGTTCGGTTTACCTTGTAATGTTGCCATGGCAAGTCGAAGGAAGGAAGGGACCTGTACAGCTTTGCCTCTTGCGTTCATTTCCAAATGTCAGGTCACATAGAAATATGTTACACCAGCTATATTGTTATGGAAGTGTGAGTGTGAATAAAGATTTGTTATTGATCCAGTGTTGATTTTACGAGGTAAAACAATGGATTTTACATGTTAAAGCTGAGTAAAAGACTTGATTTCTCTTCTGTTATTGTGTCACAGTGTGAAAGTGCTCCTGAACACTTTGCGCTTCACCACTCGACATGTAATGCTTTACACTCAAATCAATAATCTAAAGTAAATTGTACCATTGTATGAATGACGGAAAGTTTCAGGTTTTTTAGCAGACATGACAATTCTGGCAGTCTTTGAACAGCATGCCAACAGTTAAATAAATGAATACTTTCATATTTTCATTGACTAGCCTGCATCACATCAGCTGGTGATGAATTAATTAGCTACTGACAACTTGTGCATTGCCATCAGTATCATTATGTTTTTTTTACCTTGTTTCTTTTATGCTGATATACAGGTATTTTCACACTAGTTCAGTAGTCACCAACATTGAAATGTCCTCATCTACATCATCACAAGCAGTAGTCACCACGCACCAACAGTCCATGTTTGTGCAGAGAATCTTCAATGACATGAAGCATAAAGTGTTGTCACATTTCAAACATTTAATTGTGTTAATAACATTCTGAAACAAACCTCTAACAGAATAAAACTACTGGTATAAAACAAAAACAGCAATATAAAAGTCCAACAAAGAGCAGTATTTATCCGTCATATCTTGTGTGACCACTTTTTTAAGTACCCTGATTTATTTTATTCAAAATGACAATAGCTTACACAAGCATTCTCTGAAAATGCATACAATCTGGACCTGAAAGAAACAACAGCATGCTGGCAATAGGCTTAAGTTACATTATAGAGTATTTTCAAATCTGTACACATGCATTACCAAGCAGGTTACTGCCAGAGTTTTGACAATGACAAAACACACAATTATTCAACAAATGATTACACAGACGCCTCTCCCATACTTCCCAATTGTGAAGGTCGCCTTGTAAGACCATTATCAGCTTCGGTCATGTTTTCATCTTTCCTAGTGGTCATCTTGTGCCAGCGCTGAAAGAGAAAATTTGCTATGACTTAAGTGATAAAAGGCAGATTCTTAAAGGTGTACTGTGTAGGACTGTGGCCAGAGTAGGGATTGCATCTATGCTGCTCATTGAAACTGTGCTGCTCCTTGCTAAATTTGATCTTTTAATGAATATTTACTAAATAATGAACTAATATTTACTAGTAGGACCAAAGTACGGTACGTTTCGCCGCTAAAAATATCTTCTTCTCAAAATTCAAAATGGCAGACATGGAGAAGATCCATCTTTTCATGTACAAAAAGTGTAATTTTCCCAGTCATAGTGAATACAGTATTTGGAATTTGATGATGGTGGTAATTATTTGTGAAAAAGGTAACATTTGTGAATGGGCAGCATGAAATAAACTACTAAAAAATATTACATTGCGCACCTTTAAGTACTATACTTAATCATTCATGTGTGAAACAAACACACACAAGACAAGAAGGATGATTCACCTGTCGTATCGTCCCCTTAGTGGTCAGAAACATATAAATGATATAGCCCGGGACCAGAATCATGGAGGACAGTGCCATGAACCAGCCAATGATTTGCCCCCACGCTGGGTACACATACTTCCCCAAGGTTAAAGGAGTCATCTCTATCGCACTGAATGTGAACACCCCCTGCGAAAAGAGAAGAGAAGCACAAGCACAATCAAAGATGGCTACCTGGGCCCAAGTGACACTGACTAGGCACATAATATATTGCAATACCCGGTACAACTGAAATCAATTTCAACCTAAATCAATCAATTCTGTGGACAAACAGATGGACCAGGTTGCTATAAATGGACACTGACCTGTCCCTATGAAGGGACAGGGAAAAAAATACAAAACAGCTCAAGTTGAGATATGTTCAATGGTCTCCGCTTCCTCATACTTAAAGGGGCATTCCACCGGTGGAGACATGAATATGTTACTGAAAGTGGGTCATATGTATAGTAGAATAGTAACATACATTTCTAATTTGGTGCCTTCTTGGCCAAGAAAAGGCAGAAAATGACTTTTTAGTGCTTGTGGATTTGTGACAACAATCCCCATAATGCACGGCAATGCTCAAGTTCCACAGGCCACCCCCAGTTATTTGGGACTCTATGCATCATCTCTCCCTCAGCTTGCAGGCAGTGTTGCCAGATTGGGCTGTTTCCTGCCCAATTGGGCTGCTTAGGATGGTCGTGTGCGGGTAAAAATGGCATTTAGCAGAAAAACCCGCCCAATTTTAGCCATAGAAATCAATAGAATTGGGCGGGATTTTGAGCTTCTAGGCTGGTTTTGAGCAGTTTTTGGGCTGGAAATCATCAGCCTCATCTGGCAACCCTGCTTGCAGGTGCATCACAGTGGGACAGACATCACTGGAAAGGAGAAGCTGGAGCACACTGCAGCTTAGTTTTCAAGACTTTATTTTGTGCACACATGCGACCAACGTTTCTGTGTTGCTACACCTTCTTCAGAGTCAAATGATAGCAAGAGAGAGACACACATTTCAAGACTTGACATTCACAGGTGATCCTACTTGGTTTGGCTAAATTGGTCTGATCTCATTGCAGGTAATTGACCCCACCCCCCAACACCAGGACAAGATTGTAAACAATTAGACAGCTTGCCAACTTCCCAAAACAAAATAAAAAAGTGAAAAAAACAATACACAAAGAACATTGTCAATAAAACCACAGCTACAATTATTAGAAGACCACAGCCGCGATGCTGGAACAATTTGTTACAGAGAGCAAGACATATTGTGTTCCTCATTTATGCCCTGAGGCTCCACTGAATTTAGAGTATGAATCCAAAATGCCTTTCCACAAAGCCTCTCTGTCTAATTGTCTGCAATCTTGTCCTGGTGTTGGGGGGTGGGGTCAATTACCTGCAATGAGATGAGACCAATTTAGCCAAACCAAGTGGGATCACCTGTGAATGTCAAGTCCTGAAATGTGTGTCTCTCTCTTGCTATCATTTGACTCTGAAGAAGGTGTAGCAACACCGAAACGTTGGTCGGGTGTGTGCACAAAATAAAGTCTTGAAAACTAAGCTGCAGTGTGCTCCAGCTTCTCCTTTCCAGCTATGCCAGTGACTTACTGGCAGTGTTGCCAGATGAGGCTGATGATTTCCAGCCCAAAAAATGCTCAAAACCCGCCTGGAAGCACTAAATCCCGCCCAATTCTATTGATGTCGATGGGAATTGGGCGAGTTTTCCTGTAAAATGCCATTTTTACCCGCAGACGGCCATCCCAAGCAGCCCAATTGGGTGGGAAACAGCCCAATCTGGCAACACTGCTTACTGGAGCCTCAATGCCAGTGATTTCAAAAGCACTGGGACACTGATCTGTGATAGGTCTGTTAGAGCATTAGGTCCAACCCCCTATGGGCGGGGTTGAAAAGGTGGGAAAAAGGCTTGTAGTCTCAACAGAAATCCACCTCTCTTACACTTCCTATGTCGATGATGCAAAATGACCATTTTTACATCATTGACATAGGAAGTGTTAAGAGATGAATGTGGATTTCTCCAATCTCAGGGGGAATTGAGAGATTTTTGAAAGACCATTCAAAAGTATGACTGGGTGTCTATCAATGGAAAGCCTAATGCAAAATGGGTGGAGTGTCCCTTTAAGGTCGGCATTGTATTGCCATGAAGAACAACTTTTCTGTGATGCGAGATCATGGAATGTTCGAACAACCTACTTTAACAAATTGTTTTTAGCCATCTAAGCTGGCTATGATGTTGTGACAACAGGTAAACACAAAACATCAACATTTTGAAATCATTCACACCTTATGTACAATATGTTGATGTGCGCTATCAAAAAACCTCATGAATCACATTTTTCACACAAGGTTGGGAGCCATATTTCCAATTAAACCTCAATGGTATCTTCTCCTACACTATTAATTTAGTAAGCATAATACCAGACATATAAGTGGAGTGAAAAACATCCAACACCATTTCCACCATGGACACGGTCGATAGCCAATCATCTCCTCTATGTTCTGATAGAATCGCTCAGCGCCTGAACAGAAAGAGAAACTATTGGTTAATTATTGCATGATTAAAAAAGACTAAAGGCTAAATGCTGATAAAGACTAAAGAAATGCTGATTTTTTTTAATTTATAAATGATACTGAACAGCAAACGTTTTTTTTTTAAAAATAGATTGAACTCATTGGACAAAGACATCTAAATACAGTCAAGAACAATTTAAACAACAAAATGGTCTTTACCATAGAACCAAGATATGGAGATCGTCTCAAAAAACACCAAATATAAAAGACACATTCCACTTGCTGAGTAGTAATCGAAAAGCTTGAAAACATAAAGGCCTCCCTGCAGAACAAGAAACACACACACACACACACACACACACACACACACACACACACACACACACACACACACACACACACACACACACACACACACACACACACACACACACACACACACACAAAGAGAAGATGAAAGAAAAACACATTGTTCAAACATTAAAACCCACAAATGGCTCAAAGAACATACAATACAAGCATTACATTTGCAATGAATGTGAACAAACATGTTTCTGCACTTAAAGGGACACTGTGTGAGATTTTTAGTTGTTTATTTTCAGAATTCATGCTGCCCATTCACTAATGTTACCTTTTTCATGAATACTTACCACCAGTATTCATTATGACTGGAAAAATTGCACTTTTCATACACGAAAAGGGGGATCTTCTCCATGGTCCGCCATTTTGAATTTCCAAAAATAGCCATTTTTAGCTGCAAAAATGACTGTACTTGGACCATACTAGAAAATATTTGTTTATTACTTAGTAAATTTTCATGTAAAGATCAAATTTGGCAATAGGCAGCCCAGTTTCAATGAGCAGCATAGTTGTAGTACCTTTTTTGACAATTTCCTGCACAGTGTCCCTTTAAGTAACAACGTATATGTACCATTGTAATTCATGGTAATAATAATATCTTAGTTTGAGGACATCTGATTTACACTATATACTGTACAGGGTTTGAAATTTAATTTTGTACATTCAAGCGGATAATAATAAAATACCTGTGTGATGTTGGAGAAGCCAATGATGTACGAAAAAATACAGACACCAAGGATGAAGAGTTTTTTCCTCTTTCTCAGGACCATTGGGTATTCATCCATCAGTGCGGTAATAAATCCCTCAACTGTACAAAACTGATACAAAGACATGTTAATGCAATTGCACTTAGAGAGAGTGTAAAGGCGTTAAATTCATTAAGTTACATTACATTACGTTACATTACATTACACTTAGCTGACGCTTTTATCCAAAGCGACTTAGGGTATTAGACTAAAACAAGAATTCCAAACAGGGGCTTATTTAAGGAGTTCAAGGCATTTGAGAGACAAAGTCGGCATATAGTCCTACTTTGTCAATTTGGGTGTGCCAAATTCAAATCTGCGATATGCCGAGCTCTATCTGGCCTCTGTTGACCCCAAGAGGTCATTGAACTTGAGCTAAGGGGCTTGTGTTTGATGGAGCAGTGCTGCTTTTGCTCTGCAGCATGCATGCACACTTGGCCATTTCAATGCATTCTGATTGCCATTTCAAATCATTCTGGTTCGAATCCAAAGTGTGCATGCACACTGCAGAGCAAAAGCTGAGAATTCTAAGGATTTTTAACCCAAATGCATTGAAATGGCAAAGTGTGCATGCATGCTGCAGAGCATGCAATCGTTTTACTCTTTCTGCCTACATCCGTAGTTTGTTATGGTGCCTTTTTTAAAGTCCCGGCGTGAAGACATGGGGCGTGAGGTCACGCCTCTTGACCAATCAGTGGGCTGGTTGTCACCATAATGTTCAGCTCGCTTCAGCCAGCCAGCTGGCTTTAGAGCTGAGTTGAGCGCAAGTCGAAGCGCAAAATGTTGGCGGCTGAGTTGAGCTGTACCGGGAAAATATGTGCAGTGGAAATGACCCATATGATGCAGCTGGCGGTTGCAACTTAATTGATATTAATGCAAGAATAAGACACAAGAAGTGACCCAAAAAAAAAGTTAAAATTAGTTGTCGCCGTGGGCCACGTCGATGGTTTGGGCCGGGAAAACTCCCGATCACTTTAATGTGCACCCCGGCTTTGAGCATGTATATGTTCACACAGCCCGCTGGTCCCAGAGCCCATTGGTCCCACATCACCAAGATTTTTAACATTCATTTTCAGGGCCATCGGTCCCACAGCATATTCCTGCTGCTCAATGTTCTCACATTTCTAAGGGCTTCCGCACACCAACTCCGACAAAGTGCTGAGCACTGCTCAGCTAAAATTCGATTCCATTGTTATAGAACCATTGCAATAGAACCACGCACACTGGCGCCGATGTCCGCGGACATTCTCCGATGTCGGAAAGCAATTAGAGACAAGTTCTATTTTGTCGGCGCCGCCCATTGACTATCAATGCAATGTTCGGGTGAAATTGGGTTTGGGGATCCGAATTCTGTCGGAAGCAAAAGTGCGCCGCACTTTGTCGGAGCCGGTGTGCAGAGGCCCTAAGAATGTATTAAAATGTAGGTGGAGATAAAGGCACGTTCTCTTAGTTTACTCGGAAATGTGGAAATGTGGGAACATGGAGTTTTGGAACATAGGGCCTATATTTGAATAATTTCTTCAAAATATGGGAACATGGAGCAGCAGGAATAAGCTGTGGGACCATTGGTCTGTGGAACCAATGAGCTCTGAGACCAATGGGTTGTAGGCCAGTGAGAACATAGAGCTGACCCCCATTTCCCAACCCTACCCTGACACTTTCCCACTTACTTCTTGTCATCTCTTTGACTGCCCTGTCTAAATAAAGACCTCAAAAAGCCCCCCAAAACATTTAAAAGGGCCTTAATATCTCTACTCCTCCACCATTTATCCATTTATTTATTTCCATTCCTTGTGTGTGTGTGTGTGTGTGTGTGTGTGTGTGTGTGTGTGTGTGTGTGTGTGTGTGTGTGTGTGTGTGTGTGTGTGTGTGTGTGTGTGTGTGTGTGTGTGTGTGTGTGGTAGTCTAGTAGACACCTAACACTGGACAATCTTTAAGATCACCAGAATCCAAGGGCTACTGCAAGGCATTGTCACAGAACACTTTGAACCTTGTTGATTTGTGTGATTTCTGTATTGTGTATGTGTATGCTGCTGGACATCTCAATGCAAAGTCACCCAATTATTTACTGTATATAGCCTGCCTATTTCAACTACAAAGCAGGTAGCTGTAAAAAAAAAAAAAAAAAAAAGCTGTCATGGTTTCAGAGTTGTCAGTGGGTTGGCTTCATCTCTGTCTATAGCCTTCCCAGGTTGGCCATGGTATTCTGTCAGAGCTATTCTGTCTTTCCTCTATCTTACAGAAGGCAGTGGCAGGACTGAACGTGTGTGCTTTTAAATCTGATCCATCATTACTCTTTTTGCATTTGTGCTAAATTGGAGAGGTCATTTAATATTGGAGAGACATTTCCATCACACGTGGATCCTAACATACACTCATTGGTTTCCTGTCATGTAAATATCCTAGATGACATCAATGACATGAGGTCAAACTGAGAACTTACGAAAAATGAAGCTAAGGGCACACGACAACAGGCCATGTTTAATGACTTTGAATAATGGAGTAATAATCACTAACCATTAATTACTAACTAATAATAACAACTTATTTTTTGAAGTAAATGTGAGTTTAGAATTCCAATACTGACCAAACAAATCCATTTGTCAATTTAAATCATCACTTTGCTTAAAAATCATTAATTAATTGCGTAAAAAACCTGATTATCTGGCCTCAGTTGGTACACTTTCAGTGTCAAAGGTCAATGACCTCTAGAGGTCTACAGAGGTCAGATAGAGCTCGGCATATCACAGATTTGGATTCAGCATACCCAAATTGACAAAGTAACACTACAGGTATATGCCGACTTTGTCTCTCAAATGCCTTGGGGTGTCAAAAATCAGGATTCTTGTATTAGTATATATCTTCACACCTAGTCCCCTTTAAGTGAACCAAATTCAGTCTTCTTTAGATGGACCAAAAAGAGAACTGACAGCAAAATGACTCAGTTCTGTTTTTGTTCATATTGTTAGTATATTACAAAAAGAACCGGCTGCTCTTCCTCGTCCCATTAGGCTTTCATGGTGTGTCAGTCCTCTTCTTGATCACACACGGTCCTCTATAACTCTATTTAAGTGATTAGACCTAGTCACATGTGTAACTTATCAGGACTCATAAGCGAACCGTACTGAGACCACGTCAACAAAGGTCTCAGTACGGTTCACTTACGAGGGGTCTAGGTACACATTGGAGCGTTCTGAGGTCACAGGTCTGAGTTTGCAAGGGACCACATGTGAAAATGCCCTAAATTACTTAATTACATACTCTATCTTTAAAGCATAATCTATTTTACCTGGCTATCCAGGCCCAGCATCATCAGCATAGAGAAGAAGAGGATGGCCCATAGAGACGACATGGGTAGCTGTGTCACTGCCTGAGGGTAGGCCAGAAACGCCAAGCCTGGGCCTTGTGGTTGACATCATAGCAGTGGCAATTAGTACTTGGTGTCTCCTCAAACAACACCTTTTTCATACCAGTACACTGCCATACAAAGGCAAAGTGCAGTGACTATGACAACATTGAAACTGAGAAAAAAGGTCTTCAAAGTATTGGTATTTGGTTGGATGTTGTAGTTACTGCAAATTTAAAATGGGACACATTTACACCATAGGGCTTTGTCACACGATAAGGAGATGCTATGAAGACCATTTTCAGTCTAATCTCAATTTTGACAAAAAAAACTGTTACTGCACTTTGCCTTTGAAGGGCAGTATATCACTACACTGAACTTTTTAAAACAACAATGTTAAACTTCAACAGTCATGAACAGTCTTACACAATCATGAACAATCATGAGCATTCTTATTTATACAAAATCATGAGTGACTCACCGGAAGCTGCTAGTTCTTGGATTGGCTTCTTTGTGATATGAGACATGAAACCCACAATGGAGAATATCACAATACCAGCAAACATGCTTGTGAATGAGTTTATGCAACATACAATAATAGCATCCCTGTTAAGAGATTGACAGAGAAAAAATGCATATCAACGCACAAATCCAGCTGTGTTTACATGATGTTTTCAAAGCGGAAATAGGCTTTACTCAGAATTAAATTGAGTTAATTCTGAATTAAATGTCTCATGTAAATGAGGCAAATATGCATCATATAATAATATTATGTAATACTGCACACATAATGTTAACCAAGATACCAATAACCAACAACCAATAACCAAGATCTTAACAATTTAGCCAAATGTTTACCTGTACACATTGTTATTGAAGGAGTTGTAGCTTCCAAGAGCAATAAGAGAGCCAAGTCCCAACCCATAAGAAAAGAAGATCTGTGTGGCAGCATCCAGCCAAACCTGTGAGGATTCATTCGGGTAGTGCGTTTGAATATATATCAGAAGATGTTTGTGAAAATCACATGCGAATAATACTGAATTTTAGAGCCTTTGATTTCCTATGGCGACATTAATATCAGTAAATAATCAGCCAAAGACAATTTTCTGATTCATGTGTAACATACAAAATAGTTTTATCTAATCTAATTTAATGTAAATAATTTTTATCCCGAAAGCGCTTTAAGGGTTAAGAAGTGAGACGTGCCTCATTAATGCGGTCAGGTGGTCGCTAAAGGGGAAAGTTCAAATGAAAAAACATATGCACCTAACACTATATCAGTACCTTAGACTGTATTAAGGGGTGAGGGACCTTTTTCATTTGAAGGGCCACTTCAAATGTTATATAGTGCTCCAAGGGCCGTACTATGAACACGAACCAGGATTTCCTGCTGCACTTTAGGCCAACATTTAAGGCGGCCATCTTTACAACAGACTCCACCTTCAGTAAGATAGGTCCCTTGAAAACATAACTTAATTGTACAGTATTGAAAATGTAGTTTCTGAGATTGCTTTACAAAACATATTTCATGTAAAACCGCATAACATTAAAATTATATCGGGGGCCGGATAAGACGGCCTCACAGGTCGTAAATGGCCCCTGGGCCATAGGTTCCCCACCTAGGAATTACGTACATACAGCCTATGAACCAAGGCACTTCCTACGGTCACCATTTTTCTCGGGTGGGCTGGTCTAATGTTTCTATATGTATAAACGGTCAACCGGGTACCTTGTTTGTGAAGGAGCGGTCCGCCACATTTTGGGGGAAAACAAACCGAATGTCTCATTAACTTAGAAGCAACATCGGCTAGCCTAAATTAACACCATCCATGCTTCAGCCACGGCTGTTTGGCTATATTATTTGAGCAGCCGGCAATACAACACGTTTTCGGCATGTTGAGTGTGGACAACGTTTGTCTACAGGTCTTTGTCTTTCGTTTATTCTTTCCCAACACGACCAATTGACTTGCATTGGCTTATTCCCCAATGTTTTCCCCCAAAAAGGAGCGTAATGCACATGTCACACCTCACACCATTTATACGTATCCTGGCTCAGCCATGTAATTTGAGGGCCAATCAAAATGCTTCAGGTATCTTTATAGCAAGTTGTTGGGGCACCCTTAGCACGATGACAGCTAAAGAACAATTGGCTGTTTGAAACGGCCTACTGGGTACAGCAGTAGTTTGAACCAGAGCCCTCTGGGAGTTGTGACAACCGGCGTACAGGAAGTAGCCTTGCCACTTGTTTCAGTGTAGATTAAAACAGTGTCCGGAAGCGACTAACACAGAACCAGTACATAACAAGCCAAAATGTAGGAGAAACGAACTACATTTCTGGGTGATTACCAACGAATATATACACTAGCAATTGACTTATTTATGATAGATTCGTTAAAATTTGCCAACATTCCGTAAATCTGCGAAATGAGACCTATTTTAGGATATAGGCTACACTACACCCTGCTGTGGAAGCCACTTCCTGGCACTAACAGAGCACAGTGTGCAGCCCTGAGCTGCCATTTTTGTGTAGAAAAGATGGACCGTAGCGGTCAATGGACTGATCCCAGGTCTACACATTGATTTGAAATGTAATGGAATACTAGTGTGTTCAGTGTGCTTTTTTACCTCAGATTTCATGAGCTTATTGAAATCAGGCGTGATGTAGAAAAGCACTCCCTCTTTGGCTCCAGGGAGTGTAACGCCCCGAAAGAAAAGTATAAACAGCATGAAATATGGATAGGTAGCAGAGAAGTACACCACCTATCAAGACAAAAGGAAAAAGCAGTTATAGAAGTACACCAACTATCAAGAAAAAAAGAAAAAGCAGTTGAGGTGGCCGGCATTAGCCTTTTTCAATGTGACGTAATATAATTATGTTATGTTATGGCAATGAGATGCAGGGCGCTCCTCTGTTGAGCGACTCGTGATTGAAGGGCCATTTATAACATATTTAATTGACTATTTCCAAATTTTATCCAGTTCAGACAGTGGCAATGCATGTGTGAATTACAGATGTTTGGAGTTCTGCGTTGATGGAATTTATTTGTCACTCTGAAAATGGTCCAAAAAAGCGGAACTATCTAGTGAATGGCAGTTCTGTGGGCAAAATGTGTTGTTGATGCCAGAGGTCAAAGGCTAATGGCCAGACTGGTTCGAGCTGACACATAGGCAACAGTAACTCAAATAACCACTTGTTACAACCGGGTTATGCATAAGAGCATCTCAAAATGCATAGCACATCAACCCTTGAGGCAGATGGCCTACAGCAGCAGAATCCCACATCGGGTGCCACTCCTGCCAGCTAAGAACAAGAACGTGAGGCTATAATTCGCACAGGCACACCAAAAGTGAACAATGAAAGATTGAAAAATGTTGCCTGGTCTGATGAGTGACTCGGGTGGTATGGTCAGAAATTGGCGATAGCAACATAAAAACATGGATACACCCTGCCTTGTATAAATGGTTCAAGGTGGTGGTAGAATTAGCCTCGCGCACCATCCTACGTACTTCCGCCAAGAGACTTGGCTCCGCACTACGTCTGGTAACTGTTTTCTGTAGAGCGATGTTGAGCGGCAGGATTTGGCCGGTGTTCTGACAAACGGTCCTACGTTGTAATTTTATCCTACGATAGGATGTTCTGTCAGACATGGCTGTTAAACAGTCCAACATTGCCAAAGATAGACGTCAGACATGTTTGTTCAACAACTTATCCTGATTTTTCCGAAAATTTCCTTTCCGGTTCCTGCAATCGCGTCAGACCAAACAACCTCCAGACCATGAATATGAAATGAAATGGTAGTATTATGGGATGGTCAGGACCAGGGTAGTGGTAGAATGGCATAGGGATATTTTCTTGGAAGACTTTGGGCTTCTTTGCACCAATCAAGCACTGTTGAAAAGCCACAGCCTATGCCTGAGTATTGCTGCTGGCAGTTAAGGCAGTTCTGAGGGCAAAAAGGGATCCAACCCAGTACTAGCACTATGTACCTAATAATAATTAAGTGGCCGGTGAGTGTAAATACTATATCAATAAAAAATAATAAAAATACAACAGCAGACAGACCTTCCCAGTCCATTCCACTCCCTTCCATATGGAAAAGTAGACCAGAACCCAGGCAAGAAACAAGGTCCCCGCCAGAGGCCAGCGCACCTCCCCCGGCTCCTCCAGCCCATTAGTCAACTGGTGCATGTTCCTCCTAGAAAACACATTCACAAAACCTTTAGGCAATTTTCTATGCAACAAATTTGTGTATGGAGCAAGTACACACTGTATATAGTCATATAGCCCAACCACCCCAAAATTAATAAGCACATGAATGATAAATGAATATAAGTGAGATCCCCTCCCCTCAATTCAAGTTTATTTCAAGTGCTGTTGATATTAAAAACACAACCCAACAGTTCCCATGAATGAAATAGCAATTCAATATAATAACAAGATAATACATCCCTCAGCCCTTAACTAGTAATAGAACGTTCTAGTAAAAGACACAAATAGATTACATAGTGTTAGCAGTTGACCAAATGTGACACCAGTAGATGTCAGTAGATTTACTCTTAGCAAAGGGAATAGCAAACAAAAAAGGTCATAGTTGGCTCTTACTCCCAAAATTCAGTGACAGCGCTGGTTAGATTGGTGGTGTCAGTCAGACTGTAGTTTGAGAAACATTTTTCGGTGTTCCAGGGGTTATCGCAGCTCTGCCACGGGAGCTCCTGCAGTGTGTGTGTGTGTGTGTGTGTGTGTGTGTGTGTGTGTGTGTGTGTGTGTGTGTGTGTGTGTGTGTGTGTGTGTGTGTGTGTGTGTGTGTGTGTGTGTGTATTAAGGGATAATTCAGAGAAAGAATATTTAATTTCAGTGTCACACAATGTGCTTTCTCACAATTTTTTTTATTCAAAATGTATTTTCAATTTCTCAATACTGATAGCCATTAGCTTCATGCTGATCACAGGGGTCAAACCTTATTTTCCCTAATAATGAGGTAACATTAGGTCATCAGACTGAGATTTGTTTTTTTTTAAAAAAGTGAATTGGCTCACCAAAGTTACTCTAATTTAGTCAGTATACAATATCTCAGGACACCAATATGCCACAAATGATACATAGCACCACTCAGTAAGGTTCTGAAGTCCTGAATTACACACTGATCTACAGGAATTGAAGAGGTGCTAGAATACAGTACAAATAGTTAATTAAATGACAATATAAATATTGCTATATTACATGAAATAAATGTCATGTACATTTTAATAATTAAATTCTATTTTAAATAAATGAATTATACATTTCATGAATTATTTGTTGGTTCAATTAACCTCTGTGATACCCTCCTCCCTCCATACTGAAGTGCGGTGTTACTCACTGATCTAAAGGAATTGAAGAGGTAGTAGAGAGCCCAGGCGATGATGATGATGTAATAGATGTTGAGCCAGAAGGACAGCACCACAGAAGCCAGACCTACACCTGGACATTGGTTTTAGAAGAGACAATGGATGTTGATTTTCACACAAGGTTTCTTTTCATGGCGTTTGCGTAAAATGATCTGTTCTGTTCTATTCACTACAATGTGTATATTCAATTTTCACAATTTTCACTATTAACACTGTGATGAAAAGTGGAATTTTCGTTAAAATGCAAAAGCGAGTTTACCTTTCATCATTGGCAGGAGCTTCCAAACGCCTAGTCCCCCTACAGAGGTGTATTGGCCCAGGGCAGTCTCCAGCAAGAACAGAGGTATCCCAGCGAACACAAGGGTGGTGAAGTAAGGGATCAAGAATGCCCCTAAATGGACAAAAGTACAAGATAAGACATCAGTTCCAATGAAACTGAACACATCAGCTGTCAGCCTGATCTCCAAAAATTCCGTGCTCCTGGACACGGATGTTAAGGACACTAAATCCGTGTCCAGGAGCACGGATTTTGCCAAAATTCCGTGCTCCTGGACACGCAGTTGTTTTCCGTGATGGGCACACGGAAGTGCTTTCTATAGGCTATTACCACAGCACTGTGTTAACTCTATCATTAGAAAATACATACCAAATGCTAATCCTAAACAAAATAATGCTATAGCAATTCAAGTTGTGCCCTGACCAAAACATTCCCTAACCTTAACCTGTCATTAAAGACATATTTTTGAGAAATACCTTTTCCAGTTGGTTGCTAAGCTATCAAACTCATATGATGAATGAAAGAAAACTAGCTGTGCCCAGACCAAAACAATCCCTAACCCTAACCTGTCAATAAGAAATGTTGTTTTTGAGACAAAATATTTGAAATCCTGAGAAAACACAAGACTGTGGAAATAGCCTTTAGAAAGCACTTCAAACAATTCCGTGTCCAGGAGCACGGAAAACAATTCCGTGTCCAGGAGCACGGAATTTTGGCAAAATCCGTGCTCCTGGACACGGATTTAGTGTCCTTAACATCCGTGTCCAGGAGCACGGAATTTTTGGAGATCATGTTGCAGCTGTAGACACAGAACCAAAGAAAAAAATGGAACTCCAACAGTATCTTGAAGTGCTCTGCACCACTCAGCTACTAGCCTGGGAACACTCCCATACTGCCTTTAGTTCTACACAATCGTTTCGATCTGAATCTCACTTGTGATTAGGTCTGGTGTTAACCAGGCAACTCAGCTACGGCAAATGTGATGAATCGCTCTTATACTTTTAATATGTTAAATTTATGTGAAATAATCTGTATAAATTGTATACTGGGCATCTTCATGTCCTTCGGGATGTTACTCCAAAGATTCTCTGTTCTAAGAACGTCTCTGGTTACTCTCTACTCTAGTCTACTCTACATGCAATGGACAATTCTTGATTTATGTAGTATGTATGGTGTTGGTGGTATAGTGGTATATGTATATATATGCACATACAAATTACTTACTTTTATTTATTTATTTTTTTCACATTAATACTATCACTTTTTTCACAATGCTACTGTACTGTCTATGTCTATACCGTCTATGTCTATACCTAAAGTATGTCTGTCTGCAGAAGGGAAAGTAAGAAACGTAATTTCAATTCTTTGCATGACCAGTGCATGTAAAGAAATTGACAATAAAGCCGACTTGACTTGACTTGATTATGTATTGGTGATTTGTGAGCCATTTCCTGTGCCATTCTGAAGTGTCAACGTGTTAAAAGGATAATTTGTGAGGAAATGCATGCTGCCCATCATTAGAAAAAATACTGTACAACTACAGACAGAGTTCTCAAGCCCTCAGCAAAACATGTGCATGTGTGAGGCAAGAAAACGTGATCAAAGAAGAAAAGTTCAGAAAACACTGCACATTGCTTACTGTTCTTTTTCCCTATTTTAAGAGCGAACCTGATGACGAACTGGGTGAAACACATTTTTCGCTCCGAATATTCAAATAAGAAAAAAGAACAGTAAACAGTGTGCAGAGTTTATTGAACTACTGATGTTTAACGGTTTGGCCGCTTTATAGCGAATTTGCAAAACCTAGTATGATGGGGGAAGCGCATCTGCAAACCCGCCTGGGAATGATAGGTGGAGACCGTTCGGACCGGCGCTATTTGGTCCCAAAAATATTTTTGACAAAAATATTTGACAGGACAGTGAGAGATGGTGACAGGAAGCAAGTGGGAGAGAAAGATGGGTGAGGATTTTGATGGAGATCCTGGCAAAGATATGCATTGCATATACCGTACTTTGGTTAGCACATGTCATTAAGATTATTTCTTCATGCATTTTTCCTTTTCCATGCATTACACTTCAACAGTTCTGAATGGTGCCTTTAATGATAGCCTAAATAATTGCCGGTCCAAAGCCTTCATATGCAGAACTGTTCAAATGGCTGACCCACAGTCACATTGGTGTATGCAGCACAGGGAAGAATGGCGACTGGCAAGAATGCCTTTCAAATGCATTGAACATGTGAAGACATGCGGTGCAAGTAACAGATGGTAAACCTTTGGGTTGGACGGTTTAAGTCATCTTGTGTGAGTCATGCTGGACTCCCATAGGTTGTCTCAGAGAGAAGCTGCATGTTACCCAAACAACCACTAGTTGACACCAAAATGCCTATCTATCTATGGTAAAACTCACTGTGTGGTCAGACTCAGAGCTCTTGATGTTTGCTGTTTATTAACAACACTATGCATGACATGATTTATTTCTGATCCATTGCATCTTCTAATGTATGTTCCAAAACGCCTGCATATAGGCTGTTCTGAACATCTTTCTACATGTAGGCCTACAGTAAATGTTAAACCATTGTGTGATTATACTAGGCAATGATGTAGGTCACCATTACAATTCAACTCAAAAAGTTGTATTAAAATCTGCATCGATGAGGTCCAAATGTTTCACATGGAATGACAGAAAAGAAGTCATTGGTACCGCCTATGCCAGGGGTATTCAATCAAAAGTCACAGAGGGCCAGTTTTTCAAATTCCCTCCAGCGAAGGCCCGGGGCAGAACGTAGAATCTGTATAACTGCCAGCAGCATGGTGTCTGAGGTTAGGATGCAAAGCAAGCGGAACAGATATTCCCTTCTCTATTTCTTAGTAGTACCCTTAGGATGGTCTATTTATGATACTGTTTTAGATAAGATTTCACTCTGATGTGAATGCATAGTAGAGATATCCTCAACCTGAAATGTTAGTGATAGCAAATTATGTACGGCCACAGATAGCACACATATTTGTTTTCATTTTGTTCTGACCTTATGGGGGGCCAGAACCTTGCCATCCAAGGGCCGCATAGTGGCCCCAGGGCCTCCATTTGAATAGCCCTGGCCTATGCCCTCCATAACTTTTAACAGAAGAACTAGAAAGAGGACAAGGACTTCATCAAGAACCCCACTCATACAGCACACACTATGTTTCACCTCCCTCTCTTTGTCAGGCACTACAGATCCTGTGTCAGACACAACAAAACCAAGACACTTCCATCACAAACTCCATTATACATAATAGAACTTTAACTTGTCACTTGTCCCTCTGCACTTGACATATAACTCTGTTAGCCCATTTGACAGATGACAAGAATTTAATTGTATGGAAAGGGTTGATTGATTTATTTTTTTTCTGGAAAATATTGATGATGTGGATGGAGAGCTCTCAGAATGGTGCGTTAATATGATGCGTACAGGCTTATATGATTAAACTGGCACAGAAAATTCAATTCCCTCAGTTACTGTCCATATTACATAAACTACCCGTTAGGGTTAGGCCACTGAAATTACGTACAACCATTACAGTACAAATATTACAAAAATTAAGGACACGTACATGGTAATTGGTCAGTAGACACTCACCAAACTCTTCTAAGATGCCTTTCCCTAATGCCTCGTCTCAAATTCTTCCTTTCATCTTTGCCTTTATTTAGTTAATTAATTTTAGATGCTTTTATAAATGTGGTTTTTTTTTACAGTGTATTAATCATATATTGCTATAATTTATTTCAAAGATTGTCGCCTCACATTTCTTACCTCTCCTTCGATTTTATCATGCAGTTTTATGTATGATTTATATTCTATTACACTTATTCATTTATTACTTAACAGTATATCGGTTTCTACTCCATTTGTATTTAATTCATATTGATATTTGTGCATTATTCATTTGTCTTTGTTACTGTTTATTGCTACAGTTATAGCCTATCTTCTAAAATATATTTTTATTTATGCTTTATTTCGGTTTTCTTAATATCCCACATTATGATTTGCATCCTCATGCTGGCCTGGTTTGACTATTCTGCCTTACAGAGGCAATGTGCAGTAACTACACCGACACTGAAACTGAGAAAAATGCCTTCAAGACCTTGGTATTAGGATATTTGACATAGCAACATCTCTAAAACGGTACACATTTGGACCATATGCCTTTATCACAAGCTAAATGAGGTGCTATGTAGATAATTTTCATCTTAAACTGAACTTTGACAAATATGTAGTTACTGCACTTTGCTTTGAAGGGCAGTATTTCATTTTTTTATTGTTTGTGAAGCACATGGAGATGCTGCTGTATGGAGTGAGATATACAAAGAAACTGCCTTGCCTTGATTTCACCGACTCGACCCACATTTCTACAATTTTGAGAAAGCTTCTGTTTATTAAATATTCAGCCATCTGACTTGCTTATGACTTAGTTAGAGGAAGAAGATTTCATGACATCTTGTTCATGCTAAATGAAGTTTGGAAGTACATCACGTTTCCCTTTTGTGTTTTCCCAGCTGTATTTGTAAACAGATGCTTTACTTTATAGATTTTAACCCATTTAACCCTAAGGCACCCGCCAAAAACACCTACTGATGTCTAAGCTCTTTTTGAGAAAAGGTGCCCTCAGCCTATAAAAACCTAAATATCATATATCATCTCAGTCTCCGAAGCACATAAAAACATGAAATGAGTTGCATTTAAAATCTAGGATCTCATTTTGCATTAGAATGTGTTCATTCTGTTCTTACATACCCACATCTATAAAAACTTAAATCTCCAGAGCGTGGATGCAGCGACTACAGTATGTCGCTCCAGCCGCCTAAGTCAATGCAGCGTGTACGCAGCATCAGGCTTAAATGGGTTACAGCAGTGGACTTATGTAGCCCATGTGCACGGTTGTCATCATGGTTTGTTTAAAATGACAAAATTCTACAGATGTGCACTCTAAAACATGAAAAAGCTATTTTAACAGCTTCCTTAAATGCAAAGAAAAGCATATCAATATGAGCGAAGGTGTAGCCTACCAAGAGACATTTTGTTGCCCAATTGTCAAGCACAGTGTTGGCCTAAAAACCATAATACAGTTTTACAATAGTACATTAAAGATGATATTGTGCTCCCAGAGTTGAACAAAGTAGAAGTGGACATACTCAAATGTAATTACAACACTAGTAGCATGATATTACAAAGTTTAAACTAGAGATGCACCGGATCCTGATTTTTAGGATCCTGGAACCGGATCCGGATAGTCTGAAAAAACCCTATTATCCTGCCGGATCCGGAACCGGATCTTGGATCCTGTACATCTCTAGTTTAAACCATGCAATATCATACCAGTAGTGTTGTAATTACATCTGTAAGAGTACTTCTACTTTATACAACTCTGTCTGCGCCTTGATTCTCACCGCCTCCGTTCTTCCCACAGAGATAGGGAAACCTCCAGACGTTCCCCAGGCCGATGGCGTATCCTATGCAGGACAGTAGAAAGTCAAACTTCCCTTTCCAGGAGCCTCGTTCGGGAACTTCCTTCCCCTTCTCCTCCCCAGCGTTTGATGTGTATTGGTCCCCATCTTCGAAGGGGGTCGCCAGCTTGGCCTCCGAGGGAGAGTTCAGGTCCACTGTAGCCTGGCCCTTCTTTCCCATCACTCTCCTCTCACCACTCCTTTCACAGCCAGCTTTTCCAGTCGTTCCAAGTGTTTATGCACAGCAATTCTAAATGACAGACTCCGAAAATTATGTTTATGTTGGAGTTCAAGGATTGTAACAGGAAGACTTGTTTTCCACGTTTCAGTCAACTTTCAGTCCAATGTGATTCCAAGCTGATCAGGATTGTGGAATAAGTCAGCACGTTGTCAGCACATTGCTATGGGCAGTGTGGGTCTGTAAAAAAAGCATAAGCATTTTTTTAAAAGTCATCGTGTCATAGTTGATTTGACATTCGTTAGAAATTACGTGTCAATAATTACGTGTCACACAAATTCTTAGCACATTGGTCCTAACCTACTTTAAGTGAACACTTCTACTTTATAACATCCCTGATTATTTACAATGTCTGTATTTAATATATCTGCTCAAATGTATGCAATTTCTTTCTTTTCTGCCTTTAGTTATCACTACCATATCATTTACCGCTGTCTGCAATTGGGCAGGACACTGCAAATATTTAAAATAAAAATGGACCATACTGTACCTGAGTTGGGGGTAGTAGTTCAGGTACGCCACCAAATTCTTTAGGTGCCTGCAGAACAATAATAAAGTTGTGGACATCAAGGGACAAGAAAATTATTGTATGCAGCTTGTCTGCCGGGTCAGAAGGAACTAACAGACCAAAAGAGTCAGAGTTTCCATCCCTCCCTTTTTGACCAGGGCCCCCTCCCCCCAGTGGCTCCTATTGATTTGCAGATAATAAAGTTCGACCTGTTGTCTAGATTAATTATAACTTGGTGAGCACAGACTGTAACTTTGGGGGCCAGTGCTTGGTTCCGGGAACGTGTCTGCTCTGTGTGTGTGTTCCTACAGTGCATTATGTACTGTGGGAATTTCTAAGGCTAGTTTAAATTTTCCCCTAAAGGACTTGGGGAAATTTAAACTGAGGACTGAAAGGATCTTGTTGAGATGTGGAGCGGAGGCAGGCACTACGTCTACAACATGAAATTGAAATCCGACCTGAGAAACTCTGTGACACAGCACTCCACAGCTCATGTGCACACTGAACAAAACAAAATTGCATTTATGCCTCACTCGTTCAAGGGGGCAGCCCCAAGCGGTTCCCCAAGGCAGCCATGTGGTTGAACGGTACCATGCTCAGGGTACCTCAGTCATGGAGGGGGATGGGGGAGAGCACTGGTTAATTATGGCCCCCCACAAGCCTGGCGGGTTGGATGTCAAACCCCTAACCTCTAACCTATACCTGCCCACACATGACAGACAACATAACAGTTTTTTTTTTCTCGCATTGTAGCATTTGTGGCAAAAGCTACTTTACAATGCCCGTCCCTTGAAGAGCTTTAAAACATTACAATAACATCCAATAATAATTAAACATGTTATCACAAAAACAGCCTATCCACTCATTCAGTCAAATCATTCATCCTCAAAATCTGTCATATTTTCCATAATTGTATATTCATCCATCCCTCCTTTCATTCAAGTGCATAGTAAGTGTAATGTAAGGACTCTGAAACTGGTGAAGGTGAATTAAACTGTTGGAAAAATAAATAGTACGTTTCCATACTACACCATACCATATCTTGGCCTTGGGTATTGTTTCCGGTCAGGAAAGTTATGTAATTAGGGTTAGAACTGTCCATACTAGTTGGCATCGTCACACCGGAATATGTGTGGGATCAATAGGTTAGGATTAGGATCGACAGACTCTAATTACACCTCTGGGTGATACGTTCTCCTCTCAAAGAGGATGTGTCCATGCAGGGCAAAGGTCACATGGCATTTTGCACCGCGTCCTTCTATTGTTGAATTGCACAACATACAGTAAGGGGAATGACCAGGGGCCGCAGTTACAAGCATTTGCGCCCTGTAGAATATACCAGTAAAATAACACTGTGGTTGTGTTTCTCGCAGCATAGTTGCTATCTAGTTAGCAACTTCGGTAGTTGCTGATTGGAAATTGCATCGTTAACAACAACGTAGGACACATAGTTAGCAACAATTGTTTCGAAAATACAACACTGGTGAATAATCACTGTCGGTTCCACAACTAATTGTTGGGAGATCTATTCTGTGACAGAAGACATAATCCTTCTCGGGGCTTTGTACCAAGGCCTTGCGGGTAGAACATGAAGATGTCAGCCACACAGTGGTTTTGAAAGTGGGGGGTTGCGAAGGGGATGCCAAGTGGGCCGTGGCAGGTTGGCAGGAAAAATATAGCAAAATAAATGAATAAATTTATACATTGAATAACCGCATAAACCAAAAATAAGCTAGACAATCCCAATGGTATAATCTTCTTCTTTACAGTGTGTATTATGCTTTCTTTATGGCTTCTGAAGAGGACTGATGAGCTGATGTCATGGGCAAGAATGAAGATCAAGCCCTCCAAGTCCCGTAGCCTGTCACTCAGGAGAGGAGTCAGGAACGACAGCACCACCTTTGTCGTCGGAGGAGAAAAGATCCCACTACTCGCAGAGCAACCCATTAAAAGCCTGGGGAGGCAGTACACGGCTGAGCTTTCTGATAAGCAGATGGGGAAAGCTGTCATGAAGCAGCCAAAGCCAACTCCCGGGGAAGTACAAGGTAAGGTGCTACCAATTCACTCTCTACCAGAGAGTAATGTGGCCCCTGAAAATGAGCGAGATCCCCTCATCGACCGTGAGTAAGATGGATGGGAAAGCCAACTCATTCATCCGAAAGTGGTTGGGGCTGCCACAGTGCCTCTCTGAAACTGGCCTGTTCAGGAGAAACATGCTTCAGCTACCATTGAAATCTCTGCAGCTGGACTACAGGCAAGAAATGACCAGGTTGGAGCTCGAGCTTCGGGAGTCCACAGACGAGTCAGTGAGGAAAGCTAACGCCAGGGTCCTAACTGACCGGAAGTGGAATGCCCAGACAGAGGTCGATCAAGCTGTCAGTTGGCTGCAACACAAGGAAATCGTGGGAAGAGTCCATGTAGGAAGAGCAGGTCTAGGATGGGGAGATGCACCACGCTTCTGGTCCAAGACCTGCCGCAAGGAAAGGAAGGAGATGGTGGTGGCGGAGGTGACAAGGATGGAGGAAGACCGCTACAAGATCAAGGCCGTGTCTCAGGATCGGCAAGGAAGCTGGACAACCTGGGAGGGAATCTCAAACAGAAACATCAGTTGGTCAGACATGTGGAAGATCCCACAGGCAAGACTCAGCTTCCTTATCCGCTCAACGTATGACACGCTTCCCTGTCCTCGGAACCTCAGCCAGTGGTTCGGAAAGGAGGAATGTTGAGCACTCTGCAGTGCTCCCAGTGAAAGCCTCCAGCACATCTTGTCAGACTGCAAAATCGCGCTCTCTCAGGGCCGCTACAGATGGCGCCACGACCAGGTCCTGAGAAAGCTAGCCGAGGTGCTGGAAGAGTGCAGACAGGGTAGCAGAATACCATCGCCAGCAGAGGACCCTACCATTTTTATTGCGGAAGGAGGATTTGGAAGCATCAGGCAAAAGGAATCAACAAGGCCCTTCACTCCTGGCCAGGAGTAGAGCATGAAGGTTGACTTGGTTGACTGTACCATCGGAGGAAGGGATTGAGGCGGCCTTTGAACGGAAAAAGGCCAAGTACGCCGAACTGGCTTCGGAGTGCCGGGAGGCAGGCTGGAAGACTTCCATCTATCCAGTGGAGGTTGGATGCTGAGGCTTTATGGGGTTGTCGACCATACGCCTCCTGAAGGATGTGGGAGTCACTGGAGGAAGGCTAAGGAAGGCAACAAAGGAGCTGGCAGAGGAGGCGGAAAAAGGGAGCTTTTGGCTCTGGCTGCGGAGGAAGGACAGGAGCTGGGGGAATAACAACTAACCCCCAGAAAACAGCCGCAGGGACAACATCTATCAGCTGCAGGGGGTGACAGGGAGACGTCCCTGTCACTGCCCCGCCACCAGAGACATTTTGGGATTAAAGGGGGTGAAACGTTGATGAATGGTGGTTCCCGACTGATGACCCTGCAGCTGACCCATGGGCACCGGAGGAGGTGCGACAGGCAGCAATGCCCAGCAGGATGTAACACCTTCCTGTACAAATCCTTCTTTAGTACTTGAATGGGTTTAGGAGTCCATCAACCTCATTGCGTTGAGAAACTGGGTGCACAGAAGTAGTAGGGCACGGCCCATATCGGGGGGCTTGGCTGGAATCTACTGGTATATAGGGGGCCTTGTGATGATAAAGTTTGGGAGCCCCTGGCATAGGCTGCAATACGGTATGCTGTGCTGATGCTTTTGTCTTAAATGACTTGCAGTTATTCAGGCACAGGGTATTGTATACAGGTCCTGGCCTTTAGTGGGGTTAAATGCCTTGCACAAGGGTATTCCAGCCACTGACATGGCTCTAGGAAGCCACCCACACTCTACTGGTGTGGGTGGGACATGAACCTGCAACCTCTGATCCCAAAACCATGTCATTGGTCATGGCTGCCCATGGTGAATAGGTAATGAAAGGCACATACAACATTTACGAATCTGCTTGTGGACAAGACTTTCAGGAACACTGTCGTACAACATGTCAAAACTAATGCTTTTGCAAGATGAGAATGTACGTAGTACTGTGCAAGTGCATTCAAAAATCTTACCATAATGGCTTTCCTTGGCTGCTAGCAAAAAGGAAGAGAAAAAAACTCTTTCTGCCAATGTTTCCACAAATGAAGTCAAATAGTGTAGTGTAAAAATAAAATTATGATTTCGGGTGTTGGTAAGAATGCACGGGTGAGATGCACCCCAATTACGAAAGAAATTGAATACCCATTCAGATATAAGAGCGGCTCTACCATACATGCATAGTATCGCCAAACTTTCTGTTTCAGGACAGGAATGAGTCTGAAGTGTTCCAAATGTTTCATTCTTCAAAAAGTTGAATAAATGTTTTGATCTTATGAAAATGTTTTGAAGTTTGAACTTTATTTTTTTGTATATACTCTGTACAGAAACTGACGTGTTTCTGTTATGCATTATTTTCAGAGAAGATTAAACAATGTTTGTCTTTCGATACTTTACATTATTACACAACAATGACACATATTCTCCCTCTGTTAGGCTTGCTGACATATGCACATGCACCATTCAGGAAGACAATGCAATGGGCAATGGAAACAGACCTGCTCATAATCAATAATTTGAGTGATTAACACAATTGATTGACCTGGCATTCATGCAAGTTTATTGGTTGCCATTTCCTTCATTTCATTGTTGCAATCATGTGATTAACCGGATCACAACGCACTCTCGATTAAAAGGTGCCAAACATAAACAAAAACTGTGTAAAACTGAGCCCTGAGGAAGGTCAGTAGGCCGAAAGCTTGGCCTATTATTAAAAAGAACACAAAGGGGATTTAAGTGTGCAGACATCTTCCTTTCAATTGTTGCAATCATGACCTTCAAAGATTCAAGAGATAAGAATAAAAGCCTGTAGTATTGCGGGTTATTTCTGCACATTGGCCTCGGTCACATGGTACATTTAATTATGAATTAACTCCATTTAATTCTGAATAAAAGTGATTCCGCTTTGAAAACCTCATGTTAACACCTCCCAACTCGGAATGTGCACTGTAAATTCGACTATTCGACTCGGCACTATATAATTCATTCATCCATCCGGAATTAAAACCATCATGTAAATGTGGCCATTGTTACGAAACTAATCTTATGTTTATTTGTAAACACCTGCTGTTCACCCTGGGTCCGACTGTATTCCCATTCATTCTTCATTACTGTGGACCAAGCACTCAAACTAATAGTCAGTTGGGAAACCATCAAAATTCAGCAAAATATTCACTGCTTTTTGGTGAACAGGTCACTATGCAATTTGTTGGTTAAGATGTCATACATAAAACGTTCTACTCCCGTTGGAAGAATAAAATCTATTCTCACCACACTAACGCATGGAAACTTTTTGCTAAGCTTTGAAAACAGCCAATGTCCAAAGTAAATTACCCCCAAAAGAAATTAGCTAATTTGAAGATTTATTTTATTACTTATAAAATGTCAAGCAACATGAATTGCATTTTACAAGTTGTTTACTCTTAAGTGGTCATCTGATATACATTTTAATCGCACACTTCAAAAAAAGATGCATGTTGACAATCTGATAAATTGTTATTTATTGGGTGCTCTTTACCCAGGATACAAAATAAGACATACGACACAGATATATAATGTTAAATATAATTATATAATAAATATATAATTATATAATATATACATACACACACATATAGTATATACTGTACATAGTTGGGTTAATGTGACGGAGCAACCAAGGGTTTTCATTTGTTTCACTGCGCACGGTCAGCCCTGAGGCTGTGGTATGAAACTGTCTGTTAATTGAATGTCACTCTGCATTATATGGATGAGGACCCCCTGTCCTGCACACCCATGGACGGATTATGACTCTATGGGCCCCAGGGCGAGACAACAAGAAAGCCCCCCTTACATCGGTGTTGGTATTTGACAAAAAGGCTCAGGGATTTTGGCCTGATGGTTGAGACCATAGATCTGTGTAGAATGGTTGTTGGAAGTTTGGGGGCTTTTCCTCCGATATACTGTAATTAGAAAATATAGTTGTTAAAAATGTGATTTTAACTCATTATATGACAATGGAAATATAAACAAAGCCTTGGACTTCAGGGGCCCCTTGAGTCTTGGGTCCCTGGGCCCATGCAGTAATCTGCCCTTGTCTGTGTGCAATGCAACAATAACTAATGAGCTAAAGAGTGTGACAGAGATAAAGACAGATAGAAACAATTCACCTGAAATTTTATAACAGAAATTTTTTTTTTATTCGGGGTTACATTTTCCCTCACCTAAATCTGGATCTAAAGAGTGTGACAGAGATAAAGACAGAGAGAAACAATTCACCTGAAATTTTATACTAGAAAAAATGTTTTTATTCGGGCTTACATTTTCCCTCACCTAAATCTGGATCTCACCTCTGAGGAGGGTGTACATTATTGAAATGCCTAACACACCATGAATCAAAGGCATACTACTGATGATGTGTCCCAAAATTCAAAGCTAATCTGTCCGCTTCTCTCTCTCGGTCTCTCTGTCTGTCTCTCCCTCGACCTACTGGCACAATGTACTGTTTAACATCTCGTCCAATGTTTTTATGATTCTGTGAAAGACATGGGCTAGGGTTGATGCATCTCTCACGTGTCAGGTGCCTTGTTCTAAAATACATTTCAGTAAAATGTTCAAGCTAGAATGATGATGATGACAACTGTGATGATGATGATCATGATGATAATAGTTTTTGAGGTGCATAACTGATTAATCTGGTGTATTCCAGGGCCTCCATTCCTTTCAGCAATTGCCAATATCGATTTTTAGTTAATGATAGTTACTATAATGAACAGCTTAATATTTTCTCCATTTAATATTTCCATCATTAAGCTTTCTTGAAGACATGACATAAAAGCACAATAAAATAAAGCCTACTGGGACCAAAGCCTTTCAAAATCACAGATGAAAGTATGCACGTTGTGATAAAAATATTCGCTTACGCAGACAAGGTGCTTCTCAAGTGAAAACAACAAAATAGAACAAGTTCCCATTACAACCCTAAGTCATGATATGTGACTTCATGGTAAAACCTTCAGAGCAACCAGCCCATAACATCTTGGAGACATGAGTGGGTCGAAGAGTTGCACCAGGGCTCCAAATGACACATTCTCCTACAGAAGAAAGCCAGAGGTTAGCAGAAGGGCAAATACAAAAGACTTCTTTCTGATCTGATTAAGATGTTACATCTCTTAAACCTCAGTGCAATGTCTTCAATCAGTTAATCAATTTGCATTTCTTTAAAGCTACCCTTTCAATGGTAACCATTTTGTACCTGTTCTTTCAAGTAGCACAGCCGGTCAAGAAGGATGAGTCCTTCAATACAAGGGGCCAGTGTCACCTTCAGCTGGAGAGAATGAGGATAATAACAGACTCAAAACAATACTTGCCAATTTGATGATTAATTGAAATACAAATGGTTCCTTTTCTCTTCAAGGTCCAGAGGCAAAAATGGTGGAAATATAAAACAACAACAACAAAAACATAAGCAATTAATGGACTTACCCTGTTAAATGCAACCATCTCGCATATTCTGTGCTTATATTTATCATGATACATCTGGATGTCTTCGTCTGAGATCTACATAAATGAAGACATGGTGAAATTAATAAATGAAGAGTGTGGGGTTACTGCTTAGAAATCAGACATCGTGAATGCACAAATGTCATACTCATATCGCTCAAAAAAACAGAAATTGAGCTTTCCATTGGGATCTGTTTGAAACAATGTGGTATCATGCAAAGGAGTATTTATGTCACACCAGTACATTCCGTGTTGAGGTGCAATGCCTTTGCAAGTTAAGTCGTGGTCCCCAACACTGCGGGAAAGTACTTTTTTTCACGTGACCAGGTTCGCAGTTTTCTTGTCGTGTTGCCGAATTTCTGTTGCCGCAGCGACTTTCTGTTGCTAAACGTTACAACGCTATGCTGTGCCCTTACCAAAACCATGCCTAACCCTAACCTGTCAGCGTTTCTGCTGATTTACTGTACTTTTGTCAAGAACAGCGAAACAAGCAAGGAAAATAGCAAAATTGTGGCAAAATTGTGGCCTGACCAAAACCAACCCTACACCTAACCTAATCACAAATGTTGTTTAAGATGAGTTAACTTGCAAAGTCGTGATGCACAAATGCAATAGATGGTTCAAGTCGGCGTGTTATGTTAGTGCTCTGGTATAATGCCATGTGGTCTGAAACCCCAATTGCTTCTTGACTACGCCACATCTCCTGCGGGTAGTAACGTCTGCTCAAGGGGTCATAAAACTGAGCTAGCAAGCATCCATAGCCTTTATAACCAACAATGTGAAAGGGAGGTCACACGTATTTAGAGCTATTCCACACCATCCCAGTCATACACTTCACCATGGCTGCATTGGTCATATGGCACACACGGGGCATTTGCCCGGGGGACTGTTGATGATTTTGGCCTGGACCTCCCCTCAATGGTATTAGTCCTCATGCCGCTACAGCAGGCCTCTCTGAGGTAGTCAGATATAAATGAACCCATTTTAGCCTGATGACTCGTATATGTTGTTTGACCTTTGGTGCCTGTTGCGCGGTTGACCAGACCTGTGTGTGGAGCGCGTAGAGCGGCCCATTGGCAGAGCTGTGTCACTACACAGATCTGGCGAGAGCCACGCTACAATTACATAGGCTATATAACACACAATAATACATCTATAATTACATAGTAATTCCTCTTCAAACCAGTGCTGACCAAATGTATTCAAATGCTGAAAAACAGGTTAAAGTCAAACAATGGCTTCCCTACACCTACACACTATATTACTTTTATTTTTGTGCAAAAAAGGTGTCATTGTTTAGCTTGACATTTATTTACACAGGCCATGCAATACTACTGTATTAAACGTTCAGGTTAAAGCGTTTTCCCCATTGTGTGACCTTACCTTTGACCCATCCAGACAAAGCTTGGTTAGGGCTCTCCTGATGTACTCAACAAAAGAGGAGGTCTTGGAGTAAACATTTCCAACCCGCTTCTCACTACAAGATATAAATACACAAAGCAAGTAAAGATGAGTAAATCAAAATATTAGTGTAGCAGCAGCCAATTAATGACTCCCAAGGTATCTCAAGTATTGCATATTTACATACTGAAATATTGCACAAATATATAGGAAATATAAATAAGAAGTATTACTCCCAATTGCATTGTAATGCAATTTACTTAACATTGCAATATATTGGATGGACTTAATCTTCCATGGTGCACTACCAATTCAATGGACAGGAACCATAGAGGTATTACATATACAGCTCCTGCCAATAAATTAGAATATGAAAAAGTTGATTTATTTCAATACTTGGTTAGGAATGTCTTTGCCTTAATCACTGCCATGATGCGTTTAACATTGTCAATGGCAATGCCATTGCATGGGAGTTATGGAAGCCCAGATATTCTTGATGCTTCTGCCAGCTGTTTTTCGTTTGTTGATCTGGTGACCCACACTTCCCTCTTGATTACACCATGTAGATTACCTTACCACATTTTGTTGCTTTGGTGGTATGAACATTCTAACTCACCAGAAATAAAACCCCATTGAAAATGAATGGGATGTTAGGTCTGGTGAGTTGGTTAGGAATATTGTTCACAATATTTTGTGAAGTACTTAATTCATGTGGGTTTTTTTTAGCTGGAAACCCCCAATATGTAAGAATAAATAAACATGAATCTACACTGTATAATATAAGAAAGTTAAACATAATTGATGGAATTATGGAAAGAAACCAACTTTTTTCATGATATTATTCATTTTTTTTTGGCCAGGAGCTGTAAGAGTAGGTGTGATGTCAATTTCCAAACGCCTGCAATCGCATGTTGTCAGCAATGCATCCTGGGCTGAAAATTTTGCATGCATGGAGGTAAAACACAAGACTAGAGGTGTCATGGCCCCCAATTGTCACAGCAATCCCAGCAGCCGTTATTTGTAGGTACACCTTTGCCTACGGACTGGCCCTCTGCAGGTGCATACAGATGAGTATGAGAGAAGAGTTCTAAATGTAAGCTTTTATTTCCTGGTAATGTGTGCTGTGTAAAACAAACTCAGGACATACCACCCTTCCCTTTAACCCAGCCAATTTTTTCTTCTTTTTCATCTTTAGATTAGCCCAACTGAAGTTACTCCCCACTGTCTATTACCATAATAAGCAGCAAAGGAGTCTCTAACTGTTCTCTGTGAGCGATAATTTGTTTCATCCAGTGGCACAGCCAAAAAATTAGAAAGATTATGTGAATACCACCTGCAGAATTACTAGTTTTAGGGCGTGTCTTGATAATTACCCATAATTTCTATTACATTCGAATATCGTTGAATATTGAATCTGCACAATTGTAGTTAAAATGGATTCACGGTGTTGCTTTCTAACTGGACTGGCTGAACTCACATACCGGTAAATATGATTAACTAACACATCAGTGTTATGGCATAGAAGCAGTCGGCAATTCTGGGAACGCCCATAAAATTGCTTTTTTTCTCCACGTTGGTTAATCAATATGCCAAATGACTGGCAGTGATTGGACCGCACAAGCATTCGGAGGGGAAAACAATGCAGTTTAATGGGCGGGCCAGAGGAGTTGACTGGGTGAATTGCATCAAAGTACCCTGATACTGCTCTCTGGCTTTGACACACCGAATCATCCCTGACATGTATTGTCTGGAATAGCTATTTCCTGACCCGTATGCTCCTCATACCTCTTGTGTGCATTGTAGTAGTCCTTTAATATGACGTGTAGGACAGCTCGGTAAAACAGGGACTCCACAGGAAGCTGGAAAAGAAGACGGACCATTTTGTTAAAATGATCGTAACGGTGAATTGAGTGCATCTTAACTATTTAAAGATGCAATCTATTTTAGTTTGCTCAAGGTGAACCAATGTGAAAAGGTGGAAATACTGTACAGCTTGCACTGCTCTTCATATTTGAATAGCCCGGTCCTAAAGACGCTGAAATGTCCCCCTTCCCTGCCCTCCCCTGGCTGGGGACGGTGTTTGACATATGACAATTGGATATTTTATGTAATGTCTCCTGCACGTAACAACATTTTATTGAATTTAATTGAATTCCACAACACACCACCTCATGCACATTGTGCTATTTCCCAAGAAGCGATAGAAGCAGACATGGTGGACACCAATTCCGCAGACCTGTTAAACATCTTCCTAGCTGCTATAGACCCTCATTTCTTCTGTCTGGTTTCCCTTGGACTTGTGGATGACATTCGTGACAGAAGAGCAAGAGGGGATCTGCACAAGGCATGTCTTTCAGGAAGTCACAATTATGGTACCTTTGCCACCACTTTTTCAACCATCGTATGCTTCTGCCAAGACCCTGAGCTTTCCTCTGCAAGGAAATGGCTTGAGCACGGACTTGAGGCTATGAAAGTGCAGCTTTTCCATATTTTGGTTTTGCCATCGTGGCACCACATCCAAATAAGGTTCTGTCACATGTTTCATGATCAAACCAAGAAACAGACCCATCATATATACAGTACTACTGTAGATTAAATGTTTAAACATTTTTCTGATCTGTTGAAACCCATTTTGGAGAAAAACAGACAACAATATTGTCCATGGGGGAGCATTAACTTTTGGGACACGGTGTAGTTGTAAAAAAAAAAGGGGGATGATGGAAAGTTGCTTGATTATCATACCTAGACTTGGCCTGACCAAAAATGATTAGGAATAACATTTCCAAAACGGCATGGTTAATCCGCCTCCCTCGGTTTGCTACTGGTCGAGGCTGATCGGCTGATCGCTCTTTTTTAATAAGGACAATTATCAATTATGTTTTATTAGAATAGATCATTTTAACATGGTTATTGACTTACCCCACCACCAGCTGTCACTCTCTCCAAGGCCTGAAAAAAAGCAAAAATCAAATTATGCAAGAATATTGAGAAAACAATGGCCCCTTTCTCCCATATTTAAGACTTCCAAAGTGCAAACCACTCAGGTAAGAGCAGAGTGCATATCAAATACCACAAAGCAAATTACATAATTGCAAACTCATCAGGGTTGAAAAAGGCTGAACAAGTAAGTGCAACTCTTTACATAGAACCTTTAACACTTTAACTCACACAGACGACCTACCGGTATTTAAGGATTAAAAACAAAACATGTCTTTGAAAGGTGGCCAATGAGTAGGTATGACATTAACAAATGTATTTTTCTTCACAATATTTACAGTACATCTGTGCAGGACCCACCAGGCAAGCAGACATCCTAGCATTCCTGCCACAAACGTACATCTGTTCCCTCAGATATTGGCTCATGGGGAAACCAAACACTTCAGTACCCACATCTGTTCAATCAGGGAAAGGAAAACAATTAATCAGATTATTCAGTTTTAGCAAATTTACATAATAATCATCATAATTACTACGAATTAAGGATAACATGTCTACCAACTGTACTTCATATGACAAATTACATTTTCAATGTTGCATCATGTCACAAATTCTTTGTCGCAATTTTTCACTTCTGGGTAATTAGGGGCCTCTTAGAAAAAAAGAGGTATTGCACAGCAATGAAGTCTTTCTTGAGGTGCTGGCTTCTTGTGCATATATAGAAACACATAGAAAGCCGCACACTCTGCTCCCCGTTTTAATGTACAAGTGACCTTTTTGGCCGGCTGGCCTTCTTCAAATGAGGGGCCTCTACCAGATGGGGGACCCTAGGTTGCAGCCATATCTAGCCGGCTGCGCATTAATCCAACCCAGATTATTGCTGTACATACACATCTTCCCTCGTTGGTATTTGTATCATTCACTTGAGCAACCAAACACAATACATATCCTGAAAATAACAACATTGCCACTTGCCACTTGCCACAATCTCCATTTGTCCCGTTGTCAGAGCTTGATCCCATCGTCTCTGGTCAAATTCTTCTGTAAGCAGGTGGTAGCAACATCCAACACTGCAAGTGGCCTGTATCTCCTGTCTGGTGACAAACATGCGCAGCGTACTTGGAGCCAAGTCTCCACAAGTGTGTAGACCGACTGTGACTGCATTCTGGAAAAAAAAACACAAATTACAGTGGCTGATTGATTGAAAATCATATCATGGAACAACAAATCCCCACATGCAGAATATACAGTAGACAAAAAACGTGGACTTTAAAAACCAACAGTCTATATTTAGGCCTACTTGACAGATGCAATACACACACAAGATTCTGTCATAGCATGAACGTTCATTTTTTAACATAAACATACCAAATATAAATCAAATGTGTCCAATAAAAATATACAGAATGGACATGTTTTAATCAACTGACAGATGGCGAAACCGGTGCACCACTCTGACAACAATGCTGTGCAGGTTGGGTGTTTATTAATGAATCAGTTTATATAAGAGCTGTTAAATCTTCACCTTCAATTCAGGGATGATCTCTTTGAGTTCAGTTTCCGCAGTGACATATGAGGTGAGGGGTAAAAACAGGTTGCTGCTGCTACTCTTTCTACCTTTCTTTAGCTTTCTCTCCAAATTTTCCCTCATCCTCTGCTCCTTCTCCTCCTTGCTTAGCTGACTTGGAGGGACCCGTGTGCAGACCGGTTCCTCAACATAGAGAGACAGGGCGCTTAAAAAAGGGTCAGTGAGGCATTCATTCTCAACAGTGCACGCCACAGGCTCTAGACAGTTCCCATCCATGGATACCTGATCATTCATTTGTGTGCCTGGTAGTGGTGCAACATTTTCAGTTGCCATGCCTTCCCAGCCTTCCCTTGGCTCTTTCTCAACTCCAGGCAATTGTTCTCCTTCACTAGGGCTGAAGTTTTCTTGACCTTGTCTCGTCCTGTTGCTCCTCCTGTTTGCCCGGGAGTATCGTTTCAGCTTACGGTTTCTCTCTTGTGCTCCGTGCGTGTTGTTACTGGAGGAGTCGAGACCAAACACTTGCAGGCCGTACTGCATGGAGAGATGTGAGCTTAAATATCCTTTTCCAGACCCCACATCTATGACCTTTGAGACAGACAGAAATACAGATACAAGAGTTGTACAAAAATGTGTCATTACGTGTCATTCAGAACTCAAGTTGAGCATTTACATCATATGACCTTATTGACTGCAAAATCATAATGACCAATTCTTAATGCCATTAATGTCTCAGCTTCAGACAACAAAAGAGAGTACAACCCTATGAGAGGGTCATGATCTGCTTAGTCCCAGTACATGTTGACATGCATTTGAAACAACTCTCTTGGTTACTGCCACTCATGTTTGACATCATATATTTTTTTGATTTTGGTCTGATTCAGAGATTCTTTGAATACATAGGAGAGGAACAGAATTCATCCATCACACCTGTAATTGGTGCTCAAAATAGGCAGCTCCAGAGCCAATGAATTCAGAGTTGTGACAGCCGCATTTGTTTTTCATCAACAAAGCGAATATTTCATCATTTCGACTGGATCAAATTACCATGTCACTAAATCACCTAACCCCTTAAAGCAAACTGGTCGCCTGGGCCAGGAAGACAGGGGTCAATCAGAGAGCCAATCAGAGTGCCAACCAGAAGAGCAGCATAAGGTAGTCTGTATATGGTTAAGCAATTGCAGATGTCAATACAAACAGCAGCAACAAATTGGTGGACTCAAAGGAGTAAAATCCTTATACTGAGTAAACAAATGCTAATGCTGTGAGGTAAGATGGCTTTCATGCCAAAAGAAATAAGATGTATCAGGTTATCACTGGTTACACTAAGTAGTTTGTGGAGGCATGAATATGGAAGTTAAACCACTAGTTACATACATACATTACCTTAAAAAAGGGAACATTTGTGAACATGCAACGGTACAGTAATCACTGTGTATTTTCTGCATAACAGGGTAACATAGAGAAGTTACATGGCATCTGATGGGTAAAAAGGGGTAATGACAAAGTAAATACCATGTAATACACATATCTCTTCTCAATAATCACCATTAGATTACTGCATATTTTCTAACCATCTAATCCTTAATGGTATTTAGTTTGTAATTACACCCTTTTTACCCAGTAGATATCATGTAACTTTTCTGTTACCCTGTTGTTACCCAGAAAGGACACAGTAATTACGTATGGTAGCTGTACCATAAAGTAAAGCGTTACCAATGTTTCTGACGAAGACACATGATGATTATGAACGCCACTGTCCCAGATCACCAATCAGTGGAAAAGAGTAGACGTCCGCACACTGTGGCTCCGCTTTGAAAATGTATTCAGGTCATACAATGTTCCTACCCGACAGGGTCTTCATCAGGCATGTCAAGCTTGATGACCACATCACCAATCATACATGGAACTAGAAATTGTCTTTTGCTGTTTTACCTGTTTCACTCTGCAGTGCTGCGCTAGAAAAGCAACTAGATAAGACATGGCGTGGACCTCATGTGCCTTCTTAGAGTTCATGAAATCATCAGGTTCTGGGGCTGAAAAAAAAACCAATAATCTTCAATCAGTTCTTATTGGGGAAAGTAAATCCAGTAGCCTACTTGTAATTGACAATGTTGTGCACGATTTGTACATGATTAAAAGATGTGTGTGCCAACAGTATGAGTTACATCAATTCAAATCTTCTACAACATACAGCATGCATGAATACTTTCAGAAGAAATTGTTATATACTTTTCAAAAAAAATCTGAAATATAATTTATATTTGAATTAACATGAATGAAATAACATGTTAACTACAAAACCAGTATTCATGATGTAGGACAAGGAGTCATTCCACATGAAATAAGACACTGCGGGATGCCATCTGCACGGATTGGAATAGAATTCTAAAACTCAGCATGGCGATCTAGCACGACTATTGCATCCATAAATAAAGACTTGGAAAGTTTGAAATTATTCAAAAACAATGAGACTTTTGTTACCTTGCCTTCCCTTTCATGCAAATCACTGGTGAGATAAACATCAGAGATGCTTCTGCTACAAGCAGGAACTGCTTGGGCTACAAGAAGGATGATGCTGGGGATTCCTATGCTGGTGTTTACTAATGAGGATGGTCTGCGATCCCACCATGTTGAGAACCCTCCTGCATCGTCAGCAGGTTGCTCAAGGTCACTAGCGTTTCGCCCCTTAACCTGTACGCTTCACCTGAGTGGGGCAGCAATGGTGGTTAGCCTTCGCCTGCAGAAGGGTTCCAACTGTGGGATCTCCTTAACCACAGCCATCTCGAGCTAGCCTCGGCTACCTGACCTATTTCCCTAATGGCCTTCTTCAGGTGTTTTTGTTCCAGGCCGAGCTTCTGGAAGAAGTATCGCACTGATGTAGCTGGGAAGCCTCTGCATCCTACTTCAATAGGAAACATACTGGCGTGCCATCCTTTGAGGACTGCCTCGTCCATCAGGTCCTTCTGTTGGTGCGAGATGGCAAGCCTGTCCTCCCAGGACACAGTGAGCTCCGCTACTAATACGGTCCTGGTGCTCCTAGACATCAGGACCATATCAGGGCGGAGCGAGGTCACTGCGATCTCTTGGGGAAATACTAATTTCCTCTTCAGATCCACTCTTAACTCCCAGTCTGAGGCGTGCTGTAGGAGGGAACGCGGATGTTTCTTGCCCGTCTTCGGCCTGGGGGCCTGGTCACCTTGGAGGTGGAAATGGGTGACGACAGGGACAGTCGTTTGGTTCTCATTGGCCCTGCCTCTCTGGAACTCCACCCACTTGGCAACTTCTGTTAGGACCTTGTCGTGCCTCCATCTGTATCGGCCCTCTCCCAGCGCCTTTGGACAGCCAGACAGGATGTGGTGTAGTGTGCAATGTTCTGAACCGCACTGAGCACACAATGATGTTTCCTCCTTTCCCCAGATCTTTAAGTTGCTAGGGGTTGGCAAGAGGTCAGCAACAGCTCCGCAGCAGAAATGTAAGCTTGCCTTGATCAGTGCTCCACAGCTCCTTCCAGGACAGCGGTCGGTCCAGCGCTTCATCCCACTTCATCCACTGTCCCTGGGAGGCAAGCCCCACTGTTTTTCACTCGTCTGTCTCCTCTGCTGCCTCTCGCACTCTTTGCACCAGAAGTTCCCTTCTCCAAGTTAACCTTGCTCCACTGCTTTGTGCTGTAGTTTCCCAGGCCCAAGCGACCCTGGCAGACGATGCCTACGATCTCCTGGTGCTTCCAATAGGCTTCTGCTTCCGCTACAGCGACTTGAGGCTTCCACTTCCTGCCACACCTGATTGAGTTGCCGGTGTGATGGACTGTTTGGTCTTTGGAAAATCGCAGCGTGCTGACTGCTCTTGCCTTGGTGGCTTTGAATTCCTCGACCACAGATGACACAGGTAGGCGGAGCTTTGATGTTTTGCTGTATAGGTTTACAGAGCTAAAGGAGGGAGGAAACACCCAGCCATTTCCGCAGGAACTTGCTGCACAGCCTCTCCATTGCTTTCCACTGCGGACATGGGGAAGTTGTATAGCAGGAATGGCCACTGCAGTCTGGGTATAATGCCGTACTGAAAACACCATACCTTAAACCGGCCCAGGAGTTGTGCTGTTGTCGATTGCTCTGAGCCAGGTGTTTCAGTTGGCTTTTGGTGTCACTGAGGTTGCCTGTGTCCTTAAGAGAGCTGTCATAGTTCTTGCCAAGACATCGGATCTCTCGGTCTTGGATTGTGGGGATCTCTGACCCTTGGATGTTAAAGGTGTTTCTTGTCAGTTTCCCCTTCAGGATACAGAGGCTCCTTGATTCCCAGGGCTTAAACTGCATTCTTGCCCAAGTCGCCATCTTCTCCAGTGCACTCAGGATCCACTGTGTTCCCTGGATCGAGGGGGTCATCACGGTCACGTCGTCCATGAAAGCTCGACAGGCAGGGTGTCTTGTGCCATCGACAGCTTTAGGACCTTTACACTGCGTCCCTCCTGCCTCCAGCAGTAGGTTCATTGCAGCCACGAACAGGACCACTGAAATAGTGCATCCTGCCATGATGCCCTTCTCGAGTCTTTGCCACTTGGTGGTAAAGTTCCCCACTGTGAGATCTCATACTCATCCTATCCATGTGTGCCATTACTAGGTGCACCACCTCTGGTGGTACTAGGTAGTGCTCCAGTGCCTTTTGGATGAGCTGGTGAGGTACACTTGGGTAGGCTTTAGCTAGATCCAGCCAGACGACCGACAGAGTGTTGTTTCCGCTCTTTGCCTCCTTGATTATCTGGCTGATCGCTGCCGTATGCTCGAGACATCCAGAGTACCCCGGAACTCCGCCCTTCTGGATGCTGGGGTCAACATACTCGTTGCCAAGCAAATATGATGGTTGACTTGTGCTCACTCAAAGTTTTTTTCCATTTCTATAATTTACAGTAGAGCATGTAGTACTTAAATAGAAAGGTAGTGTGACGGAGGTCATCTTGTACCTGTTCACCCCCCTCAGGGATCGAACATGCGACCTTGCCAACTACAACAGTCTGGCAATGGGAGACACAGTACGATACCGCTGGACGAAGAGACTAGTCTCCCGGCCCAATGGCATCGACACCGTATGAGACTTTCGGGATGGAGGTTTACCAACATTCCACGCCAACTCTGCTAGTTAGCCTGTGTTACACTAGTCAACCAATCACAAAGTATAATATATTAGAATCTCAAAAAGCTAAATTTGTACATGGGTGGTTGACGTGAGGCGTTGTTTTTTCGTAACACTGGTTAAAAACCTACAAAACTGTTATTTTTAGTTCAAAAAACAAATGTCAATGAAAGAAGATGTGGTAAATTATATTTCATATTAGTCTTAGATGAGAAGAAACATTTTTGTTAAGATTTATGTAAAGGTTTACATGTCAAATATCCTGCGGTGTGACTGTAACATTAATGAAACCTGGAATATAATATATATACAAACCCCGACTCCATAGGAGTTGGGACACAAGGTAAATCGTGAATAATAACAAAATACGGCCATTTGCAAAACCCTTGATTCTTACATTAGATGGAGAACGGCACAAAGAAAACATATCAGCCATCAAAACTGATTAAAATTATTGTTTTGGGGGATATTCATGAATATGTAAAAACAACATGTCTCAAAAGAGTTGGGACGTGGACAATAAAAGGCAGCAAATGTCGAGGAAGACTAAAAACAAAGCAAAAGACAACACTTAACACTTTAATACATTAACCGATGAGATGGTTTTATATAAAAAGCAGTGTTAATTCCAATCTTGGACATGATTTCACCAGCTTAAATGGTGGGTGTATTCCTGGTCATGTTTTGCAATGTTTTCCGTTCTGTAGTGCTTTAAGTGTGACAGGTCTTGATCAAAAGCCCGCCATTTTATCACCTGCTGGTCCTTATGATGGAAGTAAACTGTTAAAACATAGTAGAGAATGCAATTTGTCCTTACTATGTGGCAGTAATTGAAGATCTCCCTTCAAAATATAATGCATGAGTGCCTTTTCATGCTGTTTAAAACCCATGTATATCATTCATCATTCTTCGTTGTTTTATCTTATTTGGATGTTTATTTCATTTCACTGATCCCCGTCCCAACTTCTTTGAGACGTGTTGCAGTTATCAAATTAGAAATGAGTACATATGTCCCCCAAAACAATATTTTTTCTCGGTATTAAAGTGAAGTGAAAGTGAAGTGAAAGCCCATTGGGAAACTCCAACTCCCATTGTCATTGTGACACAGCACTCCACAGCACACAAGTGAGCACTGCACACTGCACACAACGAAATTGCATTTTATGCCTCACCTGTGCAAGGGGGCAGCCCTCAGTGGCGCCCCATGGGGAGCAGTGCGGTGGGACGGTACCATGCTCAGGGTACCTCAGTTATGGAGGAGGATGGGGGAGAGCACTGGTTGATTACTGCCCCCACCAACCTGGCGGGTCGGGAGTCGAACCGGCAACCTCTGGGATGCAAGTCTGACGCCCTAACCGCTCACCCATGACTGCCCTAACAATTAATATATCGTCTTTGCACTATTCTCCATCTAATGAATGCATTGAATGTTTTGAAAATGATAGCATTCTGATTTTATTCACAGTTTACCAAACGTCCCAACTTCATCGGAGTTGGGGTTTGTATAAACTAACCAACAACATTTTGAATGATGTATGAAACATTTGGCATGATTGCATGAATATAAACTTCATATTAAGATATGTGAATGTGAAAAAACTCAAGCCAGTAATATTAACTACAAGTTCAATTTCGTAACACAAATTGCATCCTGTGGGGTGACATGTATGTCAATGTTGGTGAACGGGCAGCTGCAGACTGGCTCCTAACCAGTCAGTACCTCAGTTATTGGAGATTGCTGTGGAAGTTTAAGGTCACTATTAACCTCTTAATCTTCATATTGCAATGTTTCTGTCACGCAATGCTTAGGTTCATTTTATAGTGTCCTGTGGTGAGACTGCTCTTATAGAATGAAAAAAACTGTTTTATGAATGAAAACACATATTAAGATTAAACACAATATAATTATCAAGTTAGCATGAGCTCAGATGTCAGTGATGTATACAAAAGGATTAAAATGGCCAAAATGCAGTGAATTTCCTGTGGTGTGACTTCATTTTCCTGCGGCGTGACATGCCTATGAAATGTGTTGATGCAGGACTTCTTAATAGGAGTCTACAAGAAGGCAAGGTCCCTATCTTGTGGAAAACGTCATGCCTGGTACCTGTTCCAAAAAAACCCACCCCAAAGAACTTAATGATTACAGACCGGTTGCCCTCACCTCACACCTAAAGAAAACTTTTGAACGAGTGCTGCTGCGCATCTTTCTCAAACCCCAGGTACACCACGCACTGGATCCTCTGCAGTTCGCCTATCAAGAGAACGTATCTTCTTCACAGGGTACACACTCACTTGGATAAGGGTGGCTGTGCTGTGAGAATCATGTTTTTTTACTTCTCCAGCGCATTCAACACCATACAACCACTGCTGCTGAGAGATAAATTGGTGCAGATTGGAGTGCAGCCTAGCCTGGTAACCTGGATCACTGATTACCTCACAGAGCGGCCACAGTTTGTAAGGATGGGTGACATTACATCTGAGACAGTGATTAGCAGTACAGGAGCGCCACACGGAACGGTGCTCTCACGGGTCCTGTTCACCCTGTATACAACCAACTTCAGCTACAATTCTGGGACATGCCACAGGCAGAAGTTCTCAGACGACACTACAATTGTGGGGTGTATAAGAGACGGCCAGGAAGAGGAGTATAGGGGACTGGTGGACGACTTTGTAGGATGGTGCCAAAACAATCAACACCACCAAAACCAAGAAAATGGTGTTTGATTTCAGGCGCTCCACCCCGCCCTTGGTGCCTGTTTCTATTGGGGGAGAGAATGTGGAGACTGTCTGTACAAGTACTTAGGAGTGCACCTCGACAATAAACTGGACTGGTCCACAAATTCAGATGCATTTTACAGGAAAGGCCAAAGCAGGCTCTATTTCCTCAGAAGGCTGAGGTCCTTTAATGTCTCCAGCCAACTTCAGCTTATGTTCTACCAGTCTGTCATGGCCAGCGTGCTCTTCTATGCTTTGACTTGCTGGGGTGGAAGCATTAGAAAGAGAGACGCGGGACGCCTTGACAGACTGGTGAGGAAGGCAGGGTCAGTGGTGGGCATGGAGCTGGAGACTCTCACCTCAACAGCTGAGAGCAGAGCCCTGAACAGACTGGACTGTATTATGGATAATCAGCTACACCCCCTTCACACCACCTTCAGTAACCAGCTGAGTCTGTTCAGCCACAGACTCCGTGCTCTCACTTGCAGGACAGACAGGCTAAGGAGGTCCTTTGTCCCATGGGCCATTCAACTGTTTAACAGTATACAGAAGGACACTAAGAAGGACATCTTTATTGGGGATTGGACTGCCTGAGCTGGCCCAGATCGGGAAACCTCTTGGCGTGTGTGTCTGTGTGTCTGTGTGTTTATTTATGTAGCTACTTGACACCTGAATTTGCCCCTGGGGATCAATAAAGTTTCTCTACTCTACTCTACATTTTCCCAAAAATGGCAAAAATTAGGCGAAATTCCACGGACCACTGTGCTTTATTTTTTTCCATTTTTTTCCCATGTTTTTTTCAGGAATTGGAATAACTTTTTTTTTAATTGTGTTACGCCCTTAAAAGTCAACCACCCACATATCATTGTCACATATCATTAACATCTCTCGAAAATTGGATCTTTGGTTCTTGAGTCATTGCAGAGATGGCTTACAGGGTGAAGTCAGTAGTACCATAGTTTAAAGGTGCACTGAGTAGGATGGTGGCCAGAGTTAGGTTTAGCAACTATGCAGCTCATTAAAACTGTGCTGCCTGTTGCCAAATTTGATCTTTTCAATAATATTTAGTGGTGTGCATTGGCACTGCCATCACGATTCGATTACGATTTGGGAGATAGCGATCCGATTTGATTCAATTCTACAATGCATTGCAATGCATTACATTTCTACTGAAAGCAAAGCAAATGTTTCATCAGTCAAAACAAGTAGTCAGATACTGAGCAACATTTTATGGGCTGTTTTCTGTATCAGTCTTGCAGTTTTCAATGCTTTGAAGTGCTTTTATTTAATTTAACATTCAATTGCTCCTGACATATCCTTGAAAATAATTGAAACTTAAAAAAATTGCCGCATCAATTCTGGAACTTGCTGCTGAATTGTCCATGCCCCGCATAGCATTGCATTGCCGAATCGATTATTGTTGACACCACTAATATTTACTACTAATAAACTAATATTTACATGACCAAAGTGCAGTGCATTCTACAGCTAAACATGTCAGAAACAGAGAAGATCCACCTTTTCATGTATGAAAAGTGCACATTTGAATGATGAATTTGAATAATGAATACATAGAATTTGATGTTGGTGGCGAGTACGTTGTGAAAAAGGTATCATTTGTGAATGGGCAGCAAGTGAACTATGGAAAGAAACTGCTTAGAACATTACACAGTGCACTTTTAATATCATTGAGGTCCAAATGTGTCTAATTTCATGTGAAATGACCCATAAACCATTACAATTAAACCAGGACAAAAATACACTTAACTGAAGGGATTCATGTGGAATGACCCCTGACATAAATAAAAAGAAAGGCAAAAAGAGTACCTGTATTACACTTGAGGTGTTCATCCATTTCGGATAACATCTTCATTAACATTTCGGTTGTCATAGCGACCCCCAGCTGAGGGAGAGAGTGATGCTCTGCAGCTTGTAGGAAAGCTCCGATGTCCACCAGTTTCCCAGTTTCATGGCAGAAGCCAAAGTTGGTTTCCAATGTTCCTACAAAAATAATAGAATAGAATAAAATAGAATAGAATATTATTTGTCACTGTAACGAGAACAACAAAATTCAGCATTCCTTGTTGATTGAAATACATCATCAAAATAAAAAATAGAAAAGTAATTGTATTAAACTGTGCTTGATGGGTGAAAGCTGTTTTTCAGTCCCGGTTTTCATGGACCTGTATCTACTGCCAGATGGCAGGAGTTGAAACAGGTTGTGGACTGGGTGTGGCAAGTATCTTAGACTGGAATTGGCCTGTCACTCACATCTTTAAATAACACAACATGATGGTAGTGTTGATTGGCCATGAGACTGTCAGTTCTAATTTAGAGTCCATGCTGTCAGTAAAGCAATACTCTCAAATCTTTCCATCATTCATTCAGTGTTCAGTGTGACTTTCGGTGTTCCATACCATGTAACAGTCTGCAGTTGAAGACCTGTACAATGTAGTAGCCTAGGTTAAACTGTTGCATGTCAACTAGAGCATGACACGGGAGTGGATTTTCACTCCCGTCCCATCCCGGTCCCAGAAAAAAATCCCATCCCGTCCCGTCCCGGATTGGAGTAAAAGAAACAAATCCCATCCTGTCCCGTCCTGAAAAGAATCTCCCAATCCTGCCCACTCCCACTCAAAATCAATCCCACTCCCATTTCATTGGCTTTTTTAATGAAAAAATAAGCAAGCATTCCCGCTCTCATTCATTTTTATTCCCGCTCCTGCCCGCTCCCGTTCATCCTTATTCCCGCTCCTGCCCGCTCCCGTTCATCTTTAAAATTTTGACTCCCACCCCGCGGGAATCCCGCAGGACACGCAGGACCCACGGGAATTCCTGAAAAATGTCATCCTCTAATGTCAACCATGGTATCACGACTATTATAGATGTTTTTTTCGTGACCGTACTACGAAATGGCATGAGACTGGGCTGTGCATGTGGTTGTTGGTTGTTGGCCCCATGTTTGAATACTGAACAGTTTGTGAAGATTATCATTCATGTAGGTAGGCTAAAGGTTTAATTGTACGTAACTGGACTTGTGTTTGGACCTAAAATTGGAGGCCGGATAGGAAATGACCCAGGCCAGATGCAAGTTTTGATGCAAGTTTATATCTTTGGAAACCATGCAGTGTGCCAGACCAGCACCACATTCAAATTTGCATGGGTCATTGTTGTCAAACGTTTCCAGTGACTACAACTACTCTGAGGATGAGGAGCAGTTAAACCAAAGATTTTCTAGTAGGCCTAGAGTAAGATCAATCAAACCCTGCCTACCCAATGCAAAGGGGCTGACACTTCTATCCAAAGGCAAAGGACATCGTTTACAGTCCCTGGAGCAGTGGAGGGATGGGAATGGATGTGGAGGCATGGGAAGAGGCAGAGTGGGACTCGGACCTGCAACAGTCCATCAGACCAGTCGGAGCAGTCGGGCAATTCAAATGAATAGGCAGCGGAAGCGTTGCCCAACCACGAAAAACGGGCAATAACGTGAATGCACCACGAAGTTTAAAGTTAATTTCCCCATTTTTTTCGTGAAAACTTCACGAAATGACCGAGATACGGTTTGAGAGCACAGCTACTGTTGCTAAGGGTTGTTAGGTCGTCTCTGTATGGACACCGTAAAGACAGCAGCGGCTTCGGAATTCCAGCATTGGATAGCTTTGGCAGATAGCTAACTTACCAATTTGAAGTGTCCCGGGAGCGGCAGCACTAGCACTAAACTGTGAAAGCACGTCCTCCGGTGACACAGCCATAAACGTGTCCCATATGTCGCCCGTGTAGAAGTCAACGGTATGAGCATTCGCGATTTGAAGCGTGATGGCGAGGAAACGCTGCACATCATCTATTTTCTTTCGTATGGTGTGGAGTGACACCTGGTGTTCCATATCGCTGTTAAAGAGTCCGAGTTGGCTAAAAGGAAGGGCAAACGCACAGGCAATTTAGGAAAAGTAGCCTACAGACAATAGAAGTCAAAAGGGGAAAACAAATCCCACAGGGAACCAGGGGTGTGTTTCAAAAAGTCTGTGACTGCATGGTCAAGACCTAAAGTTGAAGTTCTCAAAAGGCACCGCATTCCGTGGTCAGCGACAACAACAGGCAAATTCCCTGGTGGACTCCACGGAGTCCACGTACATTTTTTTCTTTCAAAGTAAAAGGATTCTTGTTTGGTAAATATTTTTGGAACGCTTATTATTACCCGGGCAGTTGGCTTAACCAACACAACTTTTATTTTGAAGAACGGGAATTGTGACAGGAAGTTAACCTGTTGTCGCTGCTGTAGCCATACACGTCTATGGCTGTAGCCGCTTTTAGATTATGGTCACAGAATTTCGGTGATATGGTACGCTAACGCTGCCGCAGATGTATTAAACTGTTATTATTAATTACCAAAATGGCACCAGGAAAAAAACACACGAACAGAAACGGAGAATCCACTGGGTACAGACCAAACAATTCTAAAGTACAGCGATCGGAACATAAAAACAAGCGGAAGTGGGTTTCCGAACACAACCAAACACATGGGAGTTTACACGAGGGTAAGTTTAAACGCTCTGAGATTTACTGACTAAATGAACAAATGACAGATGTTGTGGTTGTCTTTGGTGTCAAAACACGTGTGGTTGTCTTGAGATTAGTCATTTAAACGGAAGGATATTATACACTGATCCTGTAATTGCGCCGTCACTTTCCGCTCGTGTCGCAACATTAGCCCCGTACGACTTTGTTGCTGTCGACCAACATTGACGAATCACGTGAGCGAAAACTTGTTGTTACGATGTGGGTGTTATCAGAAATGTTCTAAGCTATGAGATAGGCGTCTGTCATTGGCTCCCATTATAGCCCCGTTGGCGCACGCAGCCAAGTAAAAGATGAATGGGAGCCTATTGGGCTAAATGGCTCAGCAGGGATTTGTGACGATTCTGTTCTCTGGTTTGTAAAGATGTGTGCACATTCTGTACCTTATCATGGAAGTTGTATTAGAAGTGAAGTTAAAGGTTCCTGACATGGCTTTGTTCTCCCAAAGACGTGTTAGTTTTGTCCTGCAACACGCTAGCATTCGGCTAATACCTGCTGGCTGAGGAATCTCTGCGACTATTCACGACCAGAGCTGACGAGAGACGTACTCTGACTGATCCTCCTAGCAGAGACATCTACGGTCACACACCTCAACCCCCACCACCGTCCAACATGTTAATTGAAGGTGCCCAAGAGCGCAGTCATTTCCTTTACCCCATGTACACATGCCTCTTTTCCACCACCTTAAATGCAATAAATAACAGGTGTCCGCAACAATCCTAACATAACTTTAAACACATCGACATCTGAAGTCAGACTTAAAACTACAAAACAAATGGCGTAGTGCCGTAAAGTCGATTGTCACGTGTTATGTCATTGCTATAGTTGAAATAAGGGTCATTTTCACGAATCTAACACTTGACAAGATGCAAACGTGTCGGCAAATGCTTTCACTTACTCATATCTATCGAACGCGACTTCATTGTTTCCAGGGAAAAAATCACACGGGCAGATAGTTCTAAGAGAAGCGTACAGCCCCATTGGCACCCATTCATTATTTACTTGGCTGCGATAACATAGCTGCAGTGCCACTCCTGGCCACACCAGCTAGTTGTCGTTCTTGTACAAGATTCCATTTTCTTTGGTGTTATTAAATACTGCGCATTTAAAGTCGGCCACAAATATGAACGAGACCATGTCTGCGTTGATGTCATGTCGAATGTACTTATGTTGCATTCACCAGCTCGGGACCTCTCGAGACAGCTGACGACACTGCTCACATGACAATCGAGTTCTGGAGTTTGGTGCAAGAACGCCACTGATGCCGGAACATTCGGGATTCATGCGTGTTTTGTTTTGGTTCTCTTTTCTTTTTTTCACCTCACCTTGAGCCTCCACACCCACGACATATCATTTTAGCTTAAGTAGACTAAATCAAACAGTCAGATACCAACAGTACTGACATATGTACAACTGCAATTGAATGACATCAACTGGTGTTGTTGATAAGTGATTACAAGATGATATTTTAGCATTTATGATACTGTTTACATGCTAGTTCCATGCATGGGCGCCATGTTGATGATGCGTGTGTCGTCATACAAAACACAAGCTCGGGAACTCGTTGTTCTACACTTCCGCCTGAGATCAACCTCGATAATTATCGATCTGACATTGCGTCACCAAATCTTCACGCCCACTTTCCCGAGGTTTTAGGTCGGCTTTCTTGGGATTCTCGACTTTTTGAACGAGGTATTAATATGCGACCTTGCCTCCTCCACTTGCTTCTCGTCATGATGACATCACTGAGTAGGCGCGTACGAGTTTGTTGCGAGCGTCGATGTTGCGAAAGGCACGTGAGCGAGAACTTGTTGTCACGATGTGGGTGTTATTAAATACAGCGCATTTACAGTCGGCCACAAATATGAACGAGACGATGAGCTCGCACTGGTTTGCTCTACTAACACACCACGTGTGAGGAGTGGGGGGGCAGGCAGTGAGGAGGAGCTGAAGTGGGGACCTGCGCAAACTTGTGTAGAGGTGAGACAAGATACATACGGAAGAGCATTAGGCTCAATAGGAGGCATATATTTTGCAAATCTCTGAGAAAGGAATTCAGAATTTTCGAGAAAAAAGTCAAAATTTTCGAGAAATAAATTCAAAAGTCTTGAGAAAAAAGTCGAAAATCTAAAAGTCGAAACTTTCGAGAAATAAAGTCGTTTTGAGATGCAAAGTCAAAAGTTTTGACATACAGAGTCGAAAATTTCGAGAGAAAAAGGTCAGAAATATGAAGAAGGCGGTCCTCCACGGAGGTGACATTCACTGGCGGTGGACTTATGGCTGAGACCAGTGAGACTGGCTGGGACTGGGAGGGAGACAGTCGACTGAAGTCAAGTCAATAATAATAACAATGATAATAATAATACTTTCGTTTTATAGCGCCTTCCAAAACACCCAAGGTCGCTTCCCAGGGTAGGCTATCGTGTAGCTAAGTGTGTCTGCGCGCGTCAGGGCGTGAGCGCAAGCAAAGTTCTTCCTGTTAATAAAATCTCTGGTGCAAGTGAATGTGCTTGTGGAACGCAGCCATAAGCCTCCAGGAGGAAGAGATGTGAGAGATGTTGCTTAAACATGGCCAGTGAAGGGGTAGCCTATTCTGGATGTGGTCGGGCAGATTGTTCCAAGAGCAGCAACATGAAGTCAAGTCAAGTCAAACATTCACATGACATCCACACTCTTCTTGACGGTTCGGCAGGAGACCGCGGATCCATGGCTGCAGGAGCTATAGGTTATGCTGCATGATGTGATATTCAGGAGGTAGTATACCGTATGTGTCGAGAGGGAGTGTGGTTGCTAACAGGTGTTTGCCTCGGAGGTTGCCTATTGCTGCCAAGTTGTCTGGTTGAACCAGTGACGTGCGGTGGGATTTATGGCTGGTGAGGCAGTAACTTTTTCAATATCAGATTTTCAAATAAATAATTGCCAAATAGGCCTACCGACAAGTTCCATTATGTCATAGCAGCTTTCTTAACATAAGGTAGGCCTACATGGGTAGATGACGGATAGGCAGCAAAAAACATTTTTTTCACAAAACATTGTTTATGAGGGAAAAAAGTATATGTCTACGTAGTGCAGCAATTAATCTTTCAAAAAATCCAAGTGGTCACAATGTTGGTCTATTCATTGATTATTTATTTACGTTGATAAAGCAATTTGCTGAAAATATGTCCTTTGGTGTGACGTTAAGAAATAAATATATTAAGTAATGTAGAAATGGCTTGATGGAGTTTTATGAACATTGTTACACTCTTCATATTTATTGCAATTTTTTAAAGTCTTAATTTAATGAGAAATTACCATTTAAGTATTTTTTTTCTCATTAGATGTGAGATTATTAGAAACCTTCGAGGAAAAACAGGGATATCTTTCTTTTAAATGTTCAAAATTGTCCGAATTTATACTAACTTTTCAGGGACGATAATTTGTTCTTCCCTAATGCAATATTCAGTGTTTATCAAACATATTGTTTAGCTCAAACAAATATTTGAGCGTTTAAAACATGTCACACCGTAGGACATTCATGTCACGCCAAAGGACATAAATGCAAAACTGAGCCAGAAACAAATATATCAACATGATTATTTTGTCTTTTGATCATAATATAATGTTGTAGTCAATATGGACCTACACTTTACACTTATAAGTCTTTGAATCGTCGATTGTCAGCCTATCGTAACTTTTAATAACAGCCATGCGGTCATTAAATGTAACCTGCAGAGCTCATAAGACTCATACTGAAGTGTGACCTTGGCATGATCATCACACTTTTGAAGGTATGCTATGACTGTCACACCATTGAACCTGTGGTGTGTAGTGGCCAGTGCCTGTTTGGTATCTCAAGCTGGACAGCACATTTATGCTTTAGGCCTATATTGAGCTCTCCACAGCATACTTTATTCATCTATACTCCTCTATATACTCTCTCACTGATCTTTCCTTCACTGTTACCGTTATATTTTATGGTTTCAAAGCACCATTAATGACATTTTATATCATTTGACAGTATCTAAAATCAACAGCAAATATTCATCAACAATGCATCAAAGTATAAATCCCAAAGGCCAATAAAGGAATAAGTAATTTGAATACACAATATTTATCTAGTCAAACAACAAAACAAAAAAATGTACTACCAGTTGTTTTAAAAGCTATTTCTCAAATATCTAGTCCATTGGTGTGACCTGTTTGTCTTTGGTGTGATACTCCAAAGTGTCACACCATAGGACTTTTACCATCACACCATAGGACTTTTACCATCACACCGTAGGACTTTTGAGCTTTTGAGTTAATTTAAAGCCATGTCGTTGCCAACTGAAATACAATTTCACCTTTAGTAAGATGCATTTTCATACATCTACATAAGAAAAAAATATGAAAAATATACACTATTGTCAAAATGTATTTTATGGCTGTCACACCAAAGGACTACAAAACTAATACATCTTGTGGTAGCAAAACATAATTGATTGACTGAAGAACTCTGAGAGAAAAATCTAAAATCCACCCTTGCCATTGGCTTCTTAAGGGTCTAAAGTCACAATTTATGTGCTTCAACAATAGATAATTATCCACAGAATTAACCAAAAATATGACGTCACACCACAGGACATAGTTTTCTGTGACAAAATTTCACAAGTCCATACTGTCTCAGAAAAACGGAAAAAATTAGGCATTGCCACTTGCTAAAATAGACACCTTGAAAAACATGCCAGGGTTGTTTAGACAAATGACTGAGTTTTGATTATTTATTTAAAAATGTTTTAATATGGAGAACCAGGCTTGCCTCAGTCACACCATAGGACAAATGTGACATTTTACTCAAAATTAAGTATACTTATTTAAGCTCTGTATTTATTACACATTACTTTTTCACAACAACGACATTAGTTTAATCATTTAAAGCATTGACAATTTTGAAAGCATGAATTTACTTCATTTTAAGAGCCTGCGACAGCAAAATTTACACGTCACGTCATCTACCCACATATTTTGACATACTGCATTTCCGCAGAGAAAATGCTATTAGATCTCTCTCTCTCTCTCTCTCTCTCTCTCTCTCTCTCTCTCTCTCTCTCTCTCTCTCTCTCTCTCTCTCTCTCTCACACACACACAGGATTCAAACAGTGGTCTCACATAAACCACACAGCACCAATGTGGACAGCAGAGGAGAGGAGAGTAGTGGAGAAGAGAGGAGAGGAGAGAAGGGGAGGGGAGATGAGATGAGAGAGGAGGAGAGGAGAGGAGAGGAGAAAGGAGGAGTGGAGAGGAGCTCAAGGAGAGGGAGAGGAGAAGAGAGAAGAGGAGAGGAGATGGGAAAAGAGAGGAGAGGAGATGGGAAAAGAGAGGAGAGGGGGAGAGGAAAGGAGAGAAGAGAGGAGAGGAAAGGAAAGGAAAGGAAAGGAGAGGAGGGGAGAGGAGAGAAGAGGAGGGGAGAGTGTAAGCTCCTTCACAGACCACTGCTCTCACACACACACACAGGATTCAAACAGTGATCTCACATAAACCACACAGCAGCACCAATGTGGACTGAGCATCACGGCGGATGCTCAATGAAAGACACACAGGATTCAAAACATGGTGTCATATAGACCGCCGAGCACCACGGCGAACAAACCGGTGTAGCTTTTGTGATGCGCACCGGATTCTTGTGCAAATGTAGGCCTACTGTACATCTACTTGTACGAGGCTATGGCAAGCGATGTGGGACAAAGGTGTGGCAGGAAGCGAATGTCAACATAAACAGATATTACACAAGCTTCGATATGGTCACCAAATATTATGGGACAGTCATTTCTGTTATGGCTACACTTTGGAATTAAATCAGAGTCTTGTAGTTACACGGGTATATTTGATTTACCTCAACGGTACCCTGTACTCAACTTTACAAACAGTTACAGGGCACATGAGAATCCGGTGCCTATCACAAAAGCTACCACACCGGACAGAATCACGGCGGATTCTCTCTCTCCCCACGGGTCTCACAAACACAGGCTTCACACACATAGGAAACACTGGTCTTACCGTAACTCGTAAATCGGGTCCATGCGCAGCTCTTTCACGGTTCTCCATCACTTTGGCGTTGTGCATGCTAACGTTAGTTTAGCCGGTGCTGTTCATCCAAAACCACATCTATTCGAGACGCCCCAAACGTCTCCAAAGCAATTTGGCATTGAATATGAGTAGCCGCGAGAATTTGTGTTTCGTGAGGCTCCTTAGTGAATTGTTAAGTCGTAAAATCCCATGCGTATGGTCTTCCACACATTCTCGCCGGTTGCAAACAAGACACAGGGGAAACAAAAAATATTTTCTGTTGTAGGCCTACCACTCACTTTGAAATGATCGGGTAGTTCTAATCTTCTGACCGGTCACCTGCAGTAGCAAACCCTTCAGCTCTGTCGGTCCTCCATTCTTTATCACATATATTCCCCTTGGAAATCCAACTTTGAGAATGCTCTTAGTTTCGTTATGAAATCCACTTGTAGCAGTCAAAGTGAACAAGCTAGCCAACAACACCGACTGACTGTATTGTGAACTTCAGATTCGCTATGACGTAACTGGCCAGCAAGACTCTCAACGCCAGAACGAGCCCGCGGCCAGGCTACTGCTGGCCTCACCTCTGTATCTTTCAGTGGGCGTTATGCCAAAGCGTTCAGAGTAAAGAAATGATAATCACACGTAGAAAATAGTAAAAAAAATATCAGGAAATGAGGGCACACCATACATACTTCTATTAAGTGTATAAAAACGTTTAATACAATATTACCAGGTTGCATTCACAGAACGAGCAAAATGGCGCATGCGCTCAAGCTTGTTAACGAGGGATTGCGCAATCCGGGGTGAGGCCAGTTCAGAGTTGCCCCAAATTCAGCGTATTCGGAGCAATTTGACATGAAATGGGCAAATATTACGACTTTGGCCACGAAAATGATTGAAAATGAGTGAAACTGTTTAAATACTGCTCAAATGGTAGTTATGGTGCAGATACTCGAAAACAATAGCTGTTATTGTTACTATTATTCACATTTACTGCATCTCATCATTCTCATGTGGAGCTGGTGAGGCCGTGCCTCCCTTGCCGTATTGGAGTGCACGTGCCTGGGTTGAACTCAGCGAAGCTCACATTCAAGGGCTAGTTAGTGGCTAGTTCTAATAAGCTAACCACAAAGCATGAGCCACTAGCTACACTAGCCGAATACTTGGGGCTAACAGCCGGAGAACATCCGCGGCAACACTGTTGCATTACCAACCACAGTCCTACTCGACACATATACCTGAATATCACATAATGTGGCATAAACTTGTACACCTGCCACAGATATGACTCCGGTGTCCTGCTGAACCGCCGAGGACAATGCGAGACGAATGTATCTGCGTCTGCCCCAGGCAATCTGACTGCCTGGTCTCATTCATGTCCACTGACCGCCAGTGAATGTCACTTCCGAGGACCGCCTTCTTCATATTTCTGACTTTTTTCTCGAAATTTTCGACTTTGTATGTCAAAACTTTTGACTTTGCATCTCAAAACTTTCGACTTTATTTCTCGAAAGTTTCGACTTTTAAATTTTCGACTTTTTTCTCAAAACTTTTGTCTTTATTTTTTCGCAAATTTTGACTTTTTTCTCAAAAATTGAGAACTGAGGTCCTTTCTCAGAGATTTGCAAAATATATCTCTCCTATTGAGACTAATGCTCCGCCGTAGATACACACGTGAGTGAGTTGTTGACCAACCAGTTCATGGGCGCGTGACCTCGGAGGCAGTCCGCAGACGAGCGTTGAAGAGGATAAGCAACTGCAGAGGTTGCAAGATCTGACTGCAGTCGCATGCATCCCGCGATAGTTTGACACCATGTGACATGTCACCTCGTCAACGCAACATCGACGAAATTTCGAAGTTTGACAGGAAATCTAACCGTCATGCAGCATTTTCATCCAGGGTGCATTGATGTCTACATGCACATGTAGCCTATGCGTTGACGACATCTGGATCGCACCTACTATTTCAATATCTTGCAAAAGCTCAATTGTAGAGTCTTTTTCTCATTTGCAATTGGGATGGTGAATGAAAAACAGTCCCTCAAAAGTTGTTGTGGCTAGGCTGACAGCTGGGAAACTTTATCGTTTTCTCCACGGAGGAGGGGCCAGGAGGCGGGACGAGGAAACAAGCGCAAGTGGAGGAGGCAAGGTCGCAGCGTGAATGCCACCAACCCCATTGGCCCGTGTGAAATGCCGCTGCCCCAGCTGCCCCCATAGTTTCCAAAATTTCTGTGGGAAACACTGAGGTCACATCAAACGCTTGAAAAATCAACATTTTGAATACTACTAATTTGCGACTCTTGTTTATAGGCTATTAAGGAATTTCAACAAGTTTGTTCTTTTTTTAATTTAATGGATATTAAAACTGTGCTGCTGTTTTTTTTTCTCTTCTTTCTCATGTAGGCCAAGGATTTGCTCTCAAAAGGAAGGAGAAAGTCAAACACGAGTACAGAAAATTGCTTCGAAGGCAGTGGAAAAGCAAGGGCCAGAAATCCGAATTGAAATCAGAGTATCCAGATCATCTTCAGCACCTATATTTGGCCGAGGAGCAAAGAGAGAGAAATGAACAGCGGAAAAGACAACGCAGTACTGAAAGAATTGCTCCTCCGCCAAGGAAAGAGGAGAGCAGCCAAAAGCACGAGGCCCCTGCTGCTGGGGTCAGGATGAATGCAGTGCCTCAACCCCAACCCACAGACTGTTCCTCTGGACAGACCAAAGAGCTCTGTACACAGGCCACACCCGCATCATCTCCGCAACAAGACAGGTGAGGCAACGGCGGTTACTCAACATTCATACAACCAGGGGCCTCATCCACAAAGACCTCCTCAGATTTCTTGCTGAATCTTTTTCTAAGGGAAAATTTGAAAACGATACATTTGCATTTAAAATTTCATCAGTCCATGCATAAACAGGTTTTCATGCTGATTTTTGTGGTATGTCTGATTTCACATGAAAGTTTGTACACATGCACTTTTTCATGTTAAGTCAGTATTAGTACATATGAAAATGTATGTGAAAAGATACGAAGGGTGTATTTGCAAAACGGTGTATCTCCATTTTTTTACTTTTGCATTGTATTATTGGAAACGACTGTTCAGAGGTCCCATCACCTATGTGTGAATTCTTACCATTCAAATATTTTGATAACATACCTTTTTAACCTATATAAAATGCAGTTTGCAATGCAATTCAATGGAATGCCCAATACAAAAATGTCAATTTCCCAACATTCTACAAAATGGAGATACACCGTTTTGCAAATAAACCCATTACTTAAAGAGCTTTTATGTGCTCAAGCAAGTTTTGTACATGAGCCTCTGGGCTGGAAATTAACTTTTTTCATCACTAGCCAATTTGACTAATAGTTCCATTTTACTAGCCAATCATACACTCGCTACCAGTCAAAGTGGCTAGTAAGTTTTCAGTTCTATCAGCCAAACTTTCAGTTTCATCAGCATTTGGCCATGTGTTAATTTAGAGCCCTGAAGACAACCAATATCTCTCACACACACACACATACACATCTAAAATGATTTTGAAAAATAATCATTTGTTCCCTAAAAGATCGGTCCACCATACGTCTATAATAAAATGTGTTCTCTCAATTAAGATGAGCTAATCCATACCTGTCTGAGCTTTGTGTGTGCTCCCAGTCAGTCAGACGTGCTGTTACTCCTGTTAGCATTGTACCTCAGCATGGCCACTGGTAATTTTGGGGGGCTGAAGTTCAATGCATCCAAACTTTTCCACGCTTTCCCTCCTTACATACACTTATATGACCACTTGCATGAAACCAAGTTTAGAAGCTGTTTATGTATATGGATATTTTTGAAAATGCATTGGTTTTGGCCTCTGGTTTAACACATAAACAGAGTTTGAGAATGCACATTTCAAAACTGTGGTTTAAAAAATCACGTTGCTAAAACGCACCTGTAACAATGAAGTTTTTATCTTTATCCACATTTCATGTTTACAGGTAAACAGGGGGAAAGGGCATTTTCAAATATCCGCACGAGTGTAATCAGCACCTTTGTTCTACAAAGTGACATGTGGCGTGCGACGTGTGCCGAAAAAGGGGCACTGTAATGAAAGGCATAGTAACAACTTGTGCTTTACTTTCATTTCTGTTAGTTGTATTGATAGCAAGGAGAGAGAGAGAGAAAAGACAGCAGTGAAGGCATCATGCCATGTCAAAGCGTCTGCAGCTCAAGGAGTGTGCCGTAGATGGCTGTCTTTTGGCTCTGGGCCTTTTCACACCAGAACGGCCGCCGTCCACGGTGCCGCACTGCATTTGGAAAATCCAACTCGAGCCGAATTTTAGCAGCGGTGGAAGGCGGTGTCGTGTTGAAATGAATGGCAAAGTTGGGATTTTGAACAGGACTGGCGAAGCATGCAGACGCGGTCAGTGTGAAAGGCTGAGTGGAACACACCGGCCGAGACTCGGCAGAAAGACCGTCATCTTTTCGCTGCCGCCACGCTATGCTATGGTGTGAAACTGGCCAATTTCTGATATTTTTCCAAAGTTCTTGAGCCCGCAAACTGCAGCATATGTTGTGTGTCCCCTCATGAAGAGGTCAACAGTCAAATACAATCGTCAACATAACATTTGCGGGCGATATTTCAAAAAAGACTTTTGACTTTCACATTGCAGTGGCTAAATAATAAGGTTTAAAGCCGTATGTTATGAAATAAACGCAGTGATTAAAAAAGGGAAGTGATTATCTGGCACTTTCTCAAAGACTAGGTAGTCAGGACAGGTGACGGCACTACATTGTTGAAAAAAGATGGGTTCTGAACAGTGTGCAAAGCTTTCTCCAGCACATTCCAAAGATTTTCAATGGGTTTGAGGTCTGGCCTTGTGTGATAATGATGCATTATACACCCTCCTTTTAAGCCACTTTGGTGCAATAAGTGAGTCTCATTTCATAAAACATCTTATTCAAAGGGATCATCCTTTGGTCATGGCAAAAATCTGTGTCTTGTTCTTAAATGAGCCATGATGATGATTCAAATGTGCTTCTACTGTAAAACAGTTAGAATAATACCTTTTATTTACACAATATAGACAATTTGTCCAAGATGTAATTACAGATGTTTGACTCAGATGTAAGTGTTTGAAGGATGATTTGTGTTACACATAGGTGCCAACTTCATGTCAACGTGGGGGCGGCAGAAATATTTACAAAGTTAAAGTGATACTGTACCATTTTTGGAAATAAGCTTATTTTACACCTCCCTTTGAGTTAAATAATAGGGTTTTAGCGTTCTCCTGTACTTTCAACCGTTCTCTAGGTATGGCAGTGCAAAGTTTACCTCCAAGCTAGCAGTTAACATTGAGTCCTATGAGACCAGTTAGCCGCCAGCTGGTCTCATAGGACTCAATGTTAACTGCTAGCATGGAGGTAAAATTTGCACTGCCATACCCAGAGAACGGTTGAAAGTACAGGAGAACGGTAAAACCCTATTATTTAACTCAAAGGGAGGTGTAAAATAAGCTTATTTCCAAAAATGGGACAGTATCACTTTAAGTTTGGAGGGCTAAAAAGGTCTGTACCCTCTTAGTCTTATACCAGCCGTCCCTTTTTGTTCATACGGGCCCCTTGAGGCCTGATGGATGTCCTCAAAACATAAAGTGAATACCCGATTATTTTGACATCACTGAATTGCTTCATGTTTTGGTCCCTTAGGAAAACGGGAAAGAAAACCACATCGTACAACAGAACAAAGGAGCAGTACAAGAAACAACAAGAGGAGCGTAAAGAAAAGAAAGAGGTGAGAATGCAGAGCAGTGTTGGCACTTTTTTAGACACATCTCTATTGAACTGACTGTAGTTTGCTGCACAGGTCTGCAATGGGATTAGATTATTTCAAATCTCGAGGAAAAGGGTCGGTTCAGAGAGGTTTTATGAGTATGACGAGAGAGCAAACTCGCAACATTTTCCAGGTGGCACTGCACTCTATGGGGCGCCAACGGAGGAGCACAGAGCCCAGACAGAATGAATGGGGTCATTATGGAGCTCGACGAAAAAGGTAGGTCTGCACACTGCCAATAAGCTCCAAAAAATAAACTTTATTATTTAAAAAGTAACGTTTCGATCAGGCATATTATTATTTTTTGGAGCTTATCGGCAGTGTTCAGACCTACCTTTTTCAACTGTCTGACTTTTTTGTCTGGCACCTGCAACAAGTGTTGGATGGATGTGCGCACCCTACCCAAAACTATGTCATTATGGAGCTCCACAATAGATGCAACCGTTGCTTTGGACAGCTTTCATTTTAATTGTCCCAAAGGCAGGATAAATTGTCCTTCCAAACAGCACTAAGTTTGAATTCGCTTGATCTTCATAAAATACGCCTTTATTTGTCAATATTGCATCACTAGTGATTTCACACTCTGCGGGTTGGATTGGTAGACCGGCTGCGTTGCTGTCATCACGTCTGCCGTAAAGGGTCATATAACGTGAAATCAGACACTTTGGGACCCGACCGACACGAATTTCAATCATACTTGTTGTGCCTGTTTAGTAGCAAGGTAGCACCCCAGAACTGCATTTTTGTGAATCTGACACCAATATTAAGGGAGAAACAGACTAGCAAAGGTTTACATGTAAGGGTAGGACACTATGCATTCAGCCTTGATTATATCAGTCAGTGTAAGCCACACAAGGATGTCTGAGGTATTGTTTGAAAGCTCATTTCTGGCTCTACAAATGACTCAACAGCATGGAATACAACAACCTTCAGAATATGAATTATGATGCATTGAAAAATTAAAAAAATAATATAAAAAACGTATATTTTAAAATGGCTGGTTTCTTGTCTAAACATAGCCTGCAAGGTTATAAACAACACCTGAAAATGGGGTGTTTGGTTCTTTATTCATTTCAGAGATAATGGGACATAAAGGTTGAAATGAGTTGTAATTAAGTAGTAATAGAGTAGTCTCAGGGACAGGGCTGGACTGGCCATCTGGCATAACGGGCATTTTAAATTAATTTAACATTAAAATGTTCAAGCATCATAGGCTATGTTGTAGCTGTGTATGATGGCAACTAGTGTCTAGCATGTGTTGAGGAATGTATGCCGAGCACTGGAGAGGTGAAACTGAACTTCCTGCATCCTCATGGACCATCTCCATCCTTCACATTCCGGTAGACATGCTGTCATGAGATATTACTATGGTATCACCATATTATTACTAGGTGATTTGTATGATGCCATATTTTTGAGTCCCATAGTCTCTGAAATGAATAAAGAACCAAAAACCTGCATTTCAGGTGTTGTTCATGACATTGCAGGCTATGTTTAGACAAGGAACTGGCCATTTTAAAATATATATTTTTTTGATATTCAATTTTTAATTTTTCAATTTATGATAATTCATTTTCTGAGGGTTGTTGTGTTCCATGCTGTTTGTGTAATTTGTAGAGCCAGAAAAGAGCTTTCAAATAACACCACGGACATATTTTTGTGACTTACACTGACTGATATAATCAAGGCTGAATGCATAGTGTCCTACCCGCATATTTAAACCTTTGCTAGTCTATTTCTCCCTTAATATTGGTGTCAAATTCACACAAAGGCAGTTCTGGGGTGCTACCTTGCTACTAAACAGGCACAGCAAGTATGATTGAAATCTGTGTCGGTCGGGTCCCAAAGTGTCTGATTTCACGTGAAATGACCCTAAAGCAATTTTGTTAGCAAGAAGCAAAATAAATACATGGCAGATAAAAGCTACACAAGTGCAATCCCAGCAGGCCTGAGCAGGGATTGCATTTGTGTAGCTTTTATCTGCCATGTATTTATTGATCATTTTTATCTGCCATGTATTTATTGATTTTACCCCTTGTTGATTGTGCACTTACCCTGTGGTATAGGAATGCTATGGGATAGACTGGGACTGCTGATGATTGATGATGGTTAAATACCTGTATATGTCCAATGTTGTTGGCGTTTTAGGACAGCATAGCTTCCACCACTGTTAACACAAATAGAAGGAGGCGATTTTGGAGGCTATCTGCAACACTGTGTCCTGCTATTTGACCTTTTTAAACATTTTCCTGAAATGTGTGTTTTCGCAGGCATACCTGAAATACACAGCTGATCGGGAACAGGCAGTCCAGATGTACAAAGAAAAGAAGATGGCAACGTACAACCTCCTGAAAAGGAAAACCAAGAAGGGCCAGCCCAACTTGAATGCACAGATGGAGTTACTGCTTCAGAAGATCCAACAGTCCAAACAATAAGGAGGATTGAGTTATCTACCTTATTGTCCACAAGGGTGGCTAAGGGGAAAGGCAAAGTGGATCGGGTAATAGGTTTGATCAGTCCATTAGAGCACAGTCAATTTTTGTTGACTTCTCGGGCCCCATGAACTGTCCGGAAAGGGGCGGACACTTGTGCACTACATTGATGTGACACCAAGGTGTTATGAAACCAACCGACTAAATGTCAGTGCAGGTCAAAAACATAAGCATGTGACTGATCCAAAAGGTTTTGTTTCAGTTGTTGGAAAAATGCAAAATTTTTGGTGGGAACTACTTTCTCTTAAGGATTGGACTTTGGAATGGAATGTATCCATAGTGATTTTTCATATATGCACCTGCAGGTGTTTCTTGTCAAAAGTTCAATATTAAAATAAAGAAACATTTTATTATTCTGAGATTTTTTTCCACCAATAAGTTATTCAAAGCGAATCAAATCCGAGTCAAGTCACAAGTTAAGACACATTTGACCAAGTCCAAGTTGTACCAAAGCCGAGTCAAGTCCAAGTCTCATTTTTTACTAAGTCTTTAACAAGTGACCATGTCCAAATACAGAAAATGGAGTACATTTAGGGTTGACACGTCATTGCAACCTAAAACTCAAGTTCAAGTCAATAGCATACAAGTCTGAGTCAAGTCACAAGTCATACCTAATATTGCCAAGTCAAGTCTCAAGTCATCACTTTGTGACTCAAGTCCAAGTCACAATATGCATCTCTGGTCATAACAGAAGGTCTAATTATGAGAAGTGTCACTCCCATTGATTCCTATGGCACAGACAAAAATGAGCAATTCATGCAAAATAGTGCAAAAATGGATGGCGATAGCTCAGCTTTCCTGCTATAAGAGGGGTATTGTCGGTGCCCAACACGGACCGCCTACCCGATATGGGTTCTTTGCACACTGCACATGCGCATTGTGACTCACCAGAAATTGCCTGATCTGTACCCTGATGTGTGTTTTTGGGGACAGCGTTTAACAGAAGCACTTGTTTTACTATTGACTTTCACGTTTAGAGTGTTTATTTTGCAGGCACCCACCCGAGGCAATTTGTGTTTAAACTCTGTTTTATATGAAACACAGAACCGTCACAGAAACACTAAATAAGGTCTCCAACTTGTCAACTAACCAACTCACAATTCAGAGCACAATATCACACTATTTACAACGACATACTACATTTGATGTAAAAGAAACAACGATATAAAGTAAGGTACAAAATAAGTATATAACCTCTCCCTATGTGTTAATGTTCATGCGGCTGCAAAATAAACACTTAAAACATATGTGCATGTGCAGTGTGCAAAGAGCACACATTGGGTAGGTGGCCCCCGTTGACAACCTACTGGTATATCAAGTTCTTTGGGTGTTTTGTTATCGATTTCCCCCCCAGAGCAGAAGATTTTGACCTGTACTGGCTAGCATCAGGACTGTATTAAACCAATGTTGTGCCCCCTTTATTAACAATATTTCTTTAGTTTGTGTCTTGTAGTGCCTCCTCATTGGTCAAAAATGGTTGGTGCCCCTGGATGTTGTGCTGCTGGCCCTTATGGACAATCCAGCCTAGCAAGCTGGTAATGTATATGGATTTGGCATACAGCTTGCAAACTCATTATATATCAACCTACAGGCGCATAAACATAATTATAGGTCAAATTAGGTTTTTTTATGACTACTTTGAAATGTACAGTCAATCCGGAAAGTATTCACAGCGCCTCACTTTTTTCTCATTTTATTATCTTACAGCCTTATTCCAAATCCTACAAATGAATCTCTGTGGTCAAAATCCTACACAAATTATTCCATTATGACCGTGTGAAAAACAAGTTGTCTTGACAGTTTTGAAAGTTTATAAAAATAAAAAACAAAGAAATAATTTTTACAAAAGTATTCACAGCCTTTGCTTAATACATTGTAGAACCACCTTTGGCAGCAACTACATTATTTTTTTTCATTTCAAAATGAAAAGGAATTAAAAGGGAGGTCATTGGTGTGTGTTTCAACCTTTCAGTACATTGAAATTGTACATTTTGAGTCTGCATCTGGCTAAAATTGATGTGTGAGTTTTGAATGAAATCCTATGGAGAGTATCATGATCTGATCTGATGATGATACACTTTTTGTGTAAAACTCACTTGTTTACCACCACACATGCTTGACGCCATGTAAAGCAAATTTGTTTATCTTGTTCTCAAGAGAGATGAACAGACCAAGGATATGGATCACTGCAACCATGTCGTGTGGTCTGATGAGACCCAAGATAAACAAATTTGCTTTAGATGGTGTCAAGCATGTGTGGTGGTAAACAAGTGAATTTTACCAAAAAAGTGCATCATCTGGCTAGTCAAGCATGGTAGTGGGACTGACATCGTTTGGGGATGTAGGAATGCTGTCAACATTGGAAAGCTGAATTACATCTAAAGAAGGATGCATGTCAACATGCACTGTGACTACAGAAGCAGATCATGATACTCTCCATAGGATTTCATTCAAAACTCACACCCATCTATTTTAGTCAGGTGCAGACTCAAAATGTACAATTTGAATGTACTGAAAGGTTGAAACACACATCGATGACCTCCCTTTTAATCCTTTTTCATTTCGAAATGAAAAAATGAATGTAGTTGCTGCCAAAGGTGGTTCTGCAATGTATTAAGCAAAGGCTGTGAATACGTTTATAAAAATGATTTAAATTGAATTATTTTTTATACATTTTCAAAACTGTCAAGACAACTTGTTTTTCAAATGATCATAATGTAATAATTTGTGTAGGATTTTGACAACAGAGATTCATTTGTAGCATTTGGAATAAGGCTGTAAGATAATAAAATGTGAAAAAAGTGAAGCGCTGTGAATACTTTCCGGATTGACTGTAGTATTCATATTTTGGGACAACAAAATGATGCACAATACCAGCAGTACTTCCAGTTGCAGTACCACTCCGACAACTTTAGACACTCATTGGTTACAGATTCTTATAATTTTGCGAACCGCAAAAATCCTGCCAAAGGTAGCAATGCTAGCTTTAAGTGAGTGCTTGCTGATTTAAAAAAATGTTTTCATCTAATGTTAGTGCAATAATTGGTCCATGTTATGCTGTTTATAAATTGCCTAAAACTTCCTTAAAGGTGCACTGTGTAATATTTTAGTAGTTAATTTCCAAAATTCATGCTGCTCATTCACAAGTGCTACATTTTTCATGAATACTTACCACCACCACCAAATTTGCATTTTTCATACATGAAAAGGGGGATCTTCTCCATGGTCGGCCATTTTTAATTTCCAGAAATACACATTTTTAGCTGCAAAACTTACTGAACTTTGGTTATTCTAGTAAATATGTGGGTTGCTACTAAACATAATCTCGCTATATTTATAGTAGTGACAATAAAGTCTACTCTACTCTACTCTACTCTACTCTAAATATTGGTTTATTATTTAGTAAATATCCATGAAAAGATCCAATTTGGCAATAGGCAGCACAGTTTCAATGAGCAGCATAGTTGCAGTATCCATTCTGGCCACATCCTACCCAGTGCACCTTTAATGATACTGATATAAGTGTTGCACAGTGTCAAAAAAAGACAAATGGCCTGAATATGAAGGCAGAGATAGAGGGGGTAGACCAAAGGGGAGCGGATTCCTCCCTACGGACAGTTTGCATCAACAGTGACTAGTCACATCTCAGTGAAGGAATCCCCTTTCTTTTACGGATTACCCTGTTATTTTACCAGAGGAGAACACCATTGTACAGTGAGAATAATACATATTTGATCTCTTGCTGATTACCACTAACAAAGACATGGTGCAGTAGGTTTATTATAACGTTTATTCTAACGAGACAGAATATCACAAATTAAATCTGGAAAATAATATATTTTCATTCAAATATATTTTTATTCAGTATTTCATTGAGGGAAGGAAGTGACCCCTTTTGCCAAAGAAGACGAAGTACTTGGTGGCAATGCCCCTTGTTTTTTTTTTACACTAAGGTCAGACGTTTCTTTTAGTTGATCACAATGTTTGTGCATAGTATATTAGAAGGGTTTTTATCCACCTTTCTTTGCATCTCTAAATCATGCACTGCACATGTGCCTGGTACACCAAAAACACATTTGGACTTTGCAGATTACACTCAGTCTGACAATTACAGCATAGACCTCCAAGAAACAGAGAAGAGCTCAATATTAACTTCAACATCATACCAAAAACAAATAGTGTTGTGGACTTGGTTATCAAGACAAATTTCAATTGGCATGAATTGACCGATTTTACTTCTGTTATGGAGGTTTCACTTCATCTTTGGCTGACTCTGTCCAGGGACAATAGCCATGGCTGTACATTCACCGGCCCACTTGGAAACTTGAGAAGAAAAAAAATGTTGAAGCGGATTAAAAGCCTGCTCAGGCGACCGCCTCATGGGATCACATGCCAAATACATGACTTCACAAAGGAGCTGTTTTCATGTCACTTCAAGTCCTCTGTTCTAGAGTTCAACACATTACATTGAACACGTTCTGCTCACCTCTGATGATTGGACCCGTCCGTTGTTCAGGTAGGCTTCAATGCGCCCCAATTCTCATGGGATTTACAAAGTATGATTCAATATAGAATAGTGTAAATGTGTATATTTTCAAATGTAAACTTGCTTATTCAAAAAACCTATATCTACGTTTGAAATCAACTTTTAATGGAGACTTATTTTGATAAAGCATATTTGCAAATCAAACATTTCATGTTTGTTAACTTTGTTGTTTGCAGCCTTTCCCTTACTCTATTCCTTTGCCATAAATGCTCAAAGTTGGAAAACAACTTTTCTAGAGAGAGTGACATTGTATGCAAATCCTTGGGAAAGTATGTGGGGGGTGTGTGTGAGAGAGACTTAGGAGGGGATTTAGCCTGAACTGGCTGGTCCCCAGTTTACTGTGTGTGCCACCTACAAGGAACACAAACACATTGCCATATAATACGGGATACAATATCGGACCGCTGCTAAATGTTGTTGGCAGTCCATACGTTTATGCAGTCTCTAAGTAGCTTTTATTCAATGTGCATCAAACTTGAGGGTCTCTTGTAGTGCTGGCATGAAGGAATGGTAGACAGCTGCACCATCAGCAGCTCGATGCTTTTTTAAAAATGAGAGTAGTCTGTGGGTTCCCATTGCAACCACCAGCCATAGGTGCCGGAAAGGGGGATGCAGTGGAGCATTGGGCTCCCTAAATGAGGCTTCCTCAACGTTTAAGGCAGACAAATGAGTGGAGTGCAGCAGAAGTAACATTGTTAACCCTATCGCGCCGGATGCATCATATATGTCTCATCAAATTCAAAGCCCTCTCCACGCTGACACAAAAAAAAATCGATCTGAAAAACATCCTGCGTGTCATTTCCAAACGTCCTGCAGTACGCGGAAACCGCCACAAGAGAGCAGCGGTCGACAACAAGTTGACCACAGCTCGGCGAAAAACAGGAAAATGGGGTAGAAGCGGTTTCCCTGACCAACGCTGAGATTTCGTCAAATTGCATAAGGTTTGTGTACAAATTTCCGAAATATAACTCTACATCCTTTAATTTGAACACTTGCTTTGTGCAATTAAGCAAGGAAGAGTTTATATTTTTACACCGTGTTGCAGAGAGATCGTGCTAAAACTGATGAGACATATAAGCACCATCCGGCGGTGGCAGGAAGTCAGCCATCAATGCATTTGCTCCATAGGGAAACTTACAAAGCACACCACGACGATCGTTTAACAAAACACACAAGTTGTTTTACTTCAAGACAAAGATATTGCCTTAAGAAACAGGTTTTACTTGCAATTTTGAAAATGTAATGCAAAATATTGAAATTATGATCTCGTAAAAAATGCATTGAAGTGAATGGAGAAATGGTCCAATTGTAGTAATGGACCCATATATTCAAATTACACATCAAAAATGAATAATGATCTATATTACACTCATAAATAGGTTGTTGAGCATTCGATCAGCTATGTTTTTACATAGATTTTAAAAAATTACCCAACCAGGCTGTGGGAAATGTAAAATATGGTCCTGCTAAAACAAGGATAGGCTTAAAAAAATGGCAGGATCTCACTAAATATTTAAAGATAATCCTCAAATTAAATTGTCTGACAACTTTTTTAAATTAAAAAAAAGTTGTAAATGCATTAAAAGTCATTTTTCAATGGTCATGAAATTGGAATTTTCATTCATTAAAAGCCTGATGCATCATATATGATGCGTTAAATATCTCAGCGACCTTAACAAAATTTTGAATTTTTTTTTTACATTTCTTATAAGGGACCAATATTGAAGCAAATTCCAAAAAAATAGAATTTTCTCTCATTGCTTTCATGGTTCAGGTTTCACAGGGTTAAGAATAAGAAATATAGAATCAAGAAAAACAATCACTACCACTTTAAAACTCATTCCGGTGCCCTTGCCATCAGCTCTGCAATATTCAGGTAGGCTGTGGCATTGCAATGAGGCTAACTTGTGTACCAAGGGGCCCAAGTATGCCACGCCAATACAGTATCTCCCACATCACACCTCCAGCCTGATCCACCACCAATACAAGACAGGAGCGGGTTTCTTGAAAGCGTAGTTAGCCAGTTAGCAACTTGGGCAGTTGCCATTGGGAAATTGCATTGCAAACAACAAAGTAGCTAACATAGTTATCAACTATGTTTTCGAGAAATGCACCCCAGCAGGTTCTTGATTTCATCTTGCTGAGGCCATATTCTGATCCTACAATTTGAGTGTTTCAGCAGAAATCGAGACTGCAGGTCTGTGCAAATTGTAGGCTCAGATTCCTTTTCTTATTAGCTGACAGAAGTGGCATCTAGTGACACCGCTTAGTGGATATCTTCTTTTTTTTCTGGCTATTCTCTGTTAACCCTAGAAATAGTTGTGCTTGAATCCCAATAGATCAGCACTTTCTGAAATAGTCAAACCAGTCTGTCAAATAACAACCTAACAACCATGCCATGATGTTCAAAGTCACTTAATCACTTATCTCCCTCATTCTGATGCTCGGTTTGAACTACAGCAGATCATCTTGATCATGTCTACATGCCCAAATGCATTGAGTTGCCACCACATGATTGCCTAATTAGACATTTGTTGCCATGAACAGTTGAACTGGCGTGCTTAATAAATTGGCCAGTAAGTGTACAAATGGATTCTGGCTGAGCTTCTTAATCCTCAAGATAGCCTATGTTTATGTATTTCCTTGTGGTAGAGATTTGGAGAAAATGGAAGGACAGCCAGGGAGTCAAGCTCGAGAGCATAAAAGCAAGTCCGGCATCTCCTCCTTGGACAAGACTCGGGAGTTCTTTCAGGCTTGTGACCTTGAAGGCAAAGGATATGTGACGCGTACAGACATGAGAGTGAGTACTGAGAACATGTTCCACACACCAACTCGCCAATTAAGTACCCACTGGTCTATGTGCGTAAGCAAAGTTGTTTAAAGCAGAAGTAGAGGCAAAGATTCTTTTAATTCTAACCTCTTCATAATGGACCGTCTCTTGTAGAGGAAGGCCTACTCTTGAAGATGGAATTTCAGCACAGTATGATATTAGAAAGTTGAAGCCATATGTAGAGTACTTCTACTTCTACTGGAGAGAAGACACTGGAGCAGCAGATGAGATTATTTTCTTCTTTTACTTCGATATATAGGCTAAATACATTTTGTATTGTATTGCATTGTATTGTAAGTGCACAACATAGTCTTTATGTTGTGCACTTAATTAAAAGAATAAAAGAATCGCATCTGCTGCTCCAGTGACTTCTCTCCAGTTAAGATTATCTGTCTCCAGTCGATGCACCAGACGACAATACAGAAGTGTGTGGAACTACCCCTTTACTTCTACTTCTAATTTATACAACTCTGGTTACAAGTAATCCAGGAGCCAGACCGGATTACAGTACCAACCACAGTTCACTGTTCTCAATTGAACTACATACTGTAGCATGGCCAACAATGTGATAAAACATAGGATAAACTCTTTAAAATGATTTAAATTGATTTTAGTTAACTCTCGTTCACATTCCATGTACAATGTTTAGATGTTGCATCACATCGTGTGTGTGTGTATGTGTCTTACTGAAAAATAATGAATGGGCCACTTTTGTGGTATGTGTCGTATAGGAATTGTATAGTCCATATGAATTATTTTGCATGGTTTGTACGTTAAAACAGGGCGTCCCATAAGGTATACACACTTTAAATCTATGTAAAGTGGGTATTTATTAAAAATCATGTGATTTTCAAAGTGCAATAGAATTCCAGACATCAGACATTTAAATTATTTGTCTCCACTTGATGACTGAAGTCTGCTTTACGAGACCTGAAACAGTACACTGAAATTGAATGTAGCTTTTGAAAGTGGATGACAAAACAATAAATTGATATCTCTTATTCCACATTGAATTAAATGAATTAACCCCTTAGCGCAGCACTATGGCTCTCTGTAATGTCATAGCAATGTTGTTGTGATGTAGTTAAGCATTTTCAGCAAGTGAATAGGGTCGCCAGCGACCCCTGCTACAGTAAGAGGCTATGCAAAAAACCTACATTACAATGGCATTTTCTATGGGTAACCACTAAAACGCTACCAATCTCATTGGTCTTTCATATACAGTGAGAGGAAACGATAGTACATTGAAATGTTTTACATTTCAGCTGTTGGTCATGAAATATGGTCTGCTCTTTTAAAAAAATCACAAGACCCCAGGTGAAAAACCCATATACTTAAAGTGTACTTTTTTTGACCGTACTAAGTACAAAGTGTACTATTTTCGGCGATTTAAAGTGCGCTTCATTGCACTATTAGTGCGCTGAAGCACTACTAAAGCAGTACTTCAGCACACTTGCAGCACACTGAGGATGCTAAATTGGCACCGCTTTTGGACAACTTTAAGTGCACTACAAGCATACTTTTGAAAGTATGCTCCAAACACGCTTTTCATGCATTCATATGGCATTAAGAGTGTGCTTGAGTACACTTCTATAACATTTTATTGTTATTAGAAGTTCAATAAAAGTATATCAACTTCATGCTTCTTTGGACTACATTGGAACATTTTAAGTCTGTAAAAAGTATGTCATATTAAGTATCGTAAATATATAACAGGTATGCTTGAAGTATATTTACAGTACATTTTAAGTACACTCCCAAGTACATGAAATAATATAAATGTAACATTACAATCCATGCTGGTCCCCAGAACTTCTACATTACATTCTGCCACATGTCACAGTAGTGATACAGTATGCAAGCCTAGCACGACTGACAATCATTGCATTGTTACAGATATTTCAGTTTCACATTTCACTTTCTTTCAAGCTTACACCCCCTTCCTGCAATTGATCACTTGGAATTAGGATTAATGATGATACCATATGCATTGTTTGAACAATCAGTTCCAACTTACCTCCAAGTATGATACTGTGGGAAGTGTGAGCGTATATATACCAGAACATATACGTGACCATCATAATGACGGTGGGTACATGGTAATTTTTTGTGTACCACTTTAACTTTTAAAACCCCCTACAATAAACACAGAATATAACAATGAGTAATATTTTCATGCAAACCAAAAATATTCCTTCAGGATGAATGGCTTTCTGTTTGAGAAATTTACCTCCAAGAAGTGCATTTTATGATGGGACATGCATGATGGTGCATTATGTTTAAATTAACTTTGTTTAATTGTCACGGGGTGACAATTGAGGCCCAAGTGAACCGAAAACTAGATGTCATTCATTCCCAATGTAATGCACCTGGAGCATGATTAGGATAATGGAGCGCAGGTGAGGAGGATGGAGGTGATTGGTGCACGTGGGTTGGTGAGCAGAGTTTTAAACAGCAAGAAACTAGACTGTGAGGAGGAAGCCGCAAGGAGAGATGACTGCGAGAATGCCATCCTGAGGGGAGAGAGAGGCGAAAGTGGAGCGGCAAGATGGGAGACGTCGGACACCAGTACGGACAGAGCCAGGCGAAAGGGACGAGAAGTTAGATGAGAAGTGGACGCGATCCTATGGATCAGAAGGCAAACTGGCAGCTCGGAGGAGAGCGCGACTGGCATAGTGCCCAGAAGGAGTCCGCAATCAGAGTGACGGCCAGGTGAACCTGCCTCGATGGAAATGGGTGAGACGGACATGCACCCCACCGTGAAGATGAGTTACTTGTATTTGTCTGGGTACTGCGCCCCGTGAGTGCTCTCTCTCTCTCTCTCTCTCTCTCTCTCTCTCTCGCTCTCTTTTCCTCTCGCTCTCACCCAAGACGGCTGAAGACCAACCACCTCTTCCGGGCCTACGCAGAAGAACTCCCATCGCTTCTCACCACCGCCAGCTGCTCCCGATTGAACGTGTGTGCCATGCCCCCGTTGCAGTGAAATTCACCTCGCAAGTCGCAACCCCTACACTGATGGACTTGGTGGCTGGACTGTCCAAGCATGCCATTGTGGACTTCAGACTTGGGCGCGGGTGGGTTCCCTCAAGGGTCATGGACAGAGACAACTAGGCCTACCCCTTTGACTTTTAATCCAGTGGTGGTAAATAAATAACGAAAACTGGAACTTGTGTCTTGGTTTTTGGTGTTGTGCAGTGAACTCCCAGGGTAGTAGTATCAAAGTGGGCGCGGCCAGCAAACGCGCGCCCCACCTGTGACATAAGCACACTTTGAAGATATTTGGGTGAAGTACAATCATGGTGCACTTAGAAAAAGTGTACTTGCAATATGTTAAAACGATTTACTTTAAAGCGCACTGTAGAAAATCACACTTCAAAGACATTTGGGTGAAGTGTAATCATATTGCACTTTAAAAAAGTACAATTGCAATATGTTATTAAAAAATACACTTTTAGTAAGTTCACTATTAGAACACTATTAGTATATTCCTCTAAATACACTTTAGCCAAACATCTTCGAAGTCCACTTGAAGTATGGTTCGCTAAGTGTACTTTCTTTGAGAGCAACTTAATTACATCTAATTTTAAGTACACTTTAAATAAGCATATTGTAAACATACTTTTTCTTAGCACAAAAAGCACGAGTGCACTTTTAACATGCTAAGTACACTTCAGTCATGCTTTTATTGTACTAAATTGAACCACTTTTTCACCTGGGACGGAACAAACCAGTGGTGTAGTCTACGTAGAACGCGGGTATACGGAGTATACCCACTTCTAAATTTCAGGGATTTCAGTATACCCACTTAAAATTGATTGATCTATTGTTTTGAATAGCACAAATATACAGTATACCCACTTCAAAAAAATGCTCAAATATACAGTATACCCACCATAAAAAGTAGACTACACCACTGGAACAAACAGCAACTGTTTTAACGAATACCATCCAAGCAATGTTATCATATTTTATTGACCATAAGAACATTTCTCAAGAGAGGGAGGAGTAAGTAAGTACCCCCTTTGGCTAAGGATCTGTCAGGAGTTAATTCGAGAATTTCAGACATATAAGATTACAGTATTACACAGTTTAAGGGATTTCAAATTCCATAGCTCAGGTGTCGCTTAAAGCTGCCCTGCCCAGTGGAAACCACACACCAGTTAAGAACTACAGTATGTCTTGATGGGGAGTCAATGTCTTATATGCATCATGCAACATTTTTTCTCTGAAGAACTATGAATAAGAGATTGATCTGTATAAAGCTCTAAAAGGTTACAAAGCCATCTGTAAAAATATTGACTTGCATACATGACAAATGCATCGTTAGAGAAAGTGTGCTGTACTTTTGAAGATTGCAAAAAAAGTTTGCAAAAAACTTTTACTGTATATGATTCACAGAGTTACAGGTTAAATATTCTGAGGACTTAAGTCGAAACAAAAGTTGAGAACACAATGTCATGCATGTAGAAAAATTGGACTTCATCAAAACTGCCTCCCCACTTTTAAGTATGTTGGCGGTAGCATCATTATATGGGAGTAGCTTTGTGCTTCAGGGCCTGGTTAGCTTGCCATCATCAGTGGAACAGTGAACGCTTATTGAGACAATTTACATTTGTTTTGTGTAGCACTGACCCTTTTTACATATGTATGTTGAAATATGATTATTATATTTCAACAAACATACAGTATATAACTAGAAGCACTCAGAGAGAGCAGACCTCCGCCAAGGAAGCTGCTTGATAAAACATTTGACTATGTTACACCCTGTCTTTCTGTCTTGTTTTTGTAGAGTTAGAAACTGGAATTTTGCAATTCAATTTGCGGTCACTAGGGGCGTCTAGATGTATAGGCCGGCAATGGTGTAGAATCTTAAAAAACATCCTGGTTTCGGCTCGTGTTCCGGATCACCAATTTAATCACTTGTTTCTTGGGTCATTACCAACACCCCCACAAAGTTTCGTCCATATCCGTTCAATAGTTTTTGAGTTATGCTGCTGCTGACAAACAAACGAACAAACAGACAAACCAACACGGCCGAAAACATTACCTCCTTGGCGGAGGTAAAAAGGGTCAGTGTCCCAATGCGGGTCTTAAAAGTACCCCAAAGCACAAGTTATTATATTAGTTTAAGACAATGCCTTTGAATCTACTCACAGGCAGGTTCTTTAACTATATAGGGGGAGGCCGAGGTGTCATGGTTGGGACCTAAGGAGTTGGAGTGTAGATCAGAGGGTTGCAGGTTTGAATCCCACCCTTACCTCCCCCTACACCTCCATCCATGGCTGAGGTGGCCTTGAGCCAGTGGCAGTGACCTAACCCCACATTGCTCCAGGGACTGAACCCAATACCCTGTTATACCTGTAAGTGTAATGCAATGTAAGTGTAATGTAACCTTTTGCTCTTTTCTTTATTAGAGGCTTCATAAGGAGCTACCTCTAAGTGAAGAGGAACTAGAGAACGTCTTTGATTCACTGGATCTGGACAGGAATGGGTACCTCACTCTTGGAGAATTTTCCTCTGGTTTTAGTAAGTGCTACTCATAAAAATAAATTACCAATTAAATATCTCATTTTACAGTTAGGTTAATGCTATTATGCAGCCATGTTTTGTGAAGATAGCTGGGAAAATGGTGCTGCTGTTGCTTTCTGCTTTTTATCATGAAATCCAAGCATGAACGTACAATTACTTTTTACATTCTTACATCACCAAATCTCTTCAGTAACAGATCCATCCATTACTATTTTGGCAACAGTAAGGTTATAGCAGAGGCTCCGCACGAAGTGGTAAAGTGAATGTCAAATTTAGAGTTCATATTTTCACATACACATTTAGGTTCATAATTTGGTCTAGACCCTTCTTGACATGGTACTTTGCACAGGTAAGGCCATGAGATTTGAAGGGTGTGTAAGGGTTAACAATAGTTTAAAACGGCATCATTCTCAAGCTTTACGCAGGGATGTCAAACTCAGGCCCGGGGGCTGAATTTGGCCCTCAGAGCCATATTATTTTATTTGTATTTTTATTTTATTTCAAATGTGTATTACAGTTGGCCCACATACACCATAACTGTATAGTATTAAGATTTGAACATGAAAATGCGTATATCACAACAATATGAATGGGTCTAGGCCATTGAAACAGCTCACACTCCAATGCAATAGAATATGTGTAGGCACACTTGAACGATGATGGGAATCTGTGTAATGAGCGATTTCAGTCCATTTTGGTAAAAAAATATTGAGTTTGGCCCGCGACTTCGCTCCAGATTTTGATTTTGGCCTTCTGCCGATTTGAGTTTGACACCCTGCTTATGTATTCATATAGCCCTGTCAGTATTTTGTTATTAAAAATGGTCAACTTGGTTATGAAACAAACTTGGTTATAAAACAAGGTCATAATGAATGTTAAGAAATTATATATCATTGAGACATAATTTCTGATCCATTTAGTCTGATATACGTAGTGTCAAATAGCTTGAGAAGCTGAAGATCGAAAAGCAATGAATGCACAGAATCTTTGAACATGGGTTACTTCCATTTGAGTTCTTCAAATGCCAATATGATGTACTAATTGTACTGGTCATATCTCAGGCGATTTCTTGCATAGCCGGAAGATCTTGAAGGCAGAGGATCAAGCCACCAATCCACTGAAGAGCTCAGAAGCTGTGTACCAGAACCAGTGGGAAGGTGCGATGATGAGGAGCATGCAGGAGGAAGACAAACAGTTTGTCATGCTGCTCGAGGGCCTTGGAGCTACCAATGTTTTTGAAGAGTAGGTTTTCGTTTGTCATGTAAGAGTAATGTATTTGTCACATACAACCCTAATCTTGTAGCCTAGCTTGCAGTGGAATGACAGTGAATTCATATGTGCGGAAAGAAATCACAAATTACAAAAATGAATTTAAAGGAAAGTAGCAAAGGAGATGATTTTCTTCATTGTCTGTAGCTGTGCAGGGTTGGGTGCTCTCCCTTGGGCTATGGTCAAGGCTAGCTTCTCTATCTTTCATGTTTGATCCAGTGGGTAAAATTGGAGAGCTTACTTAAAGTATACATAATATATATTTGATAAAAGAAAAGTTGGTAACACTTCACTTGACACCGGTGTCATAAGCATGTCATTACAGTGTCATAATAGTGTTATGCATGTGTCATAAACATTATGTCCATGTCATAAACATGTTATGACTGTTAGCCTTAAGTGACATTAAGTTGTCTTTGCCATAACCGAATGTCCGTTACGTCAGTTTCGTCCACTTCTAATGCTATTAGCCATTCCCGTAATATGGCTGGTTTAGACAGTGGCAGTCGGTGAAAACGGTCGGGGTTCCAGCTTTTCATTTTACGGTCGCAGCCGGTGTAAGAACCGCGGACCATGTTTAGCCTACCTAGCCACCTGATTGAGTAGCCTGCATCCGGGTCATAGAGTTGCAACAGTGAGACACCTCTGAAAACACTGGCCAGTGAAAGACTGTGTGGTCCGATGACATTCTCTGTGCCTCGGTTTGATTGACGAGACCTTTGTGATGAAGTGTGTAGCGTTTTTGAAGTTGTTTATAGCGGGGAAACATCAGAAAATAATAGGCTTATAATTGGCCCCGCCGTGATGCATTGGCTGCGTTTTTCACCAAAAAGCTTAAAATGAGCTAACTCCATAACGGCGCGGCATTGCCCGGAATGGCTCATCATTAGATACATTATGTGGCATGGGAAAGCGATGGTGAAACTTTCATTTTACGCCGGAACTATCCTTTAAGGCCAACAGCCAAAAAATGTTTATGACATGGACATAATGTTTATGACTTATCTATGACCGTGTCATGACACTGTTATGACACTGTAATGACATGCTTATGACACCGGCGTCAAGTGTTACCGAAAAGTTAAACTTCACAGACATACAGGTCAAGCGGTAGGATGACCTATATATTCTAAAAGGGCAATGTTTACATTGCCTCTCTTTACTTATCAGGCCAGGAGAGGTGCGGAGTCTTTGGACACAACTCCGAAATGATGAACCGCACCTCCTTTACAACTTTGAGGAATTTTTGGCTCGGGTCACATACCAGATCAAGGAAGCACAACAAGAAAAGGAAGAGATGGAGAATGCCCTTCGGAGGTAAGGGTTACTTTTTGTAAATGTGAAAACTTGGGTCGCATTCGACCATCAGGTCATATAGTGTGAGGACATGAGTCCTGAGATGTGAACTTTTAAACTTTGCGATTCACTCGTACAGTGTGAGCAGGAGCTGAACACCTGCAACTAAAAATATTGCACAGTGTATGCCCGGCTTAAATAAATAAAAAAAAAAACATTATTATTCATTTTGACTCCATGTACATAGGCTACTACTTGAAACTATGCAGTGTTGTTGCTCCATACCTTATTTTGTTCACTTCAATGACAATGATGATAAAATTCTTAAATCTTGAATCTTTCTCAGGAATGCTGCTGTGCACGACAGTGAAATCCGACGTTTGTATGAAGAAATGGAGCAGCAGATTAAGATTGAAAAAGATGGAATTATCTTAAAGGTACAACTTTGACCTTTTTGACCTTTGGGTCATTTCACGTGAAATCAGATACTTTGGGACCCGACCGACCCGGATTTCAATCATACTTGGTGTGCCTTTTTAGTAGCAAGGTAGCACCCCAGAACTGCATTGGTTTGAATCTGACACTAATATTAAGGGAGAAACAGACTAGGAAAGGTTCACATGTGAGGGTAGGACACTATACATTCAGCCTTGAATATATCAGTCAATGTTAGTCACAAAGATATGTCTGTGGTGTTGTTTGAAAGCTCTTTTCTGGCTCTACATATCACACAATCAGCTTGGAATACAACAACTCTCAGAATATGAATTATGATAAATTGAAAAATTAAAAATTGAATATCTAAAAAAGCTATATTTTAAAATGGCCAGTTCCTTGTCCAAACGTAGCCGGCAATGTCATGAGCAACACCTCAAATGCTGGTGGTTGGTTCGTTATTCACTTCAGAGAGAATTTGACTCACAAATATGGCATCATACAGACCACTTACTAATAATAATAATAATATAATAATAATAATAATAATAATTGTATTTGTATAGCACTGTGTCATACAAGGCATGTAACTCAAAGTGCTTAACAAATGGGAAAAAGAAACATTGTTAGAGATAGATTTAAAAGGAGAGGTATAGAGGAGAGGCAGAAAAGCAGGAAGGCAGAGGAAGAAGAGATAGACAGAGAATGTAGAGTCATAAGGTCAACGTAGGTTAGGACCAGGATTCTTAGATGTGTAAGGTCCATAGTGGCTGGGCCTATCATAAGTCATAGATAGTCACACAGAGATTGGGCGCTCAGGTGCGGCCTCTGGTGGCATCAGGGGTGAGGAAAAACTCCCTTTCGCTTGATTCATAGTTTGTAAGGGGGAAAAAAAAGCTCAGTGAGGTCTGAGAAAAAGACCCCCTATAGTCAGGAAGAAACCTCAGGCAGAGACCAGCGGCCACCTAGGGGAGCCCCCTGCCAGGGCTGGTTGCGAGTAGTAAGGGCGCTGCGGCAGCTGGGACACTATGACGCCTTGGCAGCTAGGAGTTGGCAAGGATGAAGAGGTGGGTCTTCAGCTGCTTCTTGAAGGCGTCGACGGAGGTGGCTGATCGGATCTCGATGGGGAGGGCGTTCCATCTCTTGGGCGCATAGCAGGCAAACGCGGCGTCGCCGATCTTCTTCTGCGGGGGGGTGGGGGGGTCCTTAGCAGCTTGGCATCAGTGGACCTGAGAGCTCGAGCAGGGGCATAAAAAGAGAGCATGTCTGAGATATAGCTAGGGGCAAGTCCATTTAATGCTTTAAATACTGTGAGCAGAATCTTAAAGTCGATTCTGTATGAGACAGGTAACCAGTGCAGGTCTGCCAAGACAGGAGAGATGTGCTCTCCCATTCTGGTTCTTGTTAGGATTCTTGCCGCAGAATTTTGAATGAGTTGCAATTTGTCAATTAATTTTTTTGGGAGACCAGAGAAGAGAGCATTGCAGTAGTCTATCCTACTGGTGACAAAGGCATGAATAAGTTTCTCAGCGTCTTGTCGGGGGGCCAAGCCGCGCACTTTGTTGACATTTCTAAGATGGATTCTAAGTTCTAAGAACAGATTTTGTTATCTTGTTTATGTGAGACTCAAAGCTCATATCCGAGTCTATGACCACACACCTAGGTAGTAACCTTATCTTTAATGTGCATGCTTAGGTCACCTAGGCTTGAGTGGAGTTTTGCACGTTTTTTCTTAGGCCAAATGAGCAACACTTCAATTTTATCCTCATTTAATTTTAGGAAGTTACTGTTCATCCAATCTGTGATGGCAGACATGCATTTAGTCAAGTGAATGGCAGTGGTTTGGCTAGGCTCTACAGAGATATATAGTTGAGTGTCATCGGCATAGCTATGAAAATCAACATTGTGCTCTCTGATGATGGAGCCCAGGGGCAACATATAGAGAGAGAAGAGGAGAGGGCCCAAGCAACTACCCTGAGCAACTCCAAAAGGCACATCATACTTGTTGGAGACGTATTCTCCGATGGTGACAAAAAAACTGCCTTCCTGTAATATATGTTTTGAACCACTCTAAGACGTGACCGGACAAGCCTACCCAAGATTCAAGGCGGTCAATTAGTATGTTGTGGTCTATCGTGTCAAAGGCGGCACTGAGGTCGAGGAGGATAAGTGCTGAAACTTTGTTTGCGGCAGTGCTGAGCCTAAGATCACTTATTATTTTGGTTAGTGCTGTTTCGGTGCTATGGTTGGCTCTAAAGCCTGATTGGAATTTTTCCAAGATATCATTCCCAGCCAGATGTTGATTAAGCTGTTTAAATACAACTTTTTCTAGTACCTTGCTTATAAAGGGGAGGTTTGATATAGGTCTGTAGTTGTTTAAAGAATTCTGATCTAAATTTGTCTTTTTTAGGAGTGGCTTTACCATGGCTGTTTTGAATGAGCTTGGAAAAATGCCTGTAAGCATAGAGGTGTTAACAATTTGCAGTAAAGGTGCTGCTAAGCAACCAAGTATGTTTTTTAGCAGATATGTGGGGATCGCGTTAATAATATGGTAATACCATAGTTGCATCACATGACAAAACAAAAACAAAACAAAAATGGTCAGTGTCCATGATCCCAGGTTTCAGAAACTAAGGCAGATGTCCATGTATACACACCAAATGCTGATATGTGAATGTTTGAACATTCCTTCTCTGTGTACCTGTGTCATCTTCCCTTTACCGTACTTTAAAGAGATAATCAATGGGAGTCAGTCAAGGATAATGTCAAGAACATCCATTGCCAGTTTGCCACAACAGAGATGTACCATCATGAAGCTGAGAACCTGTTGAAAAGGTTTGAATCTGCAAGAACTATTCCAGGTACTCAAAAAATACACAGCTTCTGCCCATTGTCAATGGACACAGTGGAAGTTAGGCCATTTTCAGCATTCAGAGAAGGTAGAGTTGAAAGAGTGAGCTCAGTAAAGGAATGTGTTACATTTTCAAGCATCAAAGGGTATGTTGTAGCTGTATATGATGGCAACTGGTGGCTAGCATGTGTTGAGGAATGTATGCCGAGCACTGGAGAGGTGAAACTGAACTTCCTGCATCCTCAAGGACCATCTCCATCCTTCGCTTTTCCCTTCAGACCAGATAGACTTGTCATGGATCATCAGGATGTGCTTCTGGTAGTGGAACCTGTAACTGCAACGGGACGTACTTATACATTATCTACAAAAGACACAGCTGCTGCTTCAAATGCACTGGTAGAGTACAAAATGAGAGTGTAGCCATTGATTATCTCTTTAAAGTACGGTAAAGGGAAGATGGCACAGGTACACAGAGAAGGAATGTTCAAACATTCACATATCATCATTTGGTGTGTATACATGGACATCTGCCTTAGTTTCTGAAACCTGGGACCATGGACACTGACCATTTTTGTTTTGTTTTTGTTTTGTCATGTGATGCAACTATGGTATTACCATATTATTAGTAAGTGGTCTGTATGATGCCATATTTGTGAGTCAAATTCTCTCTGAAATGAATAACGAACCAAACACCAGCATTTGAGGTGTTACTCATGACATTGCCGGCTACGTTTGGACAAGGAGCTGGCCATTTTAAAATATAGCTTTTTTAGATATTCAATTTTTAATTTTTCAATTTATCATGATTCATTCTGAGAGTTGTTGCATTCCAAGCTGATTGTGTAATATGTAGAGCCAGAAAAGAGCTTTCAAACAACACCACAGGCATCTTTTTGTGACCAACACTGACTGATATATTCAAGGCTGAATGTATAGTGTCCTACCCTCACATGTGAACCTTTCCTAGTCTGTTTCTCCCTTAATATTAGTGTCAGATTCAAACCAATGCAGTTCTGGGGTGCTACCTTGCTACTAAAAAGGCACACCAAGTATGATTGAAATTCGGGTCGGTCGGGTCCCAAAGTGTCTGATTTCACGTGAAATGACCCCTTTTTATTCATTTAGCACTTCACATTGTTTGCACTTCAAATTGCATTTTTAATACATGAAAAGGTGGATCTTCTCCATGTCCGCCATTTTGAATTTCCTGAAAGGTAAGCTGCAAAACTTACTGTCCTTTGGTCATACTACTAAAGATTGGTTTATTATTTATTCAGGTATGAAAGGTGTAAATGTCCACACCATAATGAAAACTTAAGTGGTGGTAGTAAATATTCATGAAAAATATTACATTTGTAAGTGGGCAGCTTACATTCTGGAAATGAAGTAGAAACTAGAAAATTACTTTCTACCTTTAATAAAGTGTGAGTTTGCTGTTGAAAGAATATGCAGCCCATGTCTTTTAGGACTCGGAGCGCCTTCTTTTGAAGAGCAAGGACCTACAAGAACAGCTAAGCAGCAAAGAGCAGGAGCTGGATCAGCTTTTCCAGAAACAGAGAAGGGTTAGTGAGCCAATATTCAATATGTTTTGTCAACACAGTTGACCGGCGTTTGTTTTGGCACTTTCATAACATCAAATACATATAATGGACAGAAACACACAACAGCAGAGCCCATGAATATGGACAGACAGTAAACAGTAGAGGGTACCCATACGTCATTGGACAAGAGACATTAATGCTCAATCAAAAAATGCCATATTAAATTGGATAATAAAGTGCATATTGAATTGACACCAAAAGTAAAGTACATGCTGTGCATACAAAATACATTTACAGTAGGCATGTAAGAAGCTGCAATGTACCCTCACAAGCGCCAGTTTGCACTTGGGGGTAATCCAAAAAGATTATTATCATGAGTGGAAGTTGAAACAGACTTTGTCATTTCACGCAATTGACTAATGCATTTTGTCAGTGAGAGGATCATTCGTAATGTCAGGCTGCTCTATACTGTATGTGTACACATTATTTTAAACAGTTACCGAGACATTCTGATGTTCGACTGATGATTTAAAATAACAAACTTGTGTAACTGTGTCAGTTGGAGCGCCAGTGTCAAGAGCTGTTCAGTGAGCGGCAGATGAGCCGCGTGGAGAGTGTGAAACTCAAGATTACAAATGAGGAGCTTTTACGCGAGCTGAGTCACACGTCGCACGAGCTCACCAGGGCCCAGGAACAGTTGGCAATCCTACAGGAGGAGGCCTCCAGACTACAGCAAGAGAGAGAGATGTAAGGCATTCTTTCATTGTGACATACAGTACATGGTCATCTTGTCCGGTTTGTCATGCTGGCTTATCAAGTGCAGTTTCATGTAAAGTAAATAATCTGTAAATCTGTAAATAATCTGTCACAGGGAGATGTATCGTGTCACGGAAGGACTGCAGAGAGAAAAGCAAAGTCTGATGAAACAGCTAGATCTTTTGAGGTAACGCTATTACTGATTTACTCTTGTACACTGACACCGCCAGCCTACTCAAACTACAGTACATAAACAACAACAAAACAGAGTTCATCGTGGCTGTAGTAGGTTGGCGGTCTCCTACTGCATGTTAATTGCTGTACCATCAGGCCATCATAAGAAGAACGCCACCTATGTATCATTATGGACTCAAATCTCACATCAAAATACATGATCAAATCTGCTTTCTTCCACTTCAAAATCATCTCCAGACACCGGTCCTTCAGTCTGTGACTGTGACTGAAACCCTCAGTGATGCATTCATCACCTCCTTTCTGGACTACTGCAAAGAGTACTGTAATCTGCCCTACAAAGACAAAGTGCAAAGTTACTTTTTGTCCAAATTGAGTTTAGACTGAAAATGGTCTTCATAACATCTCCTTTATCTTGTGGCAACACATTACATCCACACTAATGCAGGTTCACTGGCTCCCAGTAAAGTCTCGAACACCTCATATAATTTTCAGTTACACTTAACTTCATGCCGACATCATACGCCTACCATGACAGTGTCATAACTGTCAAAACAGTGACATGGCACAGACATGGATGAGTCCTAAACATTATGACAATGTCATAAATGCATTATGGTCATGAAAAATGGACATTGTTTGGGCTGTTTTTACCAAAACCAATTGTCACATAATAGCAGTCATAAAATGTTTATGACATGGACATAATGTTTATGACACATCCATAATGCGTTACGACACTGCTATGGCACTGTCATGCCATACCAATTATAATGATTATTATTATATTATATTTTGCTGTGTAATTTAATTTAATAGAATTTAAGACAATGGCATTAAAAATCCATTGCATTATATGAAAGCTTTATTGAACAGTCTCTCTCTCTCAGTTTTAGGGTTTTGCTGGTAAAGCATTATATCATTTGATGGTTTTTATTCATTCCCCAATTAGAGAGATGAATAAACATTTAAGAGATGAGAGAGATATCACTTTCTTGGTAAGTAGCATCCATTTCAGATTATTTCGCAGATGAATGAATCTTTATTCACTGTATATGTACTGTACATACTATAACAATTCAGAAGTCACTTTAATTATTTTCCATAGAAACCAAAATCAACTCCTCAGAGGTCATCTAGAAGACCAACCAGAATCCCTTCACTCAAGCGAAAAGACAGAAATAATTCTGTTAAGAGGTATTTTTTTCATAGTTATACACTTATAATCCTACACATTGCACCTTTAAGAGTACATGGGCAGTCTTTTTGAGAGGGAGGTATTTCTGGAAAACACAGTATAGCTTATTTCTTGGCTTTAGGGGATATTGGAATCAAGGGATACGGCAAATATCTTCCACAGTCTTTCCCAGAGATGTATCCTTTCAAAAATCCCAAACGCATGTATTAAAGCAATATAATCAGGGTGCACTCTGCTATATACTGACACTGGCTATACTAGGTTAAATTACAGCTTTCCCAGTTATGCTTTCAACTCTACATAAACGCCAGTATTGCTGCAGCAACTTGCAAGTCTGTGATCGAATACCAGGATTTAGGTACATAATCCTAACATAAAACCGATGGATTGCTCATTTCTGACAGAGTTTCTCATAACAGCACTCTTTTCATGTTCTAATCTTTTGAGTTTTATTGATGTTGCAGTGAGGGTGCGACAGACCAAGAGGCGGTACAGCACGTCCATTCCCTGAGTTACACGGCCACCACGCGAGTTCTCAAAATGGATACAAGTGAAAAGGAGGCACATAGTGGTGGGACGCCTTATTCCGAAACGCAATCAACTGTGCGCCCTGATACCACAGCAGCAGAGAACCTGAACACTCCGCAGGCGGGATGGCCTTTGCGCAGAGTGATCTCCATCGAGGAGGACCACCTTCCTCACCTGCTGCAGGGTGAGCCACCACCTCTGCTGCACCAGCTCAGCGAGGAAGAGGAGGAGGATGAAGTGCAGCCGATGAAGAGCAGCGAAGAGGAGGGAAACACGGTCTTTGAGTTGAGCAGCGTTGATTCGACTCTCGCGGTCCAAGAGTCCCAGTCACAGCCTGTCGTGGCCAATGTGTCACCACGGAAGGGCAGCAGGAAAGCAGCAAGAAGGCCAGGCACACCCTCAAGTCTCCGTGGCCAGCCAGTTGGGAAGGAGACACACCAACAGGTTTTATCATTTTCCAATATTTGGGTGTTTTTTGTTGTAACATGGCTCTCTGGAAAAAAATGTATGATGTGACTTCAAGCTTTTTAAGTGTACTGGGTTAAAAACCAATGAGGGAAATTCAGGTAAGTAGGGTTACAATTTGGGAAAAAAATTGAAAGCAGATGAAATGAAATCAGACAATGAACATATAGCACCCAGACACCACTGATTTTTATTGAGTCAGATTTTATTGATCATGTAAAATGGGCTGCCATATAGGCACCGAGTTGTCTTTTGTTTAAAAAAAAACACTTTGTGGACGGAACTTTTCTTATATTCCTCAGGTGGAGGGAACTGTAGTAGTCCCTGACCGTCTGTTTAAAGTCATCCTGGTGGGTAATTCTTGTGTTGGCAAGACTGCCTTACTTCGCCGCTTTTGTGAAGACCGTTTCCACCGGAACACCCCTGCCACTGTGGGTGAGTATAGTTATAGTGCATAGCATTGCCAGATTGGACAATTTCCCGCCCAATTGGGCTGCTTAGGATGGCCATCTGCAGGAAAAAAACGAGCAATGAAGATTTATTGCCATATAGACGACGATACAATTTGGTTCAAATTGGGCGGGATCAAGTTGCTCCAGAAGGTTTTTGGACAATTTTGGGCATTATTTTGGCATTATTATCAGACACATCTGGCAACCCTTACAGTACACACAGTAACTACAGGCTTAAAGAACAGTAGATGTAAGCTCAGATAGGCATTCGATTTGTCAAGAAATAATTTGGTGTAAAATGACAATTGGCAGTATGTATGTATGAGTCTATGTTTAGTGAGGAGCGAGCCATCCTAAACTTATTTTTTGGACATGGTAGATCAAAAGCACTGCCATGGTGGTCGAGAGCCATTGCCATGGGCATGATATTAAGCTTGATAAAAGAATACTTTAGTCATGAAATGTGCTCAACAAACTCCATAAACACACAAACTTGAAATGCCTTTTAAACATGTCAATTTTCATATTACACAAACGATTCCTTCACAGTAACTATTCCTTTGCCAGATCCCTATTTTCAGTCGAGTGTAAACTGTGTGTGCCTTGATGGACTCTGTGAAGTTAGATTTCATACACACACTTCTTCACTTTTGACTGTCTTCTGTCTGAAAGGGGTTGACTACAGTGTCCGGACTCTTAATCTTGGAGACATAAACGTGGCTTTACAGCTGTGGGATTCAGCAGGACAAGAAAGGTAAAGAGAAAAGCCTTCTGACCTTTTGGTCAAATGTCATGTATTTACTAAAAGCCACCAAAGATCATCTTTTTTTCTAAGACACCAAAAACGTTTTAGACAAAAAAAAGTGAAATGTTACGCTTTGGCCAAGTCAGTCACCTGAACTGGATGTGATTGTGCTTGCATTTCACTGACAAAACTGTAGACAAAACTGTAGGGAAAATACCCCAATAATATAGTCTGCAGAGCCAGACAACATGAAATATTAGTCTAGAATTGTTCCATTTAGATAACCTTGAACTGTGGGTCGGACCAAACCGCTGACCAATCAAGCGACCGCTTTTCGATAGCTGTAGCCATTCTTGTGTTGTGATTGATGGACCCGGACCAGACGAAAATACTTTTGCCAGGCAGAAATATTTTTGGCTACAAAACAAGTTTGTCAAGTTTACTAGGCTACCGTAATTAATAGTTAAACATTCTTTGTTTTAATTATTTCATCCTTTCTTTATTTACTTAATTTATTTTTTTCTTTACTGCCTCAAAGCTCAATGAAATGATCTTTTGTTTGATTAAGTTTTGGAGGCCCATGGCCGAGGAGGCAAGAGTAGACACTGTTGTCAAGTTCCACCCGTTGATCATTGTTTGGATCATTTTTTATTCCACTTGTCTGGCAGTTTGTCTTATAAACTGATGGGTTCTTCTTATTTGGCCATGTTTATGGTAATATTGTAAATAGAATTGGTTTGAAAACTGACAAAAGGTATACAGTATACAGTACATTTTGTGAAATTGACTGTTCAAAATAGGTATTTAAGCAATGCATGGAAGCATTTCGGTGTAGGGCCTACATGTACAGAAATGTATATTTCTAATACATTGACTGCAAATCCAAAGAGTGGTGATGTTCTTTTGTACCACAGATACCGCAGCATCACAAAGCAGTTTTTCCGAAGAGTTGATGGCGTTGTAATCATTTACGACATCACAGTGGAGGAGTCATTCGAAGCCGTGGGGCCATGGATTGCCAATATACATGAAGCAGTGGGAAACGATATCCCCATAATGGTCCTCGGGAACAAAATGGACTTGGAGAATGACAGAGCCGTTTCACTAAAGCAGGGCAAGAGATTGGCACAGGTTTGACTCCAAACAATGCATACCGTAAGCGTCAGAGGCGATTTTAGTGTCAGTGGGGGCCCCAAGCAAAAACCCAAAAGAATGAACATTAGAAACAAATCGGCGCTATTGCAGTTTAAAGTTTAGCTGTTTTTCACCATGTTGTGGCTTGGGGGCCCCAAGCGGCTTCCTGCCTAGCCTGGTGACAAGATGCGCCTCTGGTAAGCATGTGTATACACAACCCATTATACTGTAGATCAGCGCAAATCTGATTGTTTGTTTTTTTCGTCTGACAGGAAGGCTGCATGATGTTTTATGAAGTCAGTGCCTTTTCTGGATATAACATCATGAATGCGCTGATTCATCTGGCCAGGTGAGTGATACTGGCTTGCCCACTAGAAAGAGACATTGGCAAAAAATAACGGGCTGTATGTAGCTCATTTTGATCATTGAAGTAAGATCACTGATCAGCTTTACAGCCCTTTAAATGGTACATATATGAATGCATATGAACACGTCTCACTCATCAAACATGGCCACTACGAGTCCAATCTGATACATTGTACTTGTATTTCAGAGTGCTGAGAGAGACAGAGGACCGTGAGAAAGACATGACCGTTCAGTTGACAGTCCAGCCAGTAAAGAAGAGATCATGCTGCAAGTAACTACTATCAAGTGTGGTATAACACTCTTCTTGGGCAAGAAAACGAGGTCTGGCTAATAAGCATAGATTATATAAAACGATAACACAGTTTTAACATAAACAAAACACAAGACAAAACGGGTGCTTTTGAGTTCCACCAACAGTTTCAGTTGAAGGTGCAAGATTTTTTAACTTTCCTTCATCAAACTTGGCAGGTCCCAGAAGTGACAACATAGCTGCTGTGAGCTGATGTCATAGCGAATGAAAACAAGAAATAACAAGAAATTCATAACATGTATGGTTACCTTATTAGGTTTAGTATTTAAGTGAGAATAAGGATACAAACATTTGAACCACCTTTTATTTATACAAATATGAAATATGAAGCTAATAGTCCTTGAAATGTCATGAGAGATAAGTTGGTGAATGGGTCACTGTTTTTTTTTTTATAATGAACACCTGGAAGGAGGAGGATGATGTGTTAGTGCTTTTTTAGAACTGACGTGATTTTCCTACACAAAAAATATAATACTTTGACTCAACTTTCAATCGCAATTTTTAAATTGATTTGACGACACAATTACAATCATTTTTCTTGGTGTGATTTTATACTAAAATTTAGCCATCAATGTGTACCTTTTTAAGGGATTGTTCATAAATTTGAACATATGACCTCATTTCTGAGTTAGCCAGAGACCAGCTGAGACTTTTTTTTTTTTTTTTTTTTTTTTTTAACAAATCTTGTTCCTTCTACAGTAGTTGCAGTGTTTGCTGGTGATGCCAGGCTAGGTCAGAGTTTCTAATTTGCCAACCATTTTATCAGTCTTACCAACTCCACAGTGCAACCCAGGCCAGTCGATTATAGGCTAATGTCAGACTAATCGATGTAAATGTCTGTGTGGATAGATCATTATTTTTAGAAATGTAAAAAGTTTTATGGTCATATATTCATGAATGAAATTAAGTGATTTTTTTTCAAAAGTTTTTGGAAAAAAACCTAGGAAAAGGCTAGAAAAAAAGCCTTCCTTAGGGGAAAAAAGGCAGGTGAACAAAAAAGAGATTTGAAGAAAAATTCATGTCTCTTGTCTATGACGCATCATGGGAGTTAAACATCATGGGTTACTTCACAACTGACTAAATTAAAGGTGAAATGTTGCTACTTCTGATAAAACATGTGATGGTGCGTACACTGCGATTGGTTTTCCATGAAGTGGGTTAGATTGTTTTTTAATAGCAGGGCAATTAACACCAACTTCTAAATTGGAAATGAGGTCTGATGTCCAAAGGTCCAAACTACAGGCATTACACTTCAAAATGACACATATCTTTGAGTGAAGTCACAGCCGACTGAACGGTGTATGAGCCCGAATCCTTTTTTCCAATGCATGTTTGTAGGATGGCTATCATCATTATCATTAAACTATTGATTTTTCAGTCGGAAACACAAAGGTAAATGTCTGCTTTCTGTTGTGGACCGTAATTTCAAACAGACTGTCAAACCTGCCAGCCAGCATTGAGTTCACCATGTGTAGTAATGCCATATTTAAAGTTTACCCCCAAAAAACGTTTGATATAATTTGATAGTGTCCCCTCAGTTACGTCCCGTAACTACATGATGCTAATGAATAGGAAATGATTATGCGATGAAAGGACAGAATGATCCAGAAAATGTTTTTGTCTTGCTGCAGAAGTCTGTGAATAGGCTTCAGTTTAAAAACTATTCTCAACTTACGGCATTGATGCAACAAAAAATAAAGTCCGCAACACCAAGCCTCCCCTTTCTCTTTCTGTATGCGTGTGTGTTTTTAGTTTTATGGCATTGCATGATTGGCAGGTGGACCGTTGCTCTAATCTCATTAAGCCTCTGAGGAGAGGGGGTGGGACTTCTTCTGGAGCTCAGACTCAACAGGAACCTGGAGATCCAATCAGATTCCTGAAGCTGCATGATTGACAGGTGGGCGGGGCTTCAGGAGCTCAGACACAACAGTGACCTGTAGATCCAATTAGAGACAGGAAACTGCCAAAGCTCTGTGTCCTTCACCATTACTACCACCGTCCACTCAGACTCAATATTAAACTATGGCAAGGGTAAGGTCATCACTACAACAAATGAGTTTTACATGCCTGAGAAAAAAAACTATATATACTTTTATAATGAATATGGAAAACAATCACTTAAATATATGCTGACAACTTTATCCAGTCATGAAGTAAAATAGTAGGCCTACTTAAAATTCAAATCAATGGACCCAGCCATAGCAGCAGAAGTTTGCCTTATTTTCCACAACAAAGTAGATTTTCAGTTGCACCATTTCGATGGCTCTGTTTGTCCCTCCACGTGTAGTGTTTTGATCAAATATTCATTGATGCGAGCATATTTGACTCTCCGCTTTGTTTCCCCTGAGAGGATTGCCTTCATAAAGGAGCTTAGCGATGTGTTTGTGTCAAGGGAGGCGTGTCTTTGATAATTCTACCATGAAGTGTGAGAAAGTAGATGAGAGGTCCATCAAAGACGGCAATCGTTTAAGATTTTTTCAAGGCATTGGAAAGGCACGAAAACTGAAGATTGAAAATGCTGGGCTTGGATACATTGATGGAAGACATTAGATGGACATTATTCCACACAAGATATAACTGGTCAGACAAATAGGAGAGAATCTGTTGAACACTCATGGACACCCTTACCTTTAGCTAACCTCCTATCTCATGGAAAACAGATCCTGCGTGATAGCCTCTATCTGATGGTAAGTCATGGCTTTGTTAATGTGCTGGGGGGACCTTTCTAAGCTTTTCATGCAGTGAGCGTGTGCTGGGTACATTATAACTTATTTCATTCTTGAGTGTTCCTGCCCTTTCTTACAAGAACTTTGGGGAATATATAAAAAATATATATATACTTTATTTATAAAGTATTGGTTAAAGATGAAGTTTTTTTAAATGCTCATTTCATTTTCATTCTGTCTTGTTGAAGCTTCCTTATAGTATACCATTTTCCCCATTCACCATTTTATTGTGCCTTGCCTCATTCAGCTGCATATTTAATTTTAATGAAAGCTGCTTGGTTTGTGTCATCAGGTTACACGGCTCAGTTACACGCAGGTCATGTTCAGCAGCTACACACACACACACACACACACACACACACACACACACACACACACACACACACACACACACACACACACACACACACACACACACACACACACACACACACACACACACACACACACACACACACACACACACACACACACACACACACACACACATGCAGCAGACAGATTGGAAGCAAAAACAACACAAAGTACATGCAAGCTCAATGCAATTGTTTGTTGGGAACACGCAACTGTTCCACTAAACAAAGAGTATTGATATTAGTGCAATTTGACAGTGGTACTAAAATTAAGGACATGTGCAAGCAAACATTTTTTTTAATACTTCCACAGGGTTTTAATAGCTATAAGAATGTTCCAGCTAGAATGTATACTTCCGTCTTGGAATGCCACTCCCCATTGCAAAATGATTCACTGATCAATCCTCATACAGGAATTGGCTCAAGCTATGAGTTCTGTAAACGTTCAAATATTCATGCACCTTGAGAGCAAAGTTCTCAAAGACCAACCCCACATTTTTTGTTTAGAATGTAAACCAGCTCATCTTCAGCCCTTGGGTAGATAAGCCAGTTAGTGACATCACATGTTACCTGCATGCACAGATAACCTCAAGTAGGGTACAGGACTGTCCTTTTTCATCAGGATATATGTTGAATTTTAGAAACAATTGTTTTACCGCCATACTCTGTGCCTTTAATTATCTCTAGTCTATTTTTTCTTTGTCTTTAATGTGTTAAGACCTAGCCCCTATTATACAGTACATCTGCTATTACCAGAATGGCATAAAATCGTGTGGTCAAGTGCAAAGAAATCCCGCACACTGTTCATTCCACCAACAAACTTTAATACAACGTTTCGGTCATCCAACCTTCTTCAGGTAAAGACTATAGACTACAGAGGTGTGCAAAAGTGTCTTTGTTGAACTATACAATCATGTGGTAAAATGATTAGTGTTTTTTCAGTGAATATTACAGTGTTGTACTTGTGGAACTGTACACAGTACACATACATTATGGGCTACCATCATCAGTTCTCAAAAGTGTCCTTACTGTAACAACAAGGAGGAGGGGCACAGGTCAAATTCCGATGCACATATACGGTGACAGATACTGTACTTATACCACTCGCATGGTACAAGTCATTTTAGGGCAGCTACGAGGCTACCATGCACGATACTGGATACGAAAAACACATAACATTTACTCTAACACTTTTTTTTTGCCTTGCAAGTCACTTGACCTAAAAGCATATTCTTAAAAACCAAACAGCAAAAGATGAAAAGCTTTCCCAGTACTGTCAATTGCTTTTGACAGCAGGGCTGGACTGGTAATCTGACATACAGGGCATCTTCCCGGTGGGGCTAGAGACCCCAGGGACCAATGCTGTTGTTTTCTTCTTAGGGACCACAGCTGTCAACTTTGAGCTCCCAAAATCCGGGAAAATTCCCATATTTTAAGCCAAAATCCGGGAAATGTTCTAAAGGCCAAATTCTGACAGTGAACGGGATGACAGAGACAGATCGGACGGTGCGTTCTACTCTGCTTTTCACAACAGCGTGCGTGCAAAGACTGTCTAAAATCCCTCAGCACACGTTTTACACAATTTTTACAGCTTGTTCTGTCGCACAAGTTGTCTGTTCGTGCAAAACTTTGTGCTGGTACAGGTTGTGATTAGGTTAATCGCATGATTCGCTGTTCCGAGGCTGTTATAGGCCTATGCGTTGCATGAACTGACGGTTTCTGAGGAAAAGAGTGGGCGCACAAGCGCTACGGAGCTCAAGGGCGCCAGCTCGTATTTTCAAGGAACTTCAATTCTTGGTGTCATATCTGGCATACAATCTTCTGGCAGGTAGCTTGATAAGCAAGACCCTCTGTATCTCTCTTCAAGAGGGGGTGTGGCTCATCGGACAGCGCCGTGGGTATAATTAGCCTACTGGACCGTCAGTGTTTTTTGATAATGTGAAAAATCCGGGAACATTTTCAAATCGGGAAGAAATCGGGAAATGAGTCGAAATTAGGAACGTTAGGGATGGTTGACAGGTATGTTTGGGACTGACCCACGGTTTCGAGGCAGTGGCCCATTGGTCCTCAACATACTCTACTACAGTAGACTGAGTCAAGGATGTAGTACCAAAACAGGTTGTACTGTAGGCCCTAGAGACCAGTTTAAGACAAAAGACATTCTATTTATCGTTTACCGCTGTTACCCTGCCAACATCTAGTGAAAAGAAGACTTGCAACTGTGTGCACTCTCTCTCTCTCTCTCTCTCTCTCTCTCTCTCTCTCTCTCTCTCTCTCTCTCTCTCTCTCTAGCAGGTCTTTTGTATTGGTCATGGGACTCCTCCCATATTGATGGTCCAGACTGGATATACATTGAATCTAGCTCTTGCAGCCTGGTCCCACTCTCAGCTCTTTTATGCTCATCAATTCCTTCATATTGATTGCATTTGGCAGTTGCTTTTTAACAAAAGCCACTTACAATTGAGGACGTAATCATAGCCAACATCACTAGCAGATACAAGATGCACTATACAGAAATATACAGAACAAGAGCAGATGCTAAGTAGGATTAGTTTTTAAAAAAAAAACATTTTTACATTACATTACATTTTACATTTGTGCAGAGTTAAGTAGAGTACACACACGCATACACATCATGCCATAGAGTCTGGCCTGGGACTGTGGCAGCTCAAGCATTAGAGTAGTGGATAATGCCGAAAGAGAAGGGTCTTTACTTGCCTCTTGAAGGTCTTGTCTCGCTGCCTCTGGGAGATTATTTCACCGCTGAGGAAAAATGACACAGAACAGTATATTTGTATTGGAGGATCGTATTTCTCTTCCAGAAACAGAAGGCCTTAGTTTGTCCTTCAGATAAGACCAGAGTTGTATAGTGTAGAAGAAGTATGGCCTACTCTTATAAATGTAATTACGACACTAGTGGTATGATATAACATGGTTTCAACTTTGTAACGTCATAATACGAGTGCTATAATTATATCTATAAGAGTAGGCTACTTCTACTTTTTACAACTCTCTCTCAGACACAAGTTGGTATTTTGAGTGCTTCTGGGTCTTCACCTTTTTCCCTTGGTGCTCATCAGTGTAGGGGCTCTCAAACTTGGTCCAGGTAGACAAATGCTGAGGCACTCAAGGTTGCAATTTTTTACTTTTTTATTTAGCTATAATGCCCCAGACATGTCAGAACCCAGTTCTGCTTCATTCTTCGTTCAATCTGGTCTCTGAGCTTCTCGTATTCATACTGTTCTGTGATCAATTGTTTCTTAATTACTTCCCCTAAAGGTACCTGAGCAAGCTAAATTGAGATAGAAGACATAACGAAGACAAAGGAGGTCAAAAGTTGAGCTATCCAGCTGAGCAGTACTTGAGAAGAGGGATAGAAAGAGGGAATGTCTAGGTGATATGCAAAATATACTGGGAGAAGGATATGCCTGTGCACATTACAGATGAGCAATGGGCTAATATACTTTACAGAATCCACTCCACTTGTATTTTTGCTACTGTAACGGCCACTAGCAGAGTGTGTTTTGGAATGTTAGTAAACCTCCCTCCTGAAGACTCATACAGTATCAATAATGCTGAGAAATCGGACTGGGCCATTAGCTCAGCGGTATTGTGCTGTGCCTCCCATGCACAAACTACAGTGTTGACTGGAAGAAGGCGAGTTCGAGCCCTGAGTGGCGGACTGCGCAGGAACACCTCAGTTGCACTAAATGTAGCGCAATGAAAGCTAAGTTGTCCAACTTCTTTTGAGAGGTAAACCTTATTTGTGAAGTGTGAAAGCCCATTGGGAAACTCCAACTCCCATTGTCATTGTGACACTTGTGGCACTCCAGTGAACACTGCACACAACGAAATTGCATTTATGCCTCACCTGTGCAAGGGTGCAGCCCTCAATGACGCCCCTATGGAGCAGTGTGGCGGGACGATACCATGCTCAGCATACGTCAGTCATGGAAGAGGATGAGGGAGAGCACTGGTTGATTACTCCCCCCACCCACTGTCAACCTTTGGGCTACAAGTCTGACGCCCTAACTGCTTACCCATGACTGTCCATGTGAGAGATGTAAGCAAGCCCCAGCTTCTCTTCTCCATACATTTAGGTCCTGCTCTCAGGGCCGCTAACAGCCAATTTGGGCCTCTCCTCCACCTGAGCCCCATACAGCTGACCCCTCTGATCCCCCCCGCCTTCCCGGCTTCCCTGCCTGCTCCAGTCTCACATCATTCTGGGCCTCAATAGGTATATTTGAAGCATATTCAGCAATTGCAGGTGACTATGCAGGTGATTTATAGACTTTTTCGTGTACCCTCACAAAATATTCCCCTACAAATGCCCCAGTTAAGTTGCATTGCTTACTCTTCACTTTTAGCTCGTCGACTCATTCTTTTGAATTGGAGACTACAAATCTCACTGACTCCTTGGTTGATGAATCTGTGATGTTTTTTTCCCTCAAGGTAGAAAAGGTTAGATATACATTGAATTGATCAAAGGACAAGTGTTACTTTTTGATAATGCACTAGCTTTATACCACGGATGTCAAACTCAGGCCCATTAGCTCAGCATTATCTTGCTGTGCCTCCCATACCCAAACTGACTAGGAGGTGGCGGGTTCGAGTCCTGAGTGACAGGCTGTGCAGGAACACCTCAGTTACACTGGTGCCGTGACCCGGATGGGAGGCCAACTAGCAGAGTGTGGCGTGGAACCTTAGTAAACCTCCATCCCGAAGCCTCATACATTATCGGTAGCACTGAACTATCGGACTGGTCCTTTGGCTCAGCGGTATCGTGCTGTGCCACCCATAACCGAACTGGGGCGTTGACTAAGAGGTGGCGGGTTTGTGCCCCAAGTGACGAACTGTGCAGAAACACTTCAGTTACAGATGGGAATCTGTTTGTTAAGTATTAAGTGTGTTTATGCACACTTTTAGTCTGTTTTTTTATATTGAGTTTGGCCCCTACATATATTCCGTATTTTGAGTTTGGCCTTTGGTCAATTTGAGTTTGACACCCCAGCTCTATCCTGATGCACTTGCTTTTAAGCTACATGCGGGTGGCTACTCTTTTGGGCTTTTCTTTTATTTTTCCTTGATTGTTTTTTTATGTGGTCCTTGATGTTGATTACTTTGGGTGCAGTTAGAGAATTCAATAAAGACACATTGACATAAAAAAGAAAAGAAACCTACATTTGGGAATAGGCTACCTATGACTAGGATAATGCCACATAACTTGGAGAAAGCTCAAAGAGTAGGCGATTAGGCTACATTTTCCAATTTACCAGGCAATGTTGATAGAAAAAAAAATGCAGAAGATAAGAGTCCACAATTAAAACCATAAATAAGTTCCCTCTATCTTCGGTTTTTCAACCACTGATATCGTGTGATACCTGTCAGAAAAAGGACATGCGCACTCGAAGCAGCAGGGTAGAGGGAGTGAACGAGGAAAAGACATGGCGAAATGCGACCACTGAGATCTGGCTCATCAACACTGAAACTAAACGAAAACAAACATGTGAAATTTGGGCGTGTAATATGCGATATACAACGACCAAAGTCTTTCCACGTTTTCTGGACATTAAACAGGCATTATAGGCTAGTGTTTTTCTGCTGGTGAGGAGTAATTCCATCATGGGGAACGAGGCGAGCCTTGAGGGTGGTGAAGGGTCGCTCTCGGAATTAGCGGAGGGCCTGTCATCTGACGGGAAAGGAGGCTTCGTCCAAATATCCACCGGGGAGAAAGTGGACCTGTCACATCTCAGCGAAGAAGAGAGGATTAAACTCACGGCATCTGTGTCAAAAGGAACAGGCATTCCGCCTGGATCTTCAAGGGATGCTGCGACTCTCAGGCAGGCGCTTTCGCTGCGTTATAATGCTCACTTGCGTGCACTGGAGGGGAAGGGATCTGTTGATGTTATTTTATAGTGTGTGTGTGTGTGTGTGCAGTGGGCTATGCTGCGCATAGGAAAACGCAAAAAGCAGAACATGCCATGTTTAAAATATAGGCCTATATCTTTATATCAGTAGGCCTACTGTTGTAGGTTATGAAGTTTATTGTTACTGATTCATTAAGTGATAATGTAACACGATTATAGACTGCGTAATTTTCACAACATCGCCCACCGTTCAATCATAGAATAAGTCCAGGGCTACCAGGTGGACAAATGTCATTTAAAACGAAGAATTCCATTGACAAAGTGTTAGGTTTTTATTGTTTACAGTAGGTTAGCCTATAGGCTATATCATATTGCCAGTCATAGGCCTATAACATAAGGCTGTCAGAAGTAGCGTTATGTTGAAAATGGAGCAACCGATGTAGCCTATTAGACACAAGTATAGACATACTACACACTCATTTCCCTACTAATGGGCCTACGAATATTTTTCCCGCTGTCCTATCTTACCACAATAAAGCATGCTAATAATAATATGGCCAGATAATGATGATAATAGAATGTCGATGGCTCAAGAAGCAAGATTCCCTCTTCGGGCTTTTCTCATCGCCATTTTTCCTGGGGAGTGTGTTTTGGAATTACGAGTAGCCTAGCCCAGGAAGTCGTTTGCACTGGAGGCTTTCAAGGTAGCCTACCTTATCTTGATTTCTTACATCGCCCCCCAATTTTGGATATAATTGATAGTCTAAGTAGACCGTGTCTCGCCTGTATCACGACTCTTATGTAGTCACAACAAGCACAGGGGGAGGGGTGGGGGGAGAGACATTTCATGATGACTATTTATAGGAGCTGGTGATGTGGTTATGATTGTTGCTGCTAACGGACAGTTTTTTTTCGTTGCTAAAGTGGCTATCTTGGCACTGTATGAAGCGTTTAGTTTCAGTCGCTGTCCAAGGTGCTGAACACGATGAAGCCTCTGCGTCTTGTGAAATTAAGTCCGGAGGTTCACGGATTAATGTCAAAAGATGTTCTCAATATACTAAAGGCTTCACATCTGTGTATACTTTCTCCGTATGCTAATGACACTCTGTTTTGATGTAGGTTTACTGCTGAACCGTATTCCAGCTGGTCATACGATAGATAACCTACAGTTATTACCAGACTTGTATAAAGTAGAAGTGGAAGAACTATTACAAATGAAGGCTAATCACGACACAAGTGGTATGATATTATATGCTGTCAACTATGTAACTTCATACTACTAGTGCTGTAATCTGTAGCCTTCTACTTCTACTGGGGATTGAACTTAATCCAGTGTTCAATTCGTGAATTCATTACAAGACATGGTTGTCTACATTTGTCTACATTGTCTACATACACAACTACATTTTCTCAGTCAATTAAACAGATATCCCAATTTAACCAGGCCATATTCATAGCAATGTTTATTGTATCCAAAGGTCTAGGTTTGGCTTGGAAAGTGGTAGCGACATTACAATGGCAAATTGTCTGGGTTAGTTATTTGTGAAAAATTGAAAGAAAAATGTCTGCACACTTAAATCCCCTTTGTGTTCTTTTTAATGATAGGCCAAGCTTTTGGTCTACTGACCTTCCTCAGGGCTCAGTTACAAATGGAACATACAAACAAACTTCAAAGGGGATTTAAGTGTGCAGACATTTTTCTTTCAATTTTACACAGTTTTTGTTTATGTTTGGCACCTTTTAATCAAGAGTGCGGTGGGATCCGGTTCAACATGTATTGTATTTGTGAAAAAGTGGTGGGGACAAGCTAGGTTAATCTCAAAAGTGGTATGTTCCCACCATCCACACCTAAAATTACACCTATGCTTGTGTAAGGAAAGCGAACTAGCTGTGTCTCCAGGCCCGTAGCCAGCATTGTGGTAGGGGGGGATCTTTTTCCCCCGAAAGTGGACTTCATTTGGCTCCCTACTCCAATGTCCCCCAAATACACGAGCACACTTCACATGTTTGAATTTAGACATATTTTATTCATTGGTTTCAAGGCTGACAACAGCAACAACCATTTTTAATTTCCTTACTTCAACAGGCAAACCTTTACTATTTTATTTCAAAGGCTTAGTTTAGTGAGGGGGATGAAATGGCCTTCCAGTCACAGTGGGTATGCAACGTAGTTGGGAGATCCGAGTAGGGGTGGGGGATGGGAGGGGGGGTTCGAACTGGTCTTCCATGCCCGAACTGGTGTGTTGACTAGGAGCTGGCGGGTTCAAGGCCCGAGTGGCGGACTGTGCAGGAACACCTCAGTTACACTTGTAGCCCTGTTTGTCACTTGGGGATTTTTTTTCTCAATTTTGTCCCTAAAGTTGTGTGTTTTTATGCTTTTTTGCAGGGCCTCTGCAGTTGCTGGGACTGGTAAAGCCCCCACTGGTCTCAGCAAGAGCCGTACAATTGATGCTTTCTCTGAAGGCCCACCTTTAAAGCCAAAACCTGGACGCAGTCCGTCATCTCTCAGTCTCTTTGAGTCCCGATTCAGCAGGCAGGAGGGAAAAGCCCCATCGTTGGAGCCCAAGTCCAGCATGTTCGGCTCTGGTTTTCTCAGCGGAGCCAACCCTTTAAGTGCTGTGTCGTCAGCAGTGTCCTCATCAGCTACTAACATCTCAAATTTTAATCTGTTTGGAGACGATGAAAAGGAGCAAGATGCCAAACCACAGGGTAAAGGTCCAGCAGGCCCTGCTGGACAAAGAAAAGGCCCACAGCAACCTCAAGGACAAGGGCCTCCTAAAAGTCAGGGAGCCCCTCCACAGGGCCCACCCAAAGGCCAGGGACCACCTCAGCAAGGACCACCTAAAGGCCAGGGGGGGCCTCCACAGGGGGGCCCACCCAAAGGCCAGGGCCCTCCTCAGCAAGGACCACCTAAAGGCCAGGGGGGGCCTCCACAGGGCCCACCCAAAGGCCAGGGCCCTCCTCAGCAAGGACCACCCAAAGGCCAGGGGGCCCCTCCTCAGCAAGGACCACCCAAAGGCCAGGGGGGTCCTCCACAGGGACCATCCAAAGGCCAGGGGGGTCCTCCACAGGGGCCACCCAAAGGCCAGGGAGCCCCTCAGCCACGACAGGGAAACCAGCCACAGGGCCCTGGCCAACCCACTGGCCCTGGACCTGCGAAGCAAGCCCCTGGGCCCGGGCCCCAACAACAGAAGGCTGCCAGTCCCATGTGTCCTCTCTGCAAGGCAACGGAGCTAAATGTCCAGGCCAAAGACCAGCCTCCCAACTACAACACCTGCACACAATGCAAACAGCAGGTGTGCAGTTTGTGTGGTTTTAGCCCCCCAGATTCTGAGGTAAGGAAGAGTTTGCTGCCACAAATGTACACTGAGCACGTAGGCTAATACATTATGGCATACCCCCCTCCCCCCACACACACACACACACACACACGCACACACACGCAGTCTGTCGTCTTTCAAGTTAAAAATGTGACTAGGCACAAGACAACGTGATTCAAGTAAGTCTGGTAATAGCTGATGAATGTATGCCCTTTTGAATGTGTTCACGAAAACAGAGAAATCAGCTCTGAAAGTTTCTCTTGCAATGAAAGACATGAAGTTAACCCTTTTAAAGGGTCTCTCAGATTATTTTGTTCCGGGCCCAGTCAGTGGCCCAGACTCCAACTGCACACATTCATAGGTGTGAAACTCTAATTTAGGAACATAATTTCATGAAGCTGTTGGGTAAAAAGTAACACTTTATAGTCTGGTTGTCCTGGTTTATGTGTATCTGTATACTGGATAGCAACAGATCAAACAGTTCAGTTTGTGGTCTGGGGTGTTACCATGGCGACGTGGATGCGATGACAGCACACACAGTAGATGTGGCTTAGTGCTTTCCATGGCGGTTTACTTTTGTATGTTTTTGCGTGTGCTTGTGTAGATTTGTTGAGTTTGTGATGATGCCAAATACATATTCTGTGAATGGCTAGAAAGTGATGAGAAACGAAATAAAACATGTTACATAGCCTACATACAGTACATTTATCTAAAAAATGTCCCTTTTGGTTCCCTTTCCTAGCTTTGTATGCTTACTACTGTATGCAAATGTATAAAAGGGGCTGTACTCTATATTAAGTTTGTATTGTGTTAAAAATGAAATGTGTGTGTTTTTGGTCTTGTGTTTTCAGGGTAAGGAGTGGCTCTGTCTCAACTGTCAGATGCAGCGAGCCCTTGGGGGTGCCGAGCCCCCTGGCCCCCCCATGAGGACACCCCAGGGCTCTGCTCCACCCTCTCCACAGCGAGGGGGACCACCTATGACTAAGGGTGACTCCAAAAGACCTCCAATGCTGCAAAAACAGAAGAGCATAATCGATTCAGGGAAAATGGGAACGCCACCGATTACGCCCAATCTAAAATCTCCCGGTCCACTTAGTCCAAACGTTCCCCTTAGCCCTAAAGGTTCATTAGGGCCAGGATCACAGCCGGGCTCCCAGCCAGGATCCCCAGGGCCTAAAGCCGGATCACCAAACATAGACCCAAAAACTGGCCGCCCCCTACCGCCACCAGGGTCTCCTGGCAAATCGGCCGCTTCCCAACCTAAACAAGACACAGGCTTTTTTGGAGGTTTTGGATTCGGAGGGTTAACTGATATGGCAAAGCCCCCTGCTGCAACCAGCCAGGCTGCAGAATCGGTCACAGGAAAGCTGTTCAGTGGCTTTGGGGGTGGCACCACCACCACCACCAAGACCCCGGCCTCTCCCTCTCAGGCCACCGAGTCAGTAACAGGGAAATTCTTTGGTGGTTTAGGCGGCCTTGCAGGAGGAGAGGGAAACAAGCCCCCAGCAGCTGCAGCCGAAGCTGTGTCCGGTAAAATGTTTGGCTTTGGCTCTTCCTTCTTGAGCTCAGCCACCAATCTGATTTCCTCCAACCAAGAGAGCGAAGATGCAGACTCGCCACCAGGTTCGCCGCCAGATTCCCCCATAGACTCGGGTGCAGAGTCTCCACCTGGGTCTCCTCCAGACTCCGGAGCAGATTCTCCGCCCGGGTCTCCCCCGGACTCCCCGGGTTCGGAGTCACCCCCTGACACCCCACCTGCAACATCCAAGGGAGCAGATTTGAGTGAAAAGATCCCTGAATCACCTGGTGGTGGGACTCCGACAGTGAAGGACGCTCCATCAGTGTCATCCACTCCTACACCAGAGGCACCGTCCAGCTGCCCTCTATGCAAAACAGAGTTGAATATGAATACACCCAATTACAGCACGTGTACTGAATGCCAGAAGACTGTCTGCAGTGCATGTGGTTTCAACCCAGCACCCCATCTGGGAGAGGTGAGTTGTTTTCCTTTTACACTTCAAACAATACACTCTTGCATCGGCAAACTACTGTAAGCATAAAATCTTAAAACCCTTTTTTACATTCGGTTTTTCCCACTCAACTACAGTTCGTTGCAAAAGCACATCTCGGTTTACACGTGTGTCTATAAACTGTCCAGCCAACCATTGCAATTCATTTTAGTAGATGTCCTGAGCAGATGATTTGGTAACACTTTAGAATAATGGATGCAAAAAAGCATTATAAAGACTTAATAAATAATTAACTATTGATGAACAAAACATTAACAAACGTTTGTAAATGATTAGGAAATGTAAACAAATGCTTGTAAATGACTAGGAAATGTTATGTTAATATTTCATATTTATCAAACATTTACAAGTTGCTTGTAAATGAATAAAATAATCTGTTATAAGGTGTGTAAAATCTTGAATATATCATTTGTAGATATTTTATAAAGCATTAATAAAGCTTAGTTAATAATAAAAACATTAGTTAATGTTTTATTCATCATTAGTTCATTATTTACTGAGTCTTTACTAAGGAACATTATTATAAAGTGTTACCGATGATTTTTTAGCAATGGAATCACACTGCAACTTGGTGATTGTTTACACTTTTTAAAATGATAGTACATATTTTTAAATGCTGAAATTGCTCACACCACACACAATGCAGAATTTCTTCTTGCATTCAATATTTTTTTGCCAACTAGTTCTTAATGTGGCATAAAGATCTAATCATTATTGCATGCGAGGACTTTTGGAGTGGAGTGGGGTTTTTTTACATTACGTTACACTTATTTGACACTTTAATCTGAAGCGATTAGCAGTTACTTACAGGATATCGGTTACAGTCCCTGAAGCAGTATGTGGTTAGGTGCCTTGCCTAAGGACACCCCAGCCATGGAGCGCTGTAGGGAGTGGAATGATGGAATTTGAACATGCAACCCTCTGATCTAAAGCCCTTCTCCTTAACTGTTAGGCCATGGCTGCCCCGTTTTTTTCCAATTCGAGCAGGTTTTCTTAAGTAACAGAGCAGGCTAACTCATCTGGGGCCACCTTTACGCTTAAGCACAAGCAGCCTAATCCCTGAGGTCTATTTTGGGTTAAATGAAGGGATTACACAGATCACGTCCGGCAAAGCCTTACGTAGCATACCTTCACACCAGTGGAGAGGTACTGGCCATAGAGGCAATAAACATGGAGTATAACACAGGGAAGTGCCCCCTTTTTAATGCCTTTTATTTCCATAGTTCTGAAGATTAAAGGATTATCCTTTAAGGGGATTCCATTTGGTTATCTGCCTTATTTTCAGATTATGGCTGACAAGAGTGGATATGTAGCATGCCTTGTTGGGATTAAACACATATGTCTACAATCTACTTTTCAAACATCAGTCGCTGTAGTCAGTCATCTGTAGTCTTTGGTATTGTAGCAAATCCAAGGATTCAAAAATTACAGCGTGCTCATTTGGCATATATTGTTCATGAAACTGTATTGTGTGTGCTGATCCTACATGTAAAGGTTGTCAGAGTAGAGTAGAGTGCTTTTATTGTCACTATATAAATACAGTGAGATTCTGTTTGGAAGCAACCCACAAGTGCCCACAAAATAAAAAGATATATTAATAGTATAATAAATAAAATAAAATATAAAAGTCCATATGCATCTCAGTATAGAGAGCCCTGAAGTATTGAGGGGGGGCAGGTGGCGTATTGAGTTCAGAAGTCTAATGGCAGTAGGATAGAAACTGTCCTTCATTCTTGTAGTGCGGGCACGCAGAGTCCTAAAGCGCCTGCCAGATGGTAGCATGGTGAAGAGCCTGTGACCAGGATGTGTGTGGTCTTTAAGGATGTTTAATGCTCTGTTGGTGCAGCGTGTATGGTGGATCTCCTCAAGTGTGGGTAGTTGGCAACCAATGATTCTCTCTGCTTTTTAATAATGCGCTGTAACATCTTCTTGTTGTCGTGTGTGCAGCTGGTGTACCAAGATGTAATGCTGTATGTAATCACTGATTCAATTGTACACCTGTAGAAGTTAGTGAGCAGATCTTGTAGTAGCTGGGCCTTCTTTAGAGTCCGCAGGAAATATAGCCTTTGGGTTGGTGTAATTAGGAAAAAACTCTATATTCTTTTTCAAAATGTTTATATATGCATATTTATAATTCCTGTACACACTAATAGCCAGGATGGCACTACAGTAGGAGTGTGAGTGTATGGCTGCGAACAAGTGCAAGTGTATGACTGTGACTGTGAAAAAGTAGCAAAAGTGTTATGTTGTGTGGGATATTGGAAGAAGGATCACTTGTGACAGTGACATATTTTTTTGGGGGGGAAACAGTTATGAATTCCCAAATTTAAGCAGCTAACACAATACATTTGAATTTAAAAGCAATGCATATGAAGGGATTTATTTGTAGACACTGCAAAACGGACGTTACTGCATGCCACGAAATGCTTATTGTGTAATGCATATGTGGGAATGAGATTTGATCAAATTGCTGTATTCTTGACCTAAAGTGTTAACTTTCTTGGCAAATTTTAAATGACTATTTAGTGCAATCCGGGCAATTCCTTTAGTTACTGATTGCTGAATTTTAAAGTTATTACTGTCTGTAATGCCCTACAAAGGCAAAGTGCTGTAACTACTGCTCACTGAAAGAATTGAGTTTGCACTGAAAGTGGTCTTCATTATACCTCTATCTTGTTACAAAGCCTCATGCTCCAAATGTGTCCCGTTTTAGAGCTATTGTTATGTCAAACTTGTGGTAGCTACAATATCGAATTATACCAAGGCTTTGAAGGCTTATTTCTTAGTTTCAATATTGGCGTAGTTACTGCAGTTTGCCTTTGTGGTCTTGTCAGCGAGGCCCTGGCCTGGACAGCCACTTTGTCTTTGTACAGCTTGTAGACCTACTTCCTCTGGCTCTGGCACGGGTGACACACGTTTAAACTCAGCTACTCAGTGTAAAGTTACCTTTTAGGCTGTACTGAGGGAGGCTAAAGAGAGGAAACCCAAGCACACAAAACAGGTTGAGGGGGAGAATGAAAGGAGGTCAGCAAAGGGATCTCCCAGACTGCCACTGAGTTAAACATTAATCAAATAATGGCTTTGTTTAAGGAATGGGATGGGAAATCTCTAGGTCGTCCTCAGACGAGCCTTCCATCGTTCCTTTCAGTCATACCGATTCTCCATATGTCTTTTCAGTTCGCTGGTACTCTGGGCTCCTGCGTCCTTCTTGAGTATGTCCACATATGTTAGTGTGGGACGTCCTCTTAACCGGCTCCCTCGTGATGGTTTCCATTGCACCAGTTTGCTGGCTGGCAGTTCTGGGTGTCTTTGGCAATGTCCTGCAAGTCTCATTCTCCTTACAGCAATTTTCTCACTCACCCTTGGTATTCCCTCATATAGGATTTTGTTGGGTTACATGTGCACTCTTACTGATGTTAAGAACTGCACCCATCAAGGGACTTCTCTAGGGTTAGTCTCAGGGCCCAGCATTCACTGCCGTAGAGGAGAACGGACTCTACTGTCGCGTAGAAGAAGCTGAGTTTGATTTGACAGGGGAGATTGGAGTTTGTGATGGAGTGACCATCACTAGGGTTGTGGGTGTATTCTGACTGTCACGCCAACGAGCCTGGCTCTTTGGTGTCACGGTCAGAGCCCCAGTTTACTACCCCAGAAGATCTGGGTTCAAGTCCCAGCTGGGCAAGTCTACTCCCCTTCGCTACAGAGTTTCATACCATTCAGGGCCTCTCATGCAAGTGCCTTCCTCACTTTTAGAGCTTGCTCAGTTGAGTTGACCCATGAGCCCAAGTGTTTGAAGTCGTTGACTTCTTTCAGCACAGTGCCTCCTGCTGTAGTCAGAGGTGGATGTTCTGGTGGGATGTTGTAGGTGATGACCTCAGGAAATGAAATGGAATACCCAACAACAGTATGTATCAATAAGGTCTCTAAGATCACAGGAGAAATATTAGTAACATTGAGGCCTTACCTTTGGTGAAGCAGTCTTGCCTTCTGTGCTGTTATGCTTTGAAACAATCTTCGAGGTCAGGGATGTCAACTCAGATCTTAGATCAGTGTTTATTGTATTCTTCTATACTGTGATACAAGTGCTAAAAGTAATACCCACAAGTGCAAAACTTTTTCGGTCCACTTTTAGCACTTGTATACAGTAATATGTTATGATTGCATTGGCTATCGGTGTTCGAGTTCCACTCCTTGCTGCTGTGGATAATTATTTGGGAACCTACACACCCATTTGGACTGGCATTTTGGTAGGTTTACATCCAGATTTCAGATAAAATTGCATGAGAGGTGACAGTGCTTTGTGACTGAATTTCAACATTATTATCACTGGAATTAGTGGGCAAAGCTGGGGTGTATTTCTCAAAAGAGAAGGTTTTAGCCTGTTAGCAACTTCGGTAGTTGCCAATGTTCGGATCATATAGCCTGCTAATCGAATATTTACTCCAGCTCGACATTTTTGGTCTATCACAGTCCCATTTTCTTTTACTGACCTCCTCCGACATACAAATTACTTTGTTTAGAGGCTTCCATAATTCCAAACTTGCCTATTTGCTTCCATTGACACAAATGGATTTAAGGAAGTAGGAGTCATCCTTAATAGTGACTTAAGCTTTAACCCCTTAAGATGCGGCTTTATACATTTGTTGTTACCAGTATGGTAATGACCAAGTCGTGGTGCATTACTAAAGGGCCTGTGTTGTGTCATAGTATTATAGTGCTATGGTAGTTACATTTCAATGACTATTACAGCGTGCCATTAAGGGGTTAACTGTCATATAATATCTTTCACAAAATCTGCATTCTACCATCTCAAAAGTATTGCTAGATTTAAAAAAACCTGGAGATATAGAAAACCTGAATCATGCTTCCATCACCAGTAGTGTGGGTTACTGTAATGGCCTCTTTACTGGCCTACGCCTAACCAAAAAACAATTAACCCATTAAGACACAGCGTTATAAATGTACTGTTACCAGAACGGCAATGACCAAGTCGTAGTGCATTGCTAAAGGCCTTGTGTTATGTCATAGTATTGTAGCACTATGGTAGTTAACTTTTCAATAACTATTACAGCGTGCCACTGGAGGTAGGACGCACATTAAGGGGCTACATCTCTCCAAATGATTCAAAATGCAGAAAGAAAATAGATCACATTGCACCAGTTCCTACACTACCAGCGTGTCACAGACTTGATTTTAAAGCCTTATTGCTTGTCTTTAAAACACTTAATGGCCAATTACCCACCTACCTCACAGACATGCTCCAAAATTACTTTCCAACCAGATCCCGTAGAGCTGAAGAATTATATAAACTGGTTCAACCTACTGTTAAAACTTAAGAGGAGAGGCAGTATTTAGGTGTTATGCTGTCAGCCTTGGGGACCTCCTTCCCATACACATAAAACCCACTGCACCCACTTCATCCATTTTTAAATGCAAGTTGCATTGTGTAATATTTTTAGTAGTGTTTTCCAGAATTCATGCTGCTCATTCACAAATGTTACATTTTTCACAAATACTGACCACCACTGTCAATTTGTCTATGACTGGAAAAAAAGTGCATTTTTCATACACGAAAAGGTGGCTCTTCTCCATGTCTGCCATTTTGGATTTCTAGAAATAGACATTTTTAGTTGCAAAACTAACTGTACTTTGGTCACACTAGTAAATATTAGTTTATTAATCAGTAAATCTTCATGAAAATATCTTGGCAATTGGGTAGCACAGTTTAAATGAGCAGCATAGTTACAATACCTACTCTGGCCACAATCCTACACAGTGCACCTTTAAAACCAAACTTTTTTTGATGCCTTCCACTAATTCACTCTATTACTATTATTCATTTATTCATTTATTTAAATATTTGTCATTACTATTACTGTTATTTCATTTGCATTTGTTTTTGTTCTTTGACACTTTGAAAACTTTAAAAAGTTTGAATAGGCCTACCATACTTTTTTAAATATTGTTTTTGCCATGTTATATTTTGTCTTAGGCCCTTGATACGCTTGCCGTGAGCCTTAAATTATGCACGCCACCGCGCGACACCAACTGCACATACATGTACTTTCTTTAGAAGCAGTAGACCAACCAGACGATATTGTTACTGCTCCTACATTTGCACGCTCCTTTATGAAAGTGCAACGTGGAAGTATGATCGCACAAATGTTTGTAATTTTGGACAAGCTCAATGAGACGCTCTTGAAAAGTTGCCGCCATCGCCGTTTTTACTGGAAGCACTCACATGGAACTAAGTTTTTCTTATGATTGCCCCCAGCAATTTTGATGTGATTGCACTGAACGCGCACGTCTACGTGAAGTATCTAAAGCGAGCAAAATTGACATGATATACACACAGCAACGTGTATCCTGCAGCAAGCGTATCAAGGGCCTAATGTCCATATTTACACTGTTCTATTTTCATTATTATTTGCCCCATTATCACCTCATTCTTTGCCCCTTTCTCTGCAGACGGAATGGGTCTGTTTGAATTGCCAGACTCAAAGAGCCCTTTCAGGACAACTCAGTGATATTCCATCCTCGCCCAAACCCTCTCCAGACAAGCAACCAATGAAGCACTCCCCTAAAGAAACATCTCCCCCGCCTAGCCCACTCTCTTCCCCTACTTCCCCTGTAGCCAGTGCCCCCACTGATCCTACATCCAAAGTGTCCTCTGAAAACGATCCCAGCATTTCCCAAAATCAGGCTGAAGAACTTCAGTTAAACTCAGATAAACCGGTGGATGATAATACATCTGCACTGGCAGAAGCAGTCGTGACAGACGAGCCCATGTCAGATGTTAAAACAGAAGAGCCTGACCTAAATAAGGCACCAGACACCACTCCAGAGATGGCTTCCGCTGCAGTTACACAAACACCACACTCTGACACAGCAGATACACCAGCCTGCTCTACTGAGAGTGTAACTGAGGCTGAGACTGTTGGAGCAAAAAATGAGAAAAATGTAGACGATAATCCTCCTGCTGAACAGAAGCCAAACTTAATAAGCTCTGGTGAGAATGAAACAACAGCAGCTGTAGAGAGTGCTTCACCACTTCCGGTGGAGGAGAGCACAGCCTTACAACCAGAAACCATAAAGGAAGAGTCATCTCATTCTGATGAACATATTCCTGAAGTAACAAAAATAGATGAAAAACAGAGAGCAGCGGAGGAGAGTGAATCACTGGTGAAACAGAGCAAAGAATCCACACAGCCACAAGTAAACACCAAGGTAAATTTAGACGTTGATAACTCTACTCCTGAACATAAGCCCGAAAATACCAGTGATGGCAGGGAACAGGGGGCAGCTCTTGAAACTGAAACGCTTTTAGAAAAAAATGAGAATAATTCTGGTCCATCTTGTAACGAACATACGTCTGTTGACGAAAAAGATTTGAATTTAGAACCCGTTGGCTTAGCATCTGGATCAGAGCAGGTGTCTGACACCGGTGGCAGTGGTAGTTTTGCAACAGAAGCAGAATCCAAACCTAGTGCAGAGCAGTTAGTATCGGAGAGTGGGCAAGACAGACATGTTGAAACTCCCATTACAGATGAACAGGTTGGAAATGTCAGTGAAAACATTTCAGACTTGCCAACCAATGAGGAAGCATCAACCCTTCCAGTTAATGAAACAGACTCAACAGTTACCAATGACATCCAACAGGATAGATCAATGGCACAGTCTGAAAATTCAGTTTTGGCAAAGACCACTGATGATACTGCTGATCTAAATTGTACAGCCCAAACTGCAGTTGACGAGTTAAACTCAGCAAGACCTCAACAGGAGCATACTCTGACTGAAGCTGTTATACCTCATGAAATCAATATCGATACAGCTGATCATAAAAGACAAGTGGAAGATGCTGATGCTGTTGTGCCTGCATTTGTAGACAAAGACTGTACCACTCCTGAGAGTACATCAGATATTGGGACAGGGACAGTGCCCAACACTCTGCCTTGTGCTGAGGATCAAGGTGCTGCCTCCAAAACAGAAGTGTTAAACCAAAAACCTGTTGTTGAGCTGGAGATCGTTAGGGAAAATGAAACAGAAACAGAGGCAGACACAACATTAACTGTACATCTCCAGACTCCAGATGAAATTGACAAGCATGCTAATAAACCATCTACAGACGTTCAGGAATCACAATCTGAGTCGCTTCACAAAAACTCTCAACAAAACATAGAAAGTCTCAATGAAGAAAATCCAGTAACAATACCAGAGGGTGGAAAAACAACATCAAAAGAATCTAATGACAGTAGTTCTCAACAGGAAGTGGCTAATTCTAACATTTCCTCGATAGAAAATGAGCATACCAAAGCAGAAGCTGAAAAAACATGTGTAGATCCAACTAAGGAAGCAGCTAAATTGTCTCCTGAAGCCAGTGCTTCAGATGAAATCAGGTTAACCGTAGATGAAATGACGAATTCATCCACGTCTCAGTTGGCAGAAGCTGTTGGTACTAAAAACACAGAGAATATAACAGGATCCTCTGGTTTAGCAGAAAACGACACAGTGGAGCCACCCCCTCTTCCTCAAGCAGTGTTGGAGGACACATCCCCATTGATTACTAGGGAAGAGATAAGGAAGATTGCAGAAAATGAAAGGAATGACACAGAGAACAGCGAAAAACCTGAAAAATGTATAGTTCAGGAAGAGAAGCAACCAGAGCAAGAGAACTGTGAGATGTCCCAAGATAAGAATGCACTGTATGAAATCAAAATAGATAAACAGCCACAGGAAAATTTAGAACAGGAATGCCCAACTCCAACAGCTATGAAGCAGGAAGCAAATGTAATAAACTTAAATGAAACTAACAAGGATGTTAAATTGTCAGATGACAGTGCATGTTCTAAAGAATCTGAAATTGTTGTGGATGCCCATCAGATTGAGTCCTCAGATTTTTCTACATGTGTTGACAGTACAAAAGACATTAGCCAATCATCAAATGTTGACAAAGAACGTGTTGTCATAAATGCTGGTACCGAAAGTAGTACAGTCTCTCCACCCAATGACCCCAATGTAGAGGTAGACTCCTTTGCTCCTGTAATCACTTCTCAGATCAGGGACAAAGACTTACCAGAAGAAAATGTGATCCCTGAATCAAATAAGTCCATGGCAATGTCAGGCGCCATCACTGTAAGTGAGAAAGTAGCTAGTTACATTGGTAGTCGTTTATAGTTACAACACTGTAGAATCAGTTGCAACAGTTAATGTGTGATATTTATAATAATAATGTCTGATATTTTTCAAAAAATTGTATTTAAAGTATTAGACCTCTAAGTTTTCTGAAACACTAATGTAAAAATTCTATTGACCTTTTTGCAGGAAAACAAACACACATGTGGAATTGAACCTGTGGCAAAACCAGACAGCAGCCAAGCAACTCCATCAGAAATAACTACATTGGAAAGCACAGTTCTACCTATTCTTGAGTCCCAGACAAATACATCAGTAGGAAATGATTTGGCAGAAAACAGGAGTTGCCTACAAGCATCACCAACATTACCAAAATCAAGCTCAGAGGAACATGGCGAAGGAGGAAAGCAAGAGAAGGTCCCTAGCACTGTGACGGTTGGTTCCAATGCAAATCAGAACAATTCTGAGGATGGTGGAGAAAAAAAGGCTACTGACAGTTTCATAGCTGCAGATGAGCAGCTGATTCAAGACAAAAATGCTAAGATGAGTGCCAATGAAGATGCAGTGGCTATTACTGAGATTAAAGATCAGGAAGAGAAAACAGAGCAAGAGGGTATGGAGAAAAGCGAGTCTGGTAGAGGAAGGCGTCTCCTCAAGAGAAGCAGCATTACTCCAGAGGATGATAGTGATTTAAGCAACCTCAGCTCCCCAGCTAAACCACTTGACTCTGTTAAGGAAGTAGCAGGGTTAAGGGAACAGCCTTCTGAGAATTCTGCAACAGTTCCTCGTGACTTTAAAACAATTGAGCTGAACAGCACCACTCCTATTCGGCAACCGTCTGACGATGGAGAGCCTGAAAGTCTCACTGACTCTCCAGAAGACCGCTCGAGAGGTGAGGGCTCCTCTAGTCTACACGCATCTAGCTTTACTCCTGGGACTTCACCGACGTCTCTGTCATCCCTAGATGAGGACAGTGATAGCAGCAGTCCAAGTCATACAAGATCAAGTGGGGAGGGAAAACAGCACAGAAAGGCAAAGCACAGGCAGCCTGGCCAGATGTTGCCAACTATCGAGGACTCCTCTGAGGAAGAGGAACTTCGCGAGGAAGAAGAACTGCTCAGAGAACAAGAAAAGCAAAAGAGTTCTGGGAAGAAGTCGAGGAAAGATAAAGAAGACATGCGAGGACAAAGGAGAAGAGACCATCCAAAAACGCCGCCAAGCAATCTCTCTCCAATTGAAGACGCCTCTCCTACTGAAGAGTTGCGTCAAGAAGCAGAGATGGAGGAGATACGAAGATCATCATGTTCAGATTTCTCACCTAGTATTGAATCTGAACCTGAAGGATTTGTTGTCAGCCCAGAGAAGATTGTTGAAGTACAGAAGGTCTATCAACTGCCAACATCGGTATCCCTATACTCTCCTACAGATGAAAATATTACTGACGGTCTTAAGGAGGGAAAAATCTTGAAAAGTGCAGATGAGGCTTATGAAGAAATCATGTTAAGAGCTAAATCACCTACGACGGATAAAGTAGAGTTACAACCTTGTAAAGAACTTGTTCATGGCAGTATGTTGATTGAAGCGTATGCTGATGAATCTGTCATTGAGGATAAATGTGAAAAACAAGACAGAGATGAAAAGCCAGTTACAGCAATACAAAAACAATTGCGATCCCCTGATGAAGTCTATGAAGACATGATGCAGAAAAAGATGTTGCTGCTGAAAGAACAGTCAGAGCCACCAAAGGACATAAAACAACCAGACATTATATTACCCGAATCCAATTCTGATATAAATTCAAATGATGGGAAGCCACTTCTGAATGCTGAAACTGACCATCAGACAGCTGTATTGACACCAGGAACCAGTCCAACAAAGGCATGCTCTGAAGCGGAGACATCAGCGTTAAATTTTACAACACAGGACAACATAAGTGCACAGGACACAGGTTCACTTAAACGTCTTTATCCCATACCAGACCTCAGGGTGATTCAGTGCTCCTCAGGAGAGGAAGAACCTGATGAGGAGAGCAGTACAGAAATCAAGTCAAATACTGAGTCACAAAGTGAAGAAAGCCCAGTTATCTCAACAGATAAACAAACTGCCCCAGTTGTATCAGTTGCAGAAATTGATATGAATTCAGTCCCATTGTCTGAAAAAGTATCATCTAATGATAATGCAATATCTTCTGAAAATTCTGACACCCCCTCCTTGTACGTAGATTCCCATACCAGCAAGACAGACCAGGTTGATGTGGTCGACTTATCAAAATCGTCTTTGTCTAGTCAAACAAACTCGTCCTCCCCCTCTCTACCCAGTGTAGGCACAAAACATGCACATCCTGTTGTAGTAAGTGTATCACCTTTACCCACTGTGCCTCAATACATTCCTGCTGCACCTAGCGTGGTATCCACAGCACCCCCTGTCCCTCCAAAACCAACAGCATTACGCAGGGGTTTGTCTCAGGACAAATCAGACATTCATACCCCTCCTTCCTTTCCCCCTCCAGTACTACCGAAACCGATTGTACATCCCAGAAACATACCGCCTCAGGTCCTCTCGTGTACATCCAGTGGCCCCATTCCTCTTGACAGGCAGACAATGCCTGGAAGTCCAGCACATAAACCACATATGCCACCACCCGTTCCACCAAAACCATCCACCCTACCTGCTGGTTTTACTTTCTGTAACAGATCCGGAGAAAGTGTCAAGCCTCCATTAGCTCCAAAGCCTCATATTCAGCCACCCTCACCAATTCACTCACAAGCTAGACCAACAGTCCTGATCACTGAGCCTGTAGGCATTGCTCTGAATTTGAGCCCGTCTGTAGACAGTAGACCTGGGACCACCTCACCCAAATCCCCCTCATCCCCCAGACACACGAAAACGGTGCATGAAACCTACGTAGTTATAACACTGCCATCGCAACCAAGCTCACCAGTGGAGGGCATCCAATCTCAAGCCCCAATGGGCTCTGGCTTTGCATCTCCAACGGCCCAGCCACAGCCATCTTTTCCCCCAACAGAGCAGCAGCAGAGCCGTGCTCATGCTCAACAAGAACCACCACCACAACCGCAACCGCAACCCCAATACAACACAACAAAAGTGCCACTTGCATTTACACGCATCACCGAATCAATAGAAAGTCAAGAGATATGTGGGCCGGAAAAGGTGGTTTCAAGCATGAGTCACGTGTACGAGGCCATCTCTGCATCCGCTCAGCCCCCGCTGGCCAATGGAGTCACACAAGTTGTAACAACAGAACTTCAAAGGACAACCGTGTCAGTGGTGCATGAAAGGGCACCGGGCATGGCTATGCCGAGATCATCTGGAGTATCATCCACTCCAGAGAACTTAAAGACCCAACCTCAGAATAGCCACATTTATCATGCTGGTGAGGTGGTTGATCTTCGCACACCAAAAACGGATGCGGAAATCCCCCTGAAAGGTGTCGACCTATCGTCAGCTGATTTACGACGACAGTCTGTAGCTACCGACTGCTCCCCAAGGCAGACAAGTGCTGTTCAGCCATCTGTTGTAAATCTTAGCACAGAATCGCCTGCCCCCATGCCTGCCCCCATGCCTGTTATTGTCACATGCGCATCCACTGTTTCATATGCCAGCGATGCATCGGCCACCTCATTGCCACTTCAGCTCACAACAGCAAAATCATTTGAACCCGTTTCTCAGATAGTCTATCGCCCAGTTGATGCTCAGCCAGAGAAACCCATTAATCTCTCTACCACTGTAGGGAAAGCCCAAACCCCAACTGGGACCACGGCACCATCCAGTTTTGGTGCAAGCGTGCCCCCTCGGTTAGAGATGTGTGTATCTGGAGCAGTGGATCTCAGTACAGCAAAGCCTGCTCAGACCATGGTGTCTGTTGTCAAATCCACAGCAGAGGTCATGACATCTGTGGTCAGCGAGGAGGATGGAAAACCTGTGGATCTGACAGCCAGCAGAAGAGCTGTGTGCTGTGACGTTGTTTACAAGTTGCCATTTGGAGGAAGCTGTAGTACCTCTCAGCAGCCATCCCCGCTGCCAGAAGACCGCTTTGGCTATCGAGATGACCATTACCAATATGATCGCTCTCCATACGGAATGAAAGCTTTTGTTGGCATGAAGCCTTCCATGTCCGAGACAAATTTAGCTGATGCTGGACTTTTTGCTTACAAGAGCAAACACAGCTTTGACTACAACAGTGCCATAGATGGGGCAGTTGATCTTACCTCTGGAAAGATGTCTGAAGCAGGCCAGTATACTCATTTTGCAGATCTCTTTGTCGCTTCTACTTTTGAATTATCCCATCTATTCTAATGTGACGGTTAACTTTTTTTGGTGTGTTGCATTTTTGTGTTCATGCATGCATTGTCTTTTTTCAGCTCAGTATTTTCTTTTTACACACAGATGCATGTCCCTGCATGCTGTACCCTCTTCTTTTGACTTCCCAACATCATTAATCTGGCAAGACTCTTATTTTCCTTTATTTTGTGCTTTAGTGTGTAGACGGCATGAATCTAATGTTGACCAGTCATGTATTTTATGAACTGAACAATGTCATTCTGATTTTTTGAACAGGTGAGACAAGAGTCACAGGAGCATATTCTGGCATGTCTATTCCACAATTTTCCCACAACAGAATTACAGCTGCCACTGGAGCACCCTTTGTAGTCACAAGTGTCATGAGATCCTCCAATGGGATCGTTTATTCCTCTGTGGCAGCCCCAAACCCAACCACCTATGCAATCACCACACAGCCTGGCTCAATCTTCAGCACAACATACAATAGCTTGTCAGGCATGCATACAAGTGACACTATGCCGTCATTATCATCTCTTCAGTATCAACCCATCACCAGGTCTCAGAGTTTTGTATCAACATTGGTTACCCCCACATCAGATGAGCCAGAGCCACAGCCACTTAACCTAGAGATTGTCGCAGCTCGGAACACCATGCCATCCGCACTTTCTGATGTAACGCACACCTTGACCACAACAGGCAACATAGATTCCTATACAGATTCGTCTTTGGAAGCGATCGCTGCTTCCATAGAGGCTTTATCATCTCCCATGGTGCCTGGTGGTGATGAACAGTACCACAAGCAGAGAGAGTTATTGGAACGGGAGAAGATGAAGCAGCAGCGGCTGGCTGAAGAGTTGGAGTGGGAGCGTCAGGAGATACAACGATTCCGCGAGCAGGAACAATTTCTCGTACAGAAAGAGTTGGAGGAACTTCAGGTGATGAAGCAACAAATCCTTTGCCAACAAGAGGAAGAAAGGCAGGCCCATCTCATGATGCAAAAGGAGACCTATGCACAGCAGCAACAGCAACTGGAGCAGATCCAGCGTTTACAAGAACAGCTCAGGCAGCAGCTCGAGGAACAAAAGTTCAGGCAGATGTATCCTGGAGAGGCATCAGATTCCATATTGGGCGTCACAGAAAGCAGGAAGATTATGGACAGTGGTGTGCAAACAGATGAGGAAGACAATACTGAACAAGCTTATTCATCAGGAAGACAAAAAAAGAGGAGTGTAAAAAAGAGTGTAGACAGCAGTGTGCAAACAGATGACGAAGACCAGGATGAGTGGGATGCCCCAGCTCGAGCCAGACGGAGCAGGAGTCGCGGGGTTAAGAACAGCGCAGCAGAAAGTGGAGGGCAGCTGTCGGTTCAAGCGCACACAGAGATTTCTGTTCAAACCGATTCAATGGGTTCCGTCAAGGGACATTCACTACAGCTCGATGCAAGAGTTCAGTACTCAGACTCAGAGAGAAGTAGCTCTCCACAGAGAGACAGCAAAAAGCGCCCGACTCCCCTAGAGATAGGACAACCCTCGAATCTCACAGTGGACCCCACTTGTCTTCAGGTGGCCCAGCCCAAATCACCCAAAGTCCTTTATTCTCCCATATCCCCATGTGTCTCTCCTAGCAAATCCCTTGACTTTGTGTCTTTGGGAGATGCAAATTCACAGACAATCCACGCAGCTGAAGACTTGTCAAAAACACAGTCGGCCAACACCAGAGCGCCAAGAGTAATGCAGAGGTCATTGTCGGATCCCAAACCCATGAGTCCAACTGGCGAGGAGAGAGCAACACATGTATACCAGCAGACAGATGGTGAAAAGGTGAGTGTGTGTGTGTGTGTGTGTGTGTGTGTGTGTGTGTGTGTGTGTGTGTGTGTGTGTGTGTGTGTGTGTGTGTGTGTGTGTGTGTGTGTGTGTGTGTGAATGAAAAATGTGAAAAGTGTAGCGTATATACTGTATATAGTGCTGTGACAGAAGCCTTTTATTATTAATTATATGGGAATCAAGAGACTAATTTTACAATCATCTACACTACCTTTACAACTTATTTTGGAGCCACATTTTGGAGCCACCTGTAGTGCTCACTTTCAGTTGTTACTAAAATGTTGTCTTCAGTATGTATGATATGTAGGCACCCAAATCAAAGGAAAAAGGTGTTCCAACAACATATAAGAGAGTGCAACCTTCTTTGGTGGGGACTTTTTTTTGGCCAGGCAGTGTATGTTGACGTCTCAATTATGTTAGTGAAAAATATTCACTTCAAACAATTTTCTCTGCATATTTTTTTTAAATGATCATTTTTTTTTCTTACTTCACAGGGTAAGGCATCACCCGCTGGTGCTCAATCTGGAACACACAAAAAAGTAAAGAGAACCCTTCCTAATCCACCCTCAGAAGAGGAAACAGCCAGCACTGGTCCTGTAGCCTATAGTACTGCATCTGCCCGTCGCCGCCTCTGTAGGAGCACTAATATGGCCCGTGCCAAAATTCTCCAGGACATTGATAAAGAATTGGATTTAGTGGAGCGTGAATCCTCAAAACTTCGGAAAAAACAGGCAGAATTGGATGAGGAGGAAAAAGAAATTGATGCCAAACTTCGTTACTTGGAGATGGGAATCTATCGTAGAAAGGATGCTCTTCTGAAAGAGCGTGAGAAACGTGAGAGAGCATATTTGCAGAGTATGGCTGAAGACAGGGACTACATGTCAGACAGTGAGGTCAGCAACATCCGTGAAACTAGACTTGGGGGAAGTGCAGAGGAAGCAGTACTTGGACAAGAAAGACCTCGCACGGCCCCCCAGTCTGAGTTACAGCAATATGTCCCGCCACACACCAAACATGAGGCACAGTATAGCAAATATAATCAGTACCAGTTGCCACAACAGTCTCTGTACCATTCACTCTACCAGTCACCACAGCCATACCACTCCCAATCTATGTACTCCTCTATCCCCTCCCTCACAGCCTCCCAACAACAGAGTTACCACCAAATGCTCTTACTGCAACAAAAGGCCAGGCAGCAGGCTGCTCTCCTGTCAGAACTAGATACCACCAAGATGGCTACCAGCTATGATGTCATTCGTAGCCAACCAGACGCCTCCTCCTATCTGGGTGGAAAGTATGGCAGTCATTTGGATCTTTGCTCCCTAGAAGAACGTGGCAGTAGCATTGCTGGGACTCCAATGTCTAATGTGTCAAACGACTCATTTTACGCAGATGTGGAACATCACCACAGCTCTCCTCGGAGCTATTTACTTCTGGAAGATGCTGCAGACCTTTCAAAGGGGTCATCAGGGCTGCCCGAGACGTCTTATGCTCTTGCAGAGAAGGAGTTGGCCAAAGCTGAGCGTCTCCTGAGGAGGACGGCTGCAGACGTGGGAACAGATTACCAAGAAGATGAAGATTCCATGGAGGAACCTTATGAGCTTAAGTTGCTCAAACAACAACTGAAACAGGAATTTAGGAGAAGCCACACAGGAACAGAAAGCCTTGAGCAGCTAGCTGGTCTGTCACACTATCAAACCTCTAGTGCCGGTGTCTCTGGCAGTGCTTACAGACCCTTGTCCAAATTGGATAGGTACAGCATTAGCAGACTTACACTTGAAAAGCAAGCTGCAAAACAGCTTCCATCTTCCATCGCCTACCAGAAACAGAAAGCTCCTCTTATGGACTCAAAGGTGGGAAAGTACTCTTCCACGTATCAAGACCCCAGAGCCCTGGAAACCGACTACACAAGCTACCTTGGATCGAGCTCTGCCTCACCCAGGCCATGCAAGTTACAGCAGGATGAGATTACTTTTGGTCTTCGCAAGAACATAGCGGAGCAGCAGAAGTTCCTGGGCAATAATCTTCATGGGGGCTTGAACATTGGTCAGAGCCTTAATCTCCTCTCGGGCTCACGGAACTGCTTGGGCGAGGATTCGTCCTACCCGAGTGGCAGTAGATCACGCCCATCTTCTAGACCAACTTCAGTCTATGGTCTGGATCTATCGATGAAGAGTGATATTTCCAGTTCCTCTCTGAGACTAAAAGCAGAAGGTGAGACCTCCACTGACATCTCTGCCTATCAAACACCTTCTGGAAGAGCGAAGCCCACAAGTCTGGCAATTGGTCCCAGCGGAAGAGGACGTATTCCCATTGTAGCTCAGAACTCTGAAGAGGAAAGCCCTTTGAGTCCCGTGGGACAGCCGATGGGCATGGCAAGAGCATCTGCTGGACCTCTCCCACCTATATCAGCTGACTCCAGGGACCAGTTTGGATCTTGTCTGTCTTTGCAAGACCCTCAGCAGCAACACCTGAGGGATGAGCAAGCAAGAATGTCTGGTTATGGACTCATGGATGACCTACAATGCAATATGCCAGAAAGTGAAGGTACTTACAGTAAGTCTCTTTTGCACACACACTTAAACTATGATAGAAATAAAGATGAGCACTGAAAGCGGGGTAAACCTGTCATACAGAATAATTAATTGTGTTACAGGTAGGCCTAACTACTAACCTAATAAGGTTAATTCAGGTTGACATCCTTTTGATAATACATACTACATACAAGTTGATACAATGGTACAATTTAAAAACATTTACGTTCCACTTAAAACAAATCAAACTTTTAAACTGGTTGACTAAATTATTCATGACAGCTTCCATTCACATAACAGTGAGCATTGCATTTTCTTTTTATTTTCTTTTTCTGACCATCTTGAAGCATACCACCACCAACGGGATGACACAGACTGGTTTATGAAGCCTGAAGATTATCAGCATGAAAATGGGCGCAGCTCAGACAGGAAACAGGTGACCCTTCTCAATCACTATAGACCACAGCCGGTTTACATACACTCTCCCCACTCGCTATTCGACCCATGCATGCAGTTCACCAAGGGGCGCTGTCGAGAGAGAGCAGCTCATTCATTCTGAATGGAATCTGCACTCCTCCGTTATCCCCCTAGAGTGTAGTACCACCCGGAAAAGTGGCGAGTTGAGTCTCTCGCCATAGCTGCTATAGACCCAGTCGACACCTCTGGGCCCGCCCATGAAACGGCTTCTTTTCCCCTCCATATGTTACACCCGTTGGTCGTACAGTGCCAATCACTGCCAGTCATTAGACATAGGAGAATCGTTTGATTAGCCACTACATACAACAGGTGGAGCATACGGAGGGGAAAACAAGCAGTTTCATGGGTGGGCCCAGAGGTGCCGACTGGATCTATACTCTCATCTCTGCTCATGATCTCTTGCTCACAGTCAGCCAAACACTCACACACACTCTGTAACAACCCAAAATGCAGAGGTGTCAAAATAGAAAAAGTAAAAAATAAAATAAAAAAAGAAACAGTCTCCTTCCAACACTTGTAACTTGACTGAGTAACCAGTAGACCTGTGTACTTGTCTTACAATCAGCTGACAATCAGCTTGCTTTTACTTTTACTACTTTTACTTTGGCACCTCTGCCGAAATGTAATAACTACAAATAAAGAGATAATTTGGATACCTAGCTGCAATTAAGTAAAGTAATAACTCAACAATAATGTAATGCCATTTCTGAGGCAATACATTTTTTCCAATAATATAATCAAATATTTACATTTTGCATTTGTCATTGCACAAAGAAAAAGCTTTAAAAATGTTCTTTTTTCTTAAAGCCTTCATAGAAAAAGTCACATTTAGCCTTTGGGCTTTTAGATTGACAGACACCTTAAAAGAAATACTATTTTGTTAATATGCTGTTGTTAATTTTGTTTTGTTTCACTTTCAATATTTATACTGTTTCGTCATATATCTTTAGATGAAGTCGATGCACTTTGCATTTCCCCACGTTCGTGTCAAGCTCCAGAGAGACCCAAAGGACCATAGTGTGTCAGGTAATCAAACATTAATATTTTTTTTAAATGATCTACTAACCATATTAGTGCTTGATAAAGTATCTACAAAAAATATGTGCAAGATTTTACAAACTTTTTAACAGACTATTTTCTATTCATTAAAAATGAAAATTTTTGATAAATAAAAATATGAACATAACATTTTCCACTCATTTACGAATATGTGTTAATGTTTTGTTCATCATTATTTAATTATTTACTAAGTCTATGTACTTAAATTATTTACTAATGTTTTCTATGCATCCATTATTATAAAGTGTTACCCATTTTTGATCGGGCACTCCATTACCAGATTCTTTACAATTACATTCATTTTTCTGTGACAACGTTATTAATATGACATGTCAGACTATGATCAATCCAGTTAACGGGAAGCTTCTCCTCAGGGAATGGGTTAGGTATACGTGTGGTTGGTGGCAAGGAGGTTCCTGGAAGTCATGGCGATATTGGAGCTTATGTTGCCAAAGTTCTACCTGGAGGAGCAGCAGAACAGACCGGAAAGATTGTAGAGGGTAAGACGACTAACAAACAAACTGCACTCAGTAACCATATCACTCTATTGTAGAGGGTAAGGCGACTAACAAACTGTACTCAGTAACCATATCACTCTGTGGTAGAGGGTTAGACGACTAATAAGCAAACTGCACTCAGTAACCATATCACTCTGTTGTAGAGGGTTAGACGACTAACAAACTGCACTCAGTAACCATATCACTCTGTTGTAGAGGGTTAGACGACTAACAAACTGCACTCAGTAACCATATCACTCTGTTGTAGAGGGTTAGCCGACTAATTGCACTGCTATGACAAGAAAGTAAGTAGCGGTGTGGACACAGGAAAGTAGCCACACTACTTTGGGCTTACTGTGGGAATGGTAAGGTTTCGAGAAATGCATGTATTTCGCCTTGAAGTAAGTAGATACGTTTAAAGTACATCTGTAGAAAGATGCTAACGTTCCAGAATCGCACCCCTGATCATCTCTGCATTGGCATGCCCGGTGCTCTTTCATTCACCACTGACACGGTTGTCCTTTGGAGTTCTGTTGTTACAGCTTGTGTAGTTCCATAGCCCCAGTGCACCATGCTTTTGACAGGCAATTTGACATTAATACTCCCTTTTATAATAGCATTCCATGACCGTTTCAACAACAAAAAATAGATGGAAACAGAACAAAATACTATTTAACCCAAAGTCAATTTTTGAGACGAAAAAAAAAAGTCTAGCCTAAAAAAAGTCTAGTCAAGCAAGCAAGATTCGAACTCGCTATTTGTCCTTACTTTCCTCTCCCCTCCTCTCGTTATTCCACTTAAGGGTGAGCCAAACACACTGCACAGAAACATTATAGGTTTTCCATTTACAAACATTTGCGATGTGAGGAGGGGCTGTGATGAAGATGCTAAGCCAGAGTGTGTTATTTCAGGAGAGGCAAAAGTCAACTCTCTAATACAATATATTGTTAAGAGACATTCTCAGCTTTTATGTTTGACTATCTTAACAAGAAAAACGATACACTGATTTCTCATTGACATTATGGATGCTCTCGGATAAGATAGATGAATATTTGTGTTCTTCAACCAGCACGAACTCTGCGACACAAAAAGAAGGCCTACCTGGCCTACCTGAAGGCTCGCTTCCACCTCTGTGAGTTATGGAGTGTTTGTGTGCCCACAGAGACCTGGTTTTGCAGTGTGACGTCTTATTGCTTGCTGTGTGAAATGCCCTGGAAGAAAAATTGAAAAACAACTTTTCCATGCTGAATCCTTGCATGCCACTCTATTTCTTTTGCTCTGGAAAAATAGTGCTGGACTGTTCTTACTGTGTTGGATTAGTGACCATGTCTGAGACCAAATAGAAATTACACATGCAGTACAGCTCTCACTTTGTTTGTGCTTGTGTGTGTGTGTTGAAATATTTAGGAATGCAGGTGCTGGAGTGGAATGGAATCGTCCTCACTGGGAAAACCTATGAGGAGGTGCAGGGTCTCGTAGGACAACCGTGTGAAGAGGCTGAAATATGTGTCCGGCTGTGAGTATCTTTCATACTTTCTTTGTCACTCATTTAAGTTAGTCAAATGTGAAAAGTTTATTCAGTTAATATTTTTTGTGTTCAAACAGGGACCTCAATATGCTATCAGTATCAGAGAGCTGTTCTCAGCGCTTGGAACTGCGGGATCCAATTAAAGGTTTTTATTTCTACTCCCATATATTGATGATTTACACACTTCTTATGCCATTAAAAGACCCTGCAGTACATGCTTTATTAGGCACACCTGTCCAACTGCTCAATGACATGACTGATCATTCGACACAGCGTGCAGTGCATCCAAACGTCAGTCATTATGCTTGCACCACAATAAAATGACTAAAAAGTATCTGAGTACTTCAGTCGTCCCTGACCTAGTCTTTCTGAAGTGGACCACTTTGCATTCCATTCTCTTCCGTCCAGGGGTGAGTTTCTCAAAAGAGAAGTTGTTAGCCTGTTAGCAACTTCGGTAGTTGCCAATGGGAAAATGCATTGAAAACAACAAAGTAGCTAATGTAGTAAGCAACTTTGGTTTTGAGAAATTCACCCCAGGACTGGGAGCACTAAGAAGGTTAACGCAAGTGGCCTCCATTTCCCAAGGCACAATCATTGTTTCCCCCAACTAATACGCAGGTGACCACCAGAGGTCTCCTGGTGTGGATCCAGAGAAGCTTGCAGCGGAACTTCAGAAGGTTTCTCAGCAGCAGACTCCGATGTCCTCCGTCTCCACCGGTGATAAAGGACACCTGACCACCTCTACCACAGCCTCCACCGTCACAGGCACCAGCTCCAGCCCAGCTCAGCCAAGCTCGCCATCTGTTGGTAAAAAGCGCCACAGCAAGGTCAGTCTGTGAAGCACAGTTCAACACACACACACACACACACACACACACACACACACACACACACACACACACACACACACACACACACACACACACACACACACACACACACACACACACACACACACACACACACACACACACTGCACAAATATAATATTTGGTTTTGGTGACATGAAAGCACTGTGAATGATGGCAGTATAGACACAATGGGGTAATTTAAAGTGAAATCAGACACTTTGGGGCCCGACCAACACAGATTTTAATTAAACTTAGTGGGTCATTTTAATGGCAATGTAGAACCGCATTACTGCATTCTCATGAATCTGGCACCAATTTTAAGGGAGAAACTAAGAGAGAGACTAAGAAAATCTTAAACAAGAGGGTAGGACACTATATATTCATCCTTGATCATGTCAATTTAAGCCACACAGAGATGTTTTTGATGTTGTTTGAAAGCGCTTATCTGGCTGTATAAATTACATAAACAGCATGGAAGACCGCAGTAATCCGAGTTTGAAATAATATTAAAAATATTACAAATTGAATATCCTAAAAAAGGTGAGCTTCGCTTTGCGTCATGCTCCAACCCCCTTAGCCATTATAAATCAAACACAAATCCACAGCTTCTTTTGGCTATTTGTTTAAAAGTAGTAATTTATAGCTAATTACTTAATTCCTTTTTGGAAACGCATGCCTGTATACTTTTCACTAAGATAGGCCTACTATTTATCACCCTGTTGCCTTTGTATCAGTGATGATGATGATGATGATGATGATGATGATGATGATGATGATGATGATATTATGATTGTTATTGCCTCAGTTCCAGAGATGCAGGATGAGGCCTGCAGTGGAAGTGAAAAAAGCTCTACTGTTTTTACTCTGTTATTTAGGGCCCAAGTACTAGTAGTGCAAAACCATATGATTTTGCTTTGTTTTGCTATCTATTTGCCTCTGCACTGCCTTGACGGACGCTATGACTAATCAAACGGCCGCTTTGCCTTAGTCATAGCCATTCTTTTGCCATTCTGCTGTCAAAGCACACGCAAAAGATTCAAACATAGGGTGTGGGCTGGTGCCTCTTGTGTGGTGTTGTTTCCATTCGACAATGAGTGTGTTTATATGCAGTTCAGTATCAAATTCGGGATAAGGCGTTTACAGGCGTTTACAGGCGGGTACAGAGCGTATATCCCGGTCTGCAATCTTGGATGTTATAGAATTGTCTTCAAATGTGTGTAGCCTGGATACCAACAACAGCATTCTATGGGAAGCTTATAAGGTGTTTCCATGCATCAATATCCTATCCTTTCTTTCGGAATACACTACCTAGCATATCCCGATTTCTCAAAATGCCAAATAAGGGGTTATCTGAGATACTGAAATCAGGAACAGGTGTTTACATGTAATTCAGTACAACAAATCCATGTACAACCATGTGTGTGAATTCAGTTACAGTATATTCATAATAATACAACCCACTTGTTTTTCAGACTTCAGACACAGCAAGACTTCAGACCCATCCTGTGACAGGAGAGATTCAGGTGAAAATATTTGCACATTTGAAATATTAAGAACGCTTGGTATGATTACTGAGAAAACAATATTTTGCATTGTCACCAGGTATGACTTTAACTTGATATTGACATTTATAATTTAAATGGTTGAGGATACATTACTTGACTATTTTTGACAGCATATTCTGCAGGTATCACACCAAATTCTATGAAAGTCCATTTACTGAACTTGTTCACATTCACTTTTTTCCTTTTAAAATGTTATAGAAACTTTTCAATATTTTTGTTCCCAAAAAGAGGTTCCAGGCATTACAGTACTTGGTCCAATCAGTGTTTCTCAGACCTTTTCAGACCAAGGATCCCTCTGTCCTTTTCGCTCACCACCTTTCAACTGAATTGACAGGCTTGCTCATACTAGGTTTTATATAAATTATAAGGCATACCGATAAGAAAATGACCCAGGGTGGCTTTGAACCGGGGTCCCCATGAGCAAGCATGCCCATAATATGGTACAGTTTATTACTGCAGTGGGCCTTAATCACCTGTTCATCCCAAAGCTGCTTGTCTGTGGTGCCATCTTGTAATTTCTCAAAACTGTCTCCCTTTTAAATTACAGCTTCAAATAAACTATGACAAACAGCCGGGGAACCTAATTGTTCATGTTCTACAAGCGCGGAATCTCTCCCCACGTGACGTCAATGGCTACTCTGATCCTTTTGTCAAGGTCTACCTTCTCCCTGGACGTGGGTTAGTAATGAATAATCCAGGTCATGCAGTGCATATAACATATACAGTATATTTTATACATGTTTTTATCAGTGAGTTATATCATTACAGTATATTATTGGATCTTGCTTCCAATATCTAAGTCAACAGAAACATAATTGTTTCTAGAAAGAAATAGTTACATGTTTGTTTGCACGAACAAAAAAAGGAAGAACGCATACTGACACAGTGCCTCACTCAAAACTGGCTATTTTGTTTTGTTTCACACTGACTCAAAACTGACTATTTTGTTTTGTACACTTTCAGTCAAGTCATGGTTGTGCAGAATGCCAGGTATGTGCCTGATTTTGTGGGTCAATGCCACAAGTCATTGAATTTGTTTTAATAAATAATACATGTTTATTTTTTTGTCAATACTTAAACTGTTTTTCTACATAGGCTTTGTTAGGTGAGAGGGACCCCCTATTATCAGAAAAAAGTTAATTTGAAGTAGCCTATGTGTATAACATTGATGAATTTATGGAAAATTCATGGTAGCACTCGGACAAAATTAGCAACAAAACCCACTTCATTTAGGGGGGGGGGGTTCCTCTTGCAATGTGATTTTGTCGTGTATATACAAAGACTGTTTAGCCAACATGTCTTCAACAAAGTATGTGCATAGCATCCATCTAGTCTCGCTGCACTCTGTCATATCTGACACTGCGATGAGAGTAACATTAGCTAAACCATTCTTTGTCTGATTCTATGTAAATGTAATCTGATGGTGGACAGCGACAACTTTCCTCTCAGATCAACCTTTTATTACTTGTAACCCCCATTGGTGAGAAGTGGCAGCTTCAAAATGACACCATATGTATAGGGCCTTTAAGTGCATCTGTAAATATCTTGTATAGAGGTATACAGGTAATTCGACTAAAATGTATTTTGTTGACCTTCTGTTTGGTTGAAGTGCGGAGAGCAGGAGAAGGTCAAAGCATGCTCAGAGGAGCCAAAATCCAGAGTGGAACCAGACCGTCATCTACAAGAACATTCAGCTGGAGCAGGTATATTATATGTTATATATTTTATAGCGTATATTGTATATTATGCATACATTTTAGGTTTTTCTGTTCTCTGTGTGTGGTCAAATTGTAGGAGTCAGTTGTGGGTTTTCAAAATCTAGCAGTGTGGAGGAACACCATGTTAAATTCGGGATATTTGAGCCAAAGTCCGTCAAATTCATTCATTTTCATTCATTCATTTTCGGTCAATGTGTAGCCTTGATTTTTAAGACAATCTACCTCCTTTGTTGTAAAAGAAATAAAAGTTCAATAACGCTTTGTAGATCATACACAAAAAAACTGGTAGGCTATGGTTTGATGTTTTTCTCTTTGAGTCATTAATCCATCACTTAAAGGGATACTGTACCATTCCTGGAAATAAGCTCATTTTACACCTCGACTTGATTTAAACGTTTTACGTTTCTACTATACTTCCAGTCGTTCTCTGAGTCAGGCAGTGCAATTTTCACCTCCAAGCTAGTATCATTGAATCCAGTCAGCTACATCACAAGACTAAGAGAACGACTGAAAGAACCGAAGAAAGGTAAAACACAATAATTATCTTATTTCCAGAAATGGGACGGTATGGCTTAAGGGCGTACTGTTTAGGATGGTGGCCAGAGTAGGAATTGCAACTATGCTGCTCATTGAAACTGTGCTGCCTTTTGCCAAGTTTGATCTTTTCATGGATATTTACTAGTATTTACTAGTATGGCCATAGTACCTTAAGTTTTTTAGCTACAGGGTGAAAATGTCTGGACATTCAAAATGGTGGACATGGAGAAGATCCACTTTTTCATGCATGAAAAGTGCAGTAATTTTCCCAGTCATAATGACTACTTCGAATTTGATGGTGGTAGTAAGTATTCGTGAAAAAGGTAACATTTCTGAATGGGCAGAATAATTTCTGGAAAGAAACTGCTAAAATATTACACAGTGCACTTTTAATGACAAACCCATTTTGCATTAAAATAAACCGCTGTTGCTACCAATAATGATGACAAATGTCAAGCAAGTGATTTGTGTTTCCTTGATACTGTAGCTCAGAAAGAAGACCCTGGAAGTGAGCGTGTGGGACTATGACAAGTGTTCATCCAATGATTTCCTTGGAGAGGTAAGATCATTTTAACCAGTCTGTACTCAATTACTGTACTGCAATTGCGTCAAATACAATGGGAGTGAAGGACCACTTTTGACGTTGCACTTAACACATTTGTGTGTTTTCATGTGGATATTTACGCTGTGCTGTCCATGTGAAAATGTGCCTAGAACAAAACAATCCCTAACCCTAACCTGTCAGCGAACAATTGTTTTAGCACTATAATTTCGTGAATATTTACTTTTAGTTTAACTTAATAGTTAAAACTATGCCCAAACCAAAACAATGCCTAACCAATAACCATCAGTTAAGTCATGTTTTTTGCATTTGTATAAAAATCAAAACACAAGCACATCTAACATGCATGTATGTGTGCTCGTCTTGAAGGTCCTCATCGACTTGTCAAATGCCTCACAACTGGACAATGTGCCACGTTGGCTTACGCTGAAGGAACAGAGTGACGGAGAGCACCACCGCCGAGGTCGGCAACACTCCCCTAAAACATCTGGGCATTCCAGCCAGCACTCGCCGAAGAAACAGGACTCCCCAAAATCATCTGTCACCAAGAGCCGCAGCCATGGTATCTTCCCAGATCCAGCCAAGGGTAGGGCAATCTTCCTCCACCAAATCTTAATCTTCATATTGTCCGTTTTTGTTTATTCTGTTGCATCCGTTTTGCGCTAATATGCTTCCCTTTAAAGAACACCGAAGCATGCGTAAGGCTAAGGGTGAGCAGCAGAAAGGAATTATTAAATCAATCTTGGTTAATCCATTTTGGTTCAGGCCTTATTAAGGACTTGTTGATCTAAGTTCAGTTTTTGGTCCCTGGGTGTGTTACACCACTTCGTCACTAAGATTTAGGATTAATCCTGTATCAAGTCCATGATCAGTCCAGGTTTAAAACTCACTCGACAAGTTAGCACAGCTGTATGTTTTTTTTTTTTAAAAGTTGCACAATCAACTTGCACAATATAACTATGACATGACAGTGATTTGGGGTGCGTTCCCAGAAAAGTGAATTACATCTGGATTTCTAGGCTAGCAATTAATTTTAAATATTTTCTTACCTAAATCATATTTTAGGTGTCTCTGCAGGTCATCTGTCAATGTGAAATGTCTTCAATACTCTGCCATCAATCTTGCATTTTTTCCAACAACAAATCCATTGACATTGGTCTGAAGCTTAGCTTTTCTGCTTTTAGGATGATACTGTAAACCACAATTTCACGAGAACAAGAAGTGAACAGGCCTTTACTAATACTGTGATTCAAACACAGTGAAATTCAATCCTCAATGTCTCCCCTCAATTTTATTTCACTTGAGCTACTAGTTCAGGTCTCACACTTTGTACAGTAGTGTAAATACGTAGGCCTACTAAGATTAATGACTGGTCACTATGAAAGTAACAACCATGCTAGTTCAGCTGCATTTTGAAAGCTACAAGAAATGGATGTACTAAACTTCCTTTACAAAACAGGGTTAAATGCTAACCTAGAAATTATTTTTCAAGAAATGCACCCCAGATTGGCTTCTTCTTCTTCTTCTTCTTCTTCTTCTTCTTCTTCTTCTTCTTCTTCTTCTTCTTCTTCTTCTTCTTCTTCTTCTTCTTCTTCTTATTATTATTATTATTATTATTATTATTACTAATACTAATACTATTGGGGCCTTTCTTGTATTCACTTGATTCTACCCTTATGGCAGCCCATACAAACAGTTCATATGTCAGGTGAAATTTGGATGCGTGCTCATGCTTATAACCGTTGATCCGTACATCCACTTTTCCAAACCTTGCTGTCAATAGAATTCCTAGAATAGAAAGCTAAATTCAGTGAAGCACGTGATGTTATTTATGCTTCAGAAATTGCCCCACCATGGTCAGAAAATATTAAAAATGTCATAGGTCACAAATTTCGTCCAATTTAAGGAAGCCCCTGGTGAAAACATCTTGGAGTCAAAGCAAAGTCCGTCTGTATAAGTGCCTCCACTTGGCAGACATCTTGGTGATACCTCAGGGCAGCTATTTCTTTTTATTTTTCAACTGTGCATGAGCAACATTTGCTCACGAGATGATTGGATCAATGACAGTGCAGCTCAGTTGGCAATTGGCTCATCTTGCCAGAAAGGTGGGAGATGTGCAAGCACACACCATACTGGCGTTAAGAATCTCCCCTGTTCATTTCTATGGATGTTTTCTTTAGTGTTTCGTCTCATGTAGAATGTCTCTGGTCAAAGCCAATCGAGTGGCAAGTAAGTCGCATGACTGACCCCTCTCCAAGGCGTCACACCAAAGTTGCACACATTGGCCCCTACAGGGTGTATAATAATATTCATGTTTGCTCATAAGGTGATGTGTTTAGTCCAATGGCTCACAGTGTGGGATGCCCCATCGTTGTCATTACTAATTTTTGAGGTCAGTATAACAATTAAGTTGCCAAACACATTTTCTACTGGCTACTACTGTATTGTGGTTTATTAGCGTAAAACAGAGGTGGTTTTCAAAAAATGCTTTCATTCAAGATTTTTTAAAGTCTGCTATTGTCAGCCCTCAGAGCTGATCATATTCCTGGTAAAGATGTCATACACAACCTGGTCTTTTACTTGAAACTTTTTGTGGGTGCTAAGGAACATCTCTCAACATCAAGAAGGAACATCATGACTATGCTACATCTTGTTGTCATGGCAACTCTACACAGCTTCCGTGATTAGCAATGCATTGCTGCCCACAGCTGTTTTTTCCCCCAATAATTTCTTCTTTTTTAAGCAATGCACCATTTCACTTCATGTACATTGTTGTGGGTCATTCATTGTGGCCTTGCATTTTGGTCTTTTCCAAATACATGTCACTATCTTTCCAACAACAATCAACAGCGACAAGCTAAGTTGTGAGATGATAGTCCTACTCTATTAGCACCAAATGATAGACTTAACCTTCTATTAGGCCTACATGTCATGGGGCCGAAATCTTATAAGTTCAAGGAGAGCAATGAGTGGTAGCTTAATTTTTTTTTACCCAAGATAGGCTGTTAATCAGTATAATTCTGTTGCCATCCTTGAAAGGTGCTCTTAGATGTGAAAAAATAACCAAGCCAAATATTGCCTGTGCAGTGACGTCTCCCAATGCAAAGTGAATGGGGAAATGCAGCTGCAACTACAATAATGTATTAACAATGTATCAATAATGTAATAAGCTTGAGAAAAGCTCAGTTACCCAGTTTATATATTTTCCATTTATTTTCATGTAGAAAACTATGCATTCATCTTCTTGCTTTAGCACTTCCTCTTCTGAGGTTAGATGTGTCATGATGAAGAAAAAACAAAATCAAATTCATGGCTAGTACACTGTAAATCATTGTAATCCAGTTAAACGTCAAAAGGGAAGGCACCTTGCTGCCTGAAGTTTGTAAGTTGACTCAACTCAAGGCTTAACTCAACTTGAGAGTTTCTCAAGTTGAGTTTACTCACTAACTTAAGGCAGCAGGGCAACTTACTTTTTATGTTTAACTGGCTGCAATGTTTTGCTGTGTGAAGGACCAGTCCTCCAGCCCAATGACATCAACACTGTATGAGGCGGGAGGGAGATTTACTAACGTTCCACGCCAACTCTGCTAGTTAGCCTCCGTTACATGTAGGCCTATAATTCTCAAAATTGTTTTAGTCATGGTTAGATTATGCATATGCATACCTCATTAAAAGCAACCGTTATGTTAAAAAAGGAAACACATTCCTTAAATATGACCTTAATCTGAAAATATATTTTAGATTGTTTAGATCGTTTGTGTAATAGAAGAAAATTGCCAATATTCCAGATGTATATCTACTGTTGTTTGTCATCTTGTATTTATGGTCCAATATCTAAGGCTGTGGTAATTGAAGGGTATATGGCAAATCATTTGTTTAAAGAAAGACGACAGTCAGGACAGCTCTCCTAAATACTTGGGCTTTATTGCCCATCAGATGTATCGCTCTTAACCTTCTTCCTTGACAGGCCCGACACTGAAAAGCAGTGTTGCCAGATTGGGCGGGTGCCCGCCCAATTGGGCTACTTGGGATGAGCGTCGGCGGGCAAAAACGGGAAAAATTGGCCATTTGGCGTTTTTTTAAGCCGTTTTGGGCCCATAGAAGTCAATGTAATTTGTTGAATTTGGGCGGAATTTAGCGCATTTTGGCGGTTTTTGAGAACCTTTTGGGCGGGATTTGGTCAGACACATCTGGCAACACTGCTGAAGAGGGTTAAGACCAAAAAGTTGATACCCAAGACCCAAACGTCTGACAGGCAATAAAAGTACAAGCAGCTAGAACTGCTGTCCTGTTTGAATATTTCTTAGGGAATGAGCACCCAGTTGCTTTTTACTTTTGTTGAGTTGAGCGCGTTATAAAGCTTACTTAAATCATGTGTTTATAAATCGAGTTGAAGTGTACCTCCCTCCACTGCAGTGGACCCCATGTATTTCATTTCATTTCATTTATTGTTTATTTAGCAGGGAGAGTGCACAATATACAATTGAGCCAGATTATAGCCACACGGCTAATTTTCATCTGTAGTCCCTGGACAGGAATTGGTGGTAAGCTAAAACAAAAAGGATGAAAATGAATAATACAAGAATTTGATAATACAATTGAAAGGTGCCCAATGTGCAAATATAGGCCACAATATTACATGGCCAAGAAGGCATATCTAGTTAAAAGAATACACCAAAGAAACAAAAATCAAGATGTATGATAAAGTAAACATAAAACACCAAACATAAGATAAATGAAAGGGTGAAGCTTGGACAGATAATTCCCATTCACTTTGCATTGGATGACGTGATCAACTGGCAATTTTTGTTCATTTTACTTTTCAAATGTATGTTCCGCAGCCAGCCATACTTGCAAACGAGGGAGTCCACCGTATGACGTCACGGCCCTGTGGAAATTATCGCACCAAAGGCACAGTTTTAAGTTGCCCAGAAAATTGATTTAAAGTTGGATTGATGCTTTAGAAATAGGCTAAATATTTAATTTGAATAATAGATGAATATTCATTTCATATCTTCTTTAAAGAGGTATTGAGGTTGGCAACAGCCAGAATGTTTGCATGTCAGCAGTTTATATGAGCAAAGTGACAATGAACATCGTTTTACTGAGGAGCTTCGATTTCTGCACCCACAGTTTAGTAATCCCAGAAATCGCAAGTTGGTCCCTGGTTATGAGAGTACTAAGGGGCCAAGGTACTGTAGAACGTTAGGTTATCCCAAGGCTGAATTCTGTGGTTTTGGTTGTTCTAGACACACAGATGCCTACTATTGAGAAATCTCACAGTAGCCCGGGCACGTCCAAGCCGTCCCCCTCGCCAGAGGGCCAAGGCCGCTCCCGTGGATCCTCTTCTCACAGCTCAAGCAAAAGTGGCGTTGCACGAACACAACAACAGGACTCTGTAGCTGCAAGTGATGTAACTCCTCAACAGCGACCGCACCACCTCCAACCAAGTAAACGACGCAAATAAAAGCCTCCACCGCATGGCTGCCTTGATGCCATATTTTTCACTATTTTTGTTTTTCGTTTGCCCTTTATGGTTTGGTCCATTTCTCCCACTCTCATTTTTATTCTGCGTCCCCCCATGGTCCATTTCACCATCTAACCTAAACCCATGTCACTTGTCCTGTGTGTTCTCACCCTGTGTAGAAATGACACTGCAATATGCCTCAAATTATTTTGACACATGCTTTTGCAACATTCTGAGAAGTTTCTTATACAGTATAAGGAGTGCATCTATAAATGTGCCTCTAGAAATATGCATTCATTGGACAAGACAATCAAAATATTCTAATACTAATCTAATGACATACACATTGCTTTTGATATTAAATCCTAATTGAGATGTCATAAAATACACTCTTTATTCCCCATGCATAATAATTATGACCATTCAACAAAATAAAGTAGAAGTTTTCAATGCAGAGCCACATAAAGGCTGTTTGCATTAAGGCATGCGCCCACTAGATGCATCTGCAGTATGCACGCAGCACCAAATGCATGTTATGGAGAGTAGCTAATGCTAGTAGAGTTAATGCTAATGCAGCTAATGCTTACCATAACGTCATAAGTATGTGCTGTGTCGAGGACCTGTATAGAAATGGCAGAAAGGCATGCCTTTAATGGTATTTTTATACTTGAAGACTTTGTCTCCATTATGTCAGCAATTTATCATGTTTATCTGTCAAATATAAGCTATATCATCTGTATTGTTTTAGTTAATTTTGTATGCTTAACTGTTCATTTTTAGCTCAAAATGGTTAGTGACGCATATGAATTTGATGGATAAACATGATTTTGATTGCATGGTGAGTAGTTAAAAAAACGTACTCTATTTGGCAGGTGCACAGCAAACGTTTCTAGTGGGCGATGCTCTGTTGAAAAGGGCAGAGTTTACTACCAAAGGTAATGAAAAACATGGCGAGTCAGGTGTCTAGAAACCTTAGGTGGCTTGCTAATACCATTTGGTGGTAGTCAAGGTTTTTATTTTGTTTAAAATAATCATTATGAGCCCATGTAACATAGAGTGGATAAAATGGCTGTAGGCTTACAACCCCTTCTTGAAACTCCCAGTACATGTGTTGGTTTTGGTTAGCCTACATTTTTTGCCTCATCTGGCCGGCTTTTCTGTATCTAACCCAAACTCCGAGATGGCTGTGCATGCCACTCCCTGCCTCCCTTACCCTCACCAGTTCCTGTCCCACAATGTACCACAGTTGATGTTCTGAGCACAGGCCTCTGAGAAGAGGTCCGGGGATGTGCACTGTGGTTGCATGTGACACAAACCAGGAAAAGCTGGTGTGTGAAGAATACACACATTGTGAGTATCCATGTCCCCGTCCCCCACCCAACACCCCCCCGCCCCCTGCCCTACCCAGTTTTCCCACCCCTGCCATGGCCCTGATAATGTGCCACTGACCATGCCCGCAGCCCAAAACGGCCGCCTCTCCTTGAGATACCACAGGCACAGCGTAGTGGGCGTGCTCACCATTCAGAGACCCCTGTCCGACTTCCCAACCAGTGAGAACAGGGATGGCAGACACCTGACCCTCAGGAAAGCCATGTCAGAAGAGAGGGGCCAGATGGACAGAGGTGAGAGTTGTACGACAGCAGAAAGATTGTGTGTGTGTGCGTGTGTGCCTGCCTGCCTGTGTGTGTGTGTGTGTGTGTGTGTGTGTGTGTGTGTGTGTGTGTGTGTGTGTGTGTGTGTGTGTGTGTGTGTGTGTGTGTGTGTGTGTATGTGTGTGTGTGTGTGTGTGTATGTGTGTGTGTGTGTGTGTGTGTGTGTGTGTGTGTGAGAGAGTTACTAACGCACACATGGAGAGCAATAGATAGTTGCCACATTCATTCATGGCCAGAATTAATCCCCAAGTGGCCTGTAAAATACTGGCCCTATAATATGGCAGACCATTTAAGTCTATATCTTGGGATCTAAAAATGATACAGTTGAATAACCCAATGACCATTTCAGTATTACATTTTAAATGCATTTTTTTTAAAGGGCCCCTATACTTTCAGTACATCTATAGTTTAAAAGGTTAAGGTTTGGCTGTCTTTCAAATGTAATATTATTTTTAGTTTGTCTTTAATTTGCTTCCATGGTTGTGTCCAGAACAATTAACCAATACCAACTCCTACATGTCAGTTTTGCCAGCAGTGTACTTTTTAACTATCATTTTTAGATTCCAAATCTAAAATTTAAAATGTGTCCAGCATTTTTGCCCATGTCACATAAAATAATCTAATTCAGTATCCAGGTTTATATGTCCCAAATCCTTTATTGATTTCATTCTCAGTTCAGAGTGGCATTGTTTCAAGGATAGTTAGTACAAACTCCGATGGAGTTGGGACACTTGTTAAAGTGTGAATGAAAACAAAATCATTTAAATGGCAATGAAGTTGTTTAATGATTTCATAGCGGGAAAGACAGTGCTCAATCCCCAATTTCAATCCCACAAACAGATTACTAATATTCTATCAAAATGCTTGTTTATGTTACGTTTGAATATATGTTTTTTTTTATCAATGTTTGATGTTGATGATAATTACTGAATATGGTGCATATGTGTCTATATTCAGTACATTACTATACTGCATATAATATTAGCAATAACAATCTTTCAAATTCCAAAAAGAAGTCTGATTGTTTACATATAAACTCTTTTGACTAAGATGACTACAGTACAGTATATCAATGATAATCTTCACCGACATGTCCACACAATGTCATGCTGAAACTTCGGTTTCATCTCATCATATTATCACCACATCATGTCATATTGTGGCACACATTGGTGACAGGCACATGATGTCATTATTACTATTTTGTGTCAGCGCACTCTTGGTGTCTTCCTGTCCTGAACAAGAGAGGATGTGCCTTGGTTATGAGTCTTCCAGATCAGGGACACTTGAAATTACTTCGTTTTCTTCTTCACTTCTTCTGTTGTGCGAAGAAGTAAATTGAGTAGGGATGGTACACCAAAGAAGAATGTGCTTTTATAAAGTTTCCCAGGTCAGGGACACTTAACACAACACTCTCTTATGTGGTACGAAAAAGGCCCGGGATCCAACCTTATGTGGAAAAAGCTCTTTCTCTGTCTGGTGGTTTTGGTGAAAAGGGATCTGTAGCATCTGTCTGTCCAGGACAAAACAAAAAGGGTTTGTAGCTAAGAAATAGCAGTTACTCTTAACCTGGGTACAGTCCCATTAGACCTGGAGCCGGTTGCACCAATCGCTTTTGCTAAGCCTGGACGTAACAGCTGAAGTGGTCCAAAATTTAGGACCAGCGTAAGCCTATTGCAGCAGTAGAACTTACGACTGGTCTTCTTAACTACGCCCGGTCGTAACGATGCACGTCTATGTGAAAATTCGATTTCAGAATGAGAGACCGACAGTTGCTATGATACACTTACACTATTACCTGTCAATCATTCAGTACTTTGATCTTACGATGTCGGCCATTACAAAAAGGAAAATATTGGCTATAGGGAGAGTGTGCCCATTGTATGTTGCCCTGGTTTGTAATGAATAACCGTGGTTTGTAGCTGTGGTTGCTGTTTCTGGGGAGGTATTCCTCTGTTTCTGCTGACCCTATACCGAATGTCCTTTTTAAATGGTAAGTTCACAATTTTACACTTAGTCCTGTTTTCAGATAGTTTGTGATGATGTAAGTTTAGATTTGAAATTTGGACGCAAGCTGTACTACCACAGTAATCATTCCAAATTTCAATTCTAAAGGTGCAAGGTGTGATATTTTTTATAATTTATTTCCAGAATTTATGCTGCCCATGCAGTAAAGTTACCTTTTTAACACACCATCAAATTCCAAGTATCATTATTAGTGTGAAAATTGCACTTTTCATACATGGAAAGAGAGAACTTTTGGTATTGGCAGAGGACGCGCTCAACTTCTTGGAAAACCGAAAAGCTTTTGGGTGCGAGATAAAAAGCGTCAACTTAAGGAAGAAGAAATCCGCACTCACAAACTGCGTCTCATTATTTATTTATATTACCACCATGTCCAAAAAGCAAACGCGTTTCGGCTAACAAGCCTTCATCAGTGCGTGGTCACGCACTGATGAAGGCTTGTTAGCCGAAACGCGTTTGCTTTTTGGACATGGTGGTAATATAAATAAATAATGAGACGCAGTTTGTGAGTGCGGATTTCTTCTTCCTTAAGAGAGAACTTTTGAACATTTTGAATTTTTCAGAAATAGACAATGTTATCAGCAAAACTTGCAATATTTTGGTTATACTACTAAATATTGGTGTATTACTTAGTAATAAATATCATGAAAAGCTCAAATTTGGCAATTGGCAGGACAGTTTCAATGAGCCGCATAGTTGCAATACCTACTCTGGCCACCATCACACACAGTGCATCTTTAACTATTGTATTTCATCACAGACTATCTGGTGAAAATAGGTCTTTAAGTGTTGATCTATGAACTAACTAACCCCTTTGTAGGTTTGCAGGCAGATCGCAAATCACATGACAACATGCCTTCTGAAAACGAATCAAACGGAACTACTCAGGTCTGGCAAGAGCCAGGTTATTTATTCCCATCCACTATTTGTTGAAGATTTAAACATTTGGGGCATTGGATCCAAATGTGTGATATTAAAAACACAACATGGAATGATGTACCAATGTCATCCTTTTGATTTTAAAAATTTAAATCAGTAATACATCTATAGTTGTATGGCCATGTCCACCACTGATTATTCTCACTCACTGTTATTTATCATTTTTGAGTGCCGTCATAGGAGAAAAATTAACCATCTGCTTTCACTGCCTTGTTTGTTTTCCGAAGAAACAGACAACAGTTTTCAAAGTATGAAGTTTTCTGGAAATATTTCTTTTTCCAACAACAATGTACATTTTTGTCTTAACAGTACTACATGGCCATAGAGGGTCTGATGCGCCACTTTCAGCTGCCTCCTTGGATAGTGGTCTCAGTGGAAGTGCCTACAGTCTATTGGAGGAGGAGAGTGAGACCAATGCTGTTGATAGTGCCATATTTCAGATTCCAAGATTGTAAGTCATTATCCTATTGTGTATCTCATATACATATTTTAAGTCATATCCTATTGTGTATTTATACAGATTGCCTCTCAAAACAACATAGGGGTCAGTCCTACACCAATTGAACAAACTTCCATGCACTTGAGTCACAAACTATTCAGAAAAAATAACTGGGTGTTCCTTAGACATCCAAAAGATGATCTCCTGTGAAGGGAATGGTATCCTTTCCTAGTTGCAGACCATTTTATGGGGGGATGGATGGGGGTGGATTTTGTTCAGCCATTGTTTTTCTGCATAATTCTCTAGAAGGCTTACTATACATGCATTTTGAATATTGGCACATATATATTGCTCCAGATGATCCCACATCTTCACAGAAGTCCCTCAAAATTTTATGGCACTATTTTGCTGTGCTCTGTTTTGGCCTTATTAAAGGTGCACTGTGTAGGCCATGGCAAAACTTGCAGATGTGAATACATGAAAGGTTTATAGTCAGATGGCGAATTTGCAACCCCTGTCAGGCTTCCTATTCTAATAAAGCATCATATAAATCACATACAAGAATATACAATTACATGTTATTTTAAAATGTGCTTCCTATAGTATAAAAACCTTGTTAAAAAAAGAAAATGTGTGTTTGAACTATGTGTTGTGTGTGCATGTGTGTGTGTTATCTATCATGTTATCTACTGTTCAGACCATAATGGAACCTCTGATGATTGACTAAGATGAAAGTGTTTCTACTATTGTCAGTAAGAACAAAATCAAAAATAGCCTATGTTGAGTACAAATGTGTCCTCTGAAGGCCTAAACAGAGCACAGCAAAATACTGTAATAAAATGTTGATCAACTTTGAGGGATCATCTTGTGCAAACAATATTTTTTTTTCGACTACACCTATTCATGTACCAGCATGTATAAGAACTTTGCCGCAAAACACCTCCTCCTATAAAACAGCATGTAACTGGGAAAGTATACCACTTCACTTAATAGAAGATTTCGATACTTTCTCTTGGATATCTAAGGAACACCCAGTAATATTTTCAGAATATTTTGTTTGTGAGTATGGACATTTGTTCATTTGGCTTGGAATTGCCAATTGGAAATGAATCCTGAAATATTGTATAATGTTGGTATAATGTTTGAATCAACAGTGGAAAGATCACCAATGGGACAGATACCATGACATCGTTACAGGAACATGGAGAGACTGAAGGTAAATGTGTGTCCTTGGGGATGAATGCAATCAACCTGCCTGTCCACACTCAAAAAATACCCCTCTCAAAACTTTCAGTCCTCAAAATGTCACAGTGTATTTCGAGCAAAAAAAACCCTCTGCCAATGGAGTAAGATTTTTTCTTTGTACAAAAAATCTTGAAATAAGCATAATATTAGAGAATGGCTAGATAAACTCCACCTAAACAAGACGATTTACGTGAAAAGTTTTACACAGAGCCGGGGATCTGACATCTTTTTCAGAGGGTGTCAAGAAAACTCTCTCTTACTTTGCAAAGCGTGCCTTCAATTTTTAAAACCGCACGATCACCTAAAGTGTGCGCAACTACATTTTGTGGACTTAACTTACTAAAACCGTGAGCTCACCACTATTTAGTCATGGCTTTGTTATATACCTTGTGAGGACAATTTTGTTGCTTAATAATGTTAGCACGTTTCAGAAATTGTAGCCATGTCATAATGTTGTGTTCATGAGATACGAAGCATGGGTATGACTAAGTAGCAGTGCGTTCAGAGTTCCAATAACTCACGCCCACACGCTCTCTTTACATTATAATAAATCAAGGGCACTCTGCGCTAAGCCAGCTCTTATTGAAAACCTTGATTTCCCCCCTAATCTGTGTCCCCTTAGAAACTCTGTACTTTTATATACAATTGAAAGAAAAGTGTACACATTTATCAACTCACAACACAGTAACTTAGGCCTACATGGAAAATGTCAAATCTTTGTTGAAACATAGACAATCAGAAGGTGTTGCTTATTACATGGTCTATACTTCAATATAATACCCACAGTGTTTGCAATACAATAAAGAGAAAGCTCCCATTTTGACCAATAGTAAATTGAATGTATGGCATTGTGTACACAGGCAAGACCCATGTTATGGGAGAGATCAAAATCGCCATGAAGAAGGAGATGAGGAGTGAGGGTGAATATCTGGTGCTGGAGATACTTCAGTGCAGGAACATCACGTATAGATTTAAGTCTCCTGATCATCTACCAGGTATGACACATGAAGTCTTAAAGCTTTACCTCAAGAGGCACTGTGTAAATATTTTCTGTTTTTGTTCGTATTGAACCAGCCGATCTTTCTGGTCCTGTTAGGCTTTTATGGTGTGTCTGTCCTCTTTTTGCTTGAAGTATAGCCTCTGCATCCCCTTTTTGTAGAGAACATCAGTGTTACATGTCCATGTTAATTTGTCGTCTATTATTGTTCCCTATATAAGTTTCACCATCGATTTCCCATGCCCCAAAATGTATCTAATGATGAGCCATTCCGGGAAATGCAGCGCCGTTATGGAGTTAGCTTATTTTAAACTTTTTGGCGAATAACACAGCCAATGCATCACGGCGGGGCCAATTGTAAATATTATTTTCTAATGTTTCCCCGCTATAAACAACCTCAAAAACGCTACACACTTCATCACAAAGGTCTCATCAATCAAACCGAGGCACAGAGAAGATCATCGGACCACACAGTCTTTCACTGGCCAGTGTTTTCAGAGGTGTTTCACTGTTGCAACTCACTAGTCTGACCCGGATGCAGGCTACTTCATCAGGTGGCTAGGTAGGCTAAACATGGTCCGCGGTTCTTATACCGGCTGCGGCCGTAAAATGAAAAGCTGGAACCCCGACAGTTTTCACCGACTGCCACTGTCTAAACCAGCCATATTATGGGAATAGCTAATAGCATTAGAAGTGGACGAAACTGACATAAAAACCCTGAGGGATCGCGACCCACAGCCGCTTCTCGCACCTGTAACATTTGGTTAGCTTTTTTTTCTTTCATAACATTCACATTTTCCTCCGCTTTTCTCCAGTCCACAAACTCGTGTTCAGACGTCTGTGTGTAGCCTTCGAGCCTCCCTTTTAATATTCCCAGCGAGTTTACTTCTGCCTTTTCAGTGAATAGTCAGTGTGCGCTGCGCACTGAAACATCGTGCTCGAACTATAAGCAAAGAAACTCAACAGAAGAACAATCTCTCGGGGGGAAATGCATTGGCCACGGTGTAGTACGGGGGCGTTGCCTGAGGACACGAGTGGATGGAAAATTAACTCCCTTGCTCATGGTCATTGGTCAGTGGGTGCGATGGATACAATTTCTGTACTCCCTTGCGCATGGTCAGTGGGGGCGACACCATGATGGATAATTTGTGGCCAAATTAACGGCAGCTGTTGGTCAGCATTAATTGCTGACAAACATTCACGCTGTCCTATGACCTGTTCCACACTCCGACCCTCGAGGAAGTGTCATTGCATGCTTCCCTGATGCTTCCATTAATGACCGTAGAAGAATAAAAATTCGGTACTCCCCTCGCCATCATTTCGTACTAAGCTGTTATGACGTGAGTAAGCCCTCTTGTCTCAAGCCTCTTTGCTATAAGTACACAGCTGGGCCATTTGACACACGGTGTGTCGTACATAGGGAGGTTCTTTCGTTGGCGGGCTCGTACCAGGTGCTTCCGTTGCGCTCAGAGAGAGCAATGGGAGAGAACGCGTTTTTCGTAATTGCTTTGCAGTCGTGTGAATTTGGTTAACTCTGGCACGGAAGCTCACTGCTTTGTGCCTTGATGATGAAGCTGGTATTGAAAAATAAGCGCATAATTCACCTAAAGGGTGAACCCATGAGAGCATGATTCACCCAAACGGTTTTATTAATTTATTATTTGTCTATGTTTAGATTCTTTCCCACATGCACATGATGCTGAAATGTCGTGATACTAAAGGTTGATACTAATAAATGTTTGGTAGCCTAATTTGTAATGTAGCCTACTTAAATTATGTGAAATTTGAAATCATATGGTTCTTTTCCAAATCCAATAATGATAAGCTTATTATAGCCTAGACTGCAAAAAATAAAGCCATGTCTCGCCATTTCGCTGCCTGCCACATTACTTGGAGTTTCCATGGGCAATATGACCAATAAACAAAAAGTACATCCTCAAGGGGGCGTTGACAGGTTAGGAGGAGGCCAGGGGGGCGTTTGGGGAAAAAAATGGCATAGTTGGAACTGGCATAGAGGGACACATCTGTTGTCCGCCTGTCGGCCTTGTTAGACATTGTTTGGTAAAGTCTAATCTGGTTTTGCCATTTTTGATATTCAACAATCGTTTACATCTTGTAGTGAACCTTATGTATTTACTATGGTGAAGTGTTTTTGATTGTTCTTGATCTTGTTCTTGATTGTTGACTTGGACATGCATCCACCTCCCTGGACACTGCTCTACATCTGGCCAAATTTTGGGAAATAGGTTTTTGTTCACCACATACACAATGCTTCTGTCATCCACAACATTTGCTTTCCATGTTTGCTGGGTATTTTGATTTTGCTCTGGTATTGCTTTTAACAATATCTCATCACTTGAATTAGTCACCCTCAGTGTTTCTCCATCTCTCGAATGGGTTTGTTTGGAAATGTTTCAACTAATGATGGCTTGCATCACTGATTGTCTCTCTCCCCCCCCCCCCCCTACCCCCCCCCCCCCCCCCCCATGTATGACAGATCTATATGTGAAGCTGTATGTGGTGAATGTAGCAACTCAAAAGAGGATCATAAAGAAGAAGACAAGGGTGTGTCGGCATGATCGTGAACCATCTTTCAATGAGACTTTCCGTTTCTGCATGAACCCCACTGGCCACTCGCTTCAGGTAAGTGTCTTTGGTCAGATCATTTATGAATCCATTTTACATTGCCCTTATTAATGGTGTTTTTTTTTGTCTCAATCATGGTCCATGTTGGCACAAAGGTAACTCAATGGAAGCTATTGTACTGAAAGAAAATGATCCTGTGACTTGGGCAAGCAAAAGTAAAAAAGTAACTTTATTATTATATGTGGGAACAGGGCTCCAAGTGAACACCTGCCAATCGGGCAAATGCTGGTCAGAATTCAATTTGGCTAGTAGAAAAGAGAACTTACTAGCAACTCAGACCCATCACTGAGTGTGTGCTTGGCTACTGCTGGCTGCTGATGAAAAAAAGTTAATTTAGAGCCACTGATTTTGCTTTAAAAAAAACCCGTTCTGTGATTCGAAATTCCAAGCCAATTGAATCAGCTAAAAAACAAAGGAAAAATACTGCAAGAGAAGAGCAGGATTTTGCAAAGTTTTATTTTTCAAGGGGTGCTTGATGCGCCCTACTCTGTACAGTAGACACACACACACACACACACACACACACACACACACACACACACACACACACACACACACACACACACACTCAAATATTAAAATGTATGTTATTTCAACAGCTTTTCCTTGTGTCAAACGGAGGGAAGTTTGTAAAGAAGACTCTGATAGGTGAAGCATATGTGTGGCTGGACAAGGTGGACCTGCGGAAACGTGTGGTGAGTTGGCACAAGTTGCTGGCCAGCTCTGCTCAAATTCACCCCTAAGTAACAGCCACACTGGACTGGATACGCGCTTAGAAACAACGGAGGAGACACCGAAACAAAAAGAAGAGGCCATTACAGTCAGAGTTGTATGAAGTGGAAGTAGAAATCTTAAAGATGTAATTCATGGCAAAAGTATCATATGACATGGTTTCAACTATGTAATATCACAGTACTAGTGTTGTTATTACATCTGTAAGAATACAGTACATGCTGATGTTGGTTGGAGTTGGGGGCCAATAATGCTGTGTATCCATTCATGTCTTAAACTTTCTTTCAGGTATGAGAAACTGCTGGTAAAATATCGGGTGTATTTGTAAAATTGTTCACGTTTTCTGAACCTGCTGAGAATTTGTAATACTTTTTTCCCCTGGAGATCTGGCCAATGGTTTTCTGATTTTCTGATAAATCCATTAAGTTGTGTAAAAAAGACATGATTACCAATTTTACTACCAACAATTTAATTAGATGGTATGCCGTGTAGGTGCTGGGAAGGTTGTAAGGATACTGTAGAGCAAAGTAAGTAAACACAAGACTACCAGAACCATGCATGATAAAAAGAACATATTGCATTATAGGCTAGATACTGTAAGCTGTGAACATTACCATATTCACTCTCACTATGGTTCACTCACAATGTCATATTTGCACAGATATTTTATGACTCTGTTACACTGGGGTTGTGATGACCAGGGTCATTAAATATAATTAATTTGCACCATTTTAAATCACTTATAGAAGAGTTTATGCCATTCATGGCATGTTTAATGGATGATCAAAACATTAAATGTTTGTTATAGTAGCGCAAGTAAAAGGTATAATAGATATGATTTTATTTTTGGTAAAATCAGTTACTATCATAAATATTATTTATTTTATTTTCCTCAGATACAGTATTGTTTTTGAAGGAATAATATGAAAATGCCAATATATTTAAATACATTTTCTTACATATATGAAAATTTATTTATTATTCACCACGAATTGAACTCTGATGGTTTAAACACGTTTGTGAATAGAAATGTAATCACTAAATCTATTTCCTTCATTTTCTGGGTGCACTTACAAGATTTATGACTAGAATAATAACATAATCTGATAAATATAAAGAACAGTATACTTGAAATGGGAATGTCATGAAAAGTAGATGCAATGGTATGATTCTAGATTAGCACACAGATATCCATATTAAATGTACCAAGTAGGTATTGTGTTGTTGACTTTATGCATATCACAGACAATCATTGGTTGTGGTATTATTTATTGGTAAAAAATACACATTTTGCAATCCCTATGTTTTGCGGTCCCCGTCATTACTATTGTATGTGAAGTCTCTTGAGGAAAATGTCACTTCCATGGATGTTTTATAGCTTATAGGCAACATTTGAAAATCCTTTTACTTCATATACTAACAAACAAGAGATATCTGCTAACTTTTAAAAGATGCCATCTTGAAAAGTAGTTGTTGTCCCATGCGCTCCATGAATACCATACTGCTACTCATACCCTGTAACTTCACACGTGTTTACATCGAGTGCTTCAAACTATGTGTGGTCTCATCAGACTGGACAGTTGGTCTTGGTTTGTATTTATTTAATAGAAAGAATTATACAGGCACATCTGCACAGTACCTAACTGATCAAAATATGCTTCAAGCTCAGAAGTGGGGCAAGAATCAAGGGCTGGCGTGATGATGAACTTCAACATGTACCAAGCACTAACCAAATTCATGGGCTTATGTTGAAGTGTTTATTGACAACCAGAAACCCTTTTAGGATTGCATATAAAGAATCTCATTGACACACTGTAACTGGCATTGCATGACATTTTGTCATCATTTTATGAGATTTTTTTATTTCTTTCACCTAATGAACCAATCAGATATAATATGGACTACAGTAAAATAAATTAATTTGAACGTTCTCTTTGTTTCACTTTTTCGGCATTGTAGTTCTGAAAAATATATTTTCCTGTTATCAGAAGTCTAAATAAACATTTAGCCTACAGTAGGAGAGTATTAGCAGTGCACATGTACATATTATAGAGTTTGGTGCCAGATGCACTGCATGAGTTTTGTGTCAACAATATATTTTTTAAAATCAAACTTAACAGCCCCCCCCCCCCCCCTTATTCCTTATTCAACATTCTACAATTGTTGTCTTAACAGCATTTGGAAAATGTCACTTATGTTTGTAATTAGAAACTAACAAACAAATAAAAACATGACACTATCACAGTAACAGAAAAAAAAATCAAGAAACAAACATGTGTAAATTCATGGCATCAGTCAAGACATTCCTCTGTTTTTTTTTTACTTCTCTGTTGTGATGGTGAGTTATTTCTTATCATGTATATAATTTTTTTTTTCTGTAAACCTGTCAACAAATAGCATGTTATGGAAAGAGGTTATTTTGACACGTTGTGTGTCATCCCATGTTTAAGAAGGGATTGTGAAGACTGAACAAATATTTTGAAATGTGAGTACAACCACGTGCTAACCACGTTGTAGGCTATAACAGGAAGTTGTATGAAACCTAATAACTTTGGGACAATTTCAATGTGCTCACTCTGGATGTTGCATGTCTTGTGGGGTGGATTGTTCACACTAATTTTGTGTCCAGGTACTACTTTAAAAGACAACGAGTAGAGGTATAATAAAGGACATTATTTAGAAATGTGATGTATGCTAACTGTACAAATATGCTTGTATAATTTGTCTGGTTTTCCACATATGTAAACAGAATAAAAGGATAATGTAATGGATTTGGGATTGTACACAAAAGTTGTTGTTGATAAATTTAGCAGTTGTGCTGTAAAAAGGCTGTCAGAATTAAATATATTTAAAATGGCATCTTTGGGAATGTTTCTTAACTTGCAAACGTAGTAGGCTACACAGTACATGTAATGCCTAGAATGTTGTAATTTGGTCTAAAAAACACAATCCAACTTAAAGGGACAGTTTGGTCAATTTCAACATGCATTTCATTTATTTAAACTCGAAGAATCATTGAGGGCCCAGCCCTCATTTACAATGATGTCGAGTAAAACAAACAATTGCACATATAAAATCATATATAAACAACGAACATACACAATACACCATAAATCATATAAGAGGTAAGAATTAAGACAAACTATGAATTAAAACTATGAGTTTAAAAAACAAGTGCAAGTATGTGATAAAAAACTTCCCAGTGTAACTTTAAAATGTTCTAATGGCACAAAGGCTTGAAGACCCATCCTTTGTTGTAAGTTATTCCAAACTGAAGGTCCACAGACACTAAAAGCTGTTTTACCCAGTTCAGTGCGGGCATAAGGGACCTCCAGTAAAAAATTGCTGCTGCGGGTTTGGTATGGGTTGGAGTGCCAAACTAAAAGAGATGAAATATAAAATGGGAGTTTACCAGTGAGGGCCTTATAAATAAAAAATAAAATAATGCATGTCCCTTCTGTGAGAAAGTGGAGCCCACCCAACTTTATCATATAACAGGCAATGATGTGTACTATATGGATCCCCAGTAATAAAACGAAGAGCTGAATGATAGACAGTGTCAAGTGCCTTCAGATTAGAGAGTGGTGCATGTCTGTAAATAATATCACCATAGTCAAGGGAAGACAGAAAAGTAGCTTCAATTAACTTTTTTCTGCAGAAAACAGGAAAGTGATATTTATTGCTGTGCAGGAAAGATAGCTTTTGTCTGAGCGTAGTGACAAGACAGTCAGTATGTTTCTTGAATGTGAACTTGTCATCTAGCCAGATTCCCAGGTACTTATGTAAGGGTTAACGTTCGGCGAGAAGGTCGCTACCGTGGAATAGCAGCACGACAGAGAGAATCTTTAGACCCCGACGCGGAGCGGAGGGGTCTTGTTCTCTCTGAAGTGCTGCTATTCCACAAAGCGACCGACTCGCCGAAAGTTAACCCGCTTATTATATGGATATACTTAAATGATTCACACATGCGGGGACATTTCTTTAGACCTATTTAATGTTAAGATTGTTGCTGCGCAAAACAAAACAGTGTCGTTGTGGAACACCGCTAGGCAACAGCTAGGTAGGCTAGCCAGGACAACAGGTGTTGTCTATCGCAGCAGCTGATTAGAACTAGAGTGACAAAAGACCGGACCCCCTGCGGAGTGATATGAAACATTCGCTTTAGCCACTGACTTGTATACAAGCCAGTGGCTTTAGCAGTGAACGTCTTGTTGCCATTGACAGCGGTAGCCAGGACAAGGGGTGCTGTCTATCACAGCAGCTGATTAGAGTCTTGTTGAAAAGTCGCTTTAGCAGTGAAAAGTCTTGTTGCCATTGACAGCGGTCTGTTATAGACCAACCCGTCCGTTATCGAAAAATAACAGACGTCCGAACGTTGGGGAGCCCCGTTGAAATGAATGGAGCATTCGACAGATGACGTCACAACCATATAATAAAATGTGATACTCTCTCAATAACAGACCCATCTAAAGTAGATATATTAAAATCATTTTTCATGCCATGCTTAGATCGAGTAAAGACCATACATTTAGTCTTGCTTACATTAAGTAGAAGCTTAAGACTAATGAAGGCATTTTGTAGGATATTAAAAGACTGCTGCAATTTCTCCAAGGCTAGCTGTACAGAATCTGCAACACAATACAAAATTGTATCATCTGCATATAGATGAATAGAGCAGTTGGAAAGGAGAGAAAGTATGCTATTTATGTACATGGTGAAGAGTACCGGACCTAATACTGAACCTTGTGGGACCCCCTTGGTTATTAGCAGGGGGTCAGATTGAGTATTAGCCTACCCAATTTTACAGTATGGTGTCTGTTTGAAAGGTAGCTCTGGAACCATTTACAGGCACTTGCATTAAAACCAATACCAGGCAGAATTTGTAGAAGCAGAGAATGGTCCACGGTGTCAAATGCTTTGGATAAGTCCACAAAGATGGCAGCACAATGTTTTTTCTTGTCAAGAGAAGTGATAATATCATCCATTACTTTAGTAGCAGCAGTAACTGTACTATGTTTAGGCCTAAAGCCTGATTGGAGAGGGCTCAAAATATTATTGGTATTTAGAAATTCTTTGAGCTGATCATTTACCAACTTCTCTAGTATTTTTGAGAGACACGGTAGCTTGGATATTGGTCGATAGTTGTTAGGGTCAGTCTTATCACCCCCCTTGTGCAACGGGGTAATGTGTGCAAATTTCCATAGTGTAGGGACAACTCCAGTGGAAATAGAAAAATTGAAAATGTGCAATAATGGCTCTGCTATTATATATGCCGCAGTGCGAAGAAAAAGGGGATCTAGCTGGTCTTCTCCAGTGGATTGCGACTATCAATTGCTAATAAAAGCAGATAGCACTGTATGCTTAGACACAGGATGAAGCCTGAATTCCAGATCATCGTCTCTGACATTGTCTCTGATACGCATATCATGTCCAGCCCTAGGTATAAAGGAATGATTATTGCTATTGTCAAAACTTTGACTGGCTAAAGAAAAATGTTTGTTAAGAGCACTGCAAATGTCTGATTTGTCTTGTAGTAGACAATCATCAAACTTAATTGAAGAAGGCATAGGTGTAACAGATTTATTGTTTTTGTAATTTACAGCCTTCCAGAATTTTGCAGGATCTGAGTACGAACTAGAGACAAGGTTAAAGTAATAGTCAGATTTAGCCTTTCTTACAGATAATGTACATCTGTTCCTGATTTTCCTGAAACTTGTCCAGTCGGAGGCATCCTTGCTCCTCCTTGCTAATGACCAAGCCTTATTTCTTGACTGAAAAAGAGAGGAGAGTTCAGGGGTGAACCATGGGTTTGTTCTACTTTTTACTCTTATCTTTTTAAAAGGTGCATGTTTGTCAACAATGCAAATAAATGAGTTTGAGAAAAAACTGTAGAGCCAAGTCAGCATCAGGAATTTCAGTTGTTAGATGAATGTCACTTTCATAGAGATCATTTAAAAAAAGCTTGCTCATTAAAATGTTTCATAGTTCTTTTAACCAAAATGTGAGGCAGTGCTTTGGTTAGAGTGCTGTGCCTAATACAGGCAATGGGACAGTGGTCGCTGACCCCTAAATCAAAAACACCACTTGCGCTAATTTTGTTCATCTTATTTGTAAAAAGTAGATCAATAAGAGATGATTTGCTAAGGTTCTTAGAGTTTGGCCTTATAGGTTCATGAATAAGTTGATCCAGAAATAGGCCAGAAAAAACTTCTCTAAGATGGTTGGAGGCATTAGTTTGCCAGTCAATATTAAAATCTCCTAGAACAAGAACTTCTGAGTTAGTGAATCTGGATATCAATTCTGCCAGTTGATCTATGGATTTAGAATCAGCTGACGGGGGTCTATAGATCCCAACTATTATGAAGGAGTTGTTATTGGTGCCATAATGAACCTTGAGTGCAATAAATTCAAAGGATTTAGGTTCACTTAAGGAATACAGAAATGTGACAGAAAAATGTGACTTCACGTAAAATAGCCACACCCCCACCCCTCCCAACCCTGTCAATTCTAAATAAATTGTAGCCTGAAAGGTTGACTTCAGAGTCATCAATTTCACTCTTCAGCCAAGTTTCTGATAAAACCAAGATATCAAGTGTTAGTTTGAGCAATTAAAATATTTAGGTGGTCCATTTTTATCTCGTTGCAATATACTTCTGATATTGAGGTGGATTAACCCAATGCCTTTTCTGTCCTTAAAAACACATGGATTGTCCAAGCGAACAACGTCAGGGGTAGACTCCAATGGACATGTAGCATTCATGACTTCAGGGCTTAGTCCATTATTGAGAGGGATATCAGGAGAAGAAGAAATAGGAAGGACAGTCTCTCTGGCAGGGAGATATCATTGCAGATGGGCAGGCTTTGACATTTCCGAGGAGCCATCTGCTGGCCAGAGGAGGTATTTGAATGGGAGGGTGAGCAAGCAGCAGCAGAACGAAGTGATCTGACATTAAGAAGGGCCATCTGTAGGTGATGAGAGGGGCTACTTATTGCCTGTGTAGTTTGATCCCCAAGTGATACAGCAGGAGAGGGAGAGCTGCAATTATCAGCAGGACCCATAGTAGAGCTGGGTGTGTTTGTGAACTGGATTGGGTCATGCTGTGTTGAATGCAGTTGTATTGCTCACGCTACCCTTGAATGGTCAGTACCTGGTGATGCCACATTTTTCGGCTAAGCCCTTTCCGAGATATGAGCAATTCTAATGGGGGCAGCGTTTGTTTACATTTTTTAAAAATGAAACATACAGTAGGCCAACTCCAAATATTTTCCCAAAAGGTACTGCTGTTTGCTAGTTGTCTGCTGATGTTTTATAACCTTTTGGATGTTTTTGGGAGTAAATAAAAATGTTTTTTTGAAATGTAAACAAAGAGCTGCCCCCATTACAATGACCAGGATCTCGGAAACGGCTGAAGAAGAAGGAAAAAAAATCTCAGGCACTGACAAGTCCAGGGTAGTGTGAGCATTACAACTGCATGTTGAAATTGACCAAACTGTCCCTTTAATGTCATTCACAAGTTGCAGAGTATGACGACAATTGTTCAATCAGTGTCTTAAATTAGCCTACATGAAAATGTTGAGTGTGCGTAAGTATTTGTGGTGTTGGGCAGCATAGGCTCCTTTCAGTATTCAAGGAGGGAAGAAGAAAATTCCACTTTTCAGCCAGTGCATTGAGCTCATCAAAGGCCCATTACTTCCATGTAATGAATCATCGGTCTAATCTCGCAGAATTTCATGGAATTGACATGGACCTGTGTGGGACATGAAATCTGTGTCAATTTCACAGATTTTGCCAAAATTCTGTGCTGGTCACGGAAGTGTTTTCAGTGATGGAATCACGGAAGTGCTTGCCTGTTAAGTGTAGGCCTCGCCTATCATTATAAAATTGACACCAAATTCTAATACTAAACAAAAGAATCCCATAGCAATTTAAGTTGTGCCCTGACCAAGCCAATCACTAACCTTAATCTTTGAAATGAGAAAAATCCTGAGAGAACACAAGATATGGGAACAGCTGTGAGAATATAGAGAAAACATCACAGAAGTCCATCATGGAAAACACTTCTGTGACTCTAGCACAGAATTTGGGCAAAATCTGTGAAACTGACACAGATTTCATGTCCCAAGATCTGTGACCATTCCACAGAATTCCGTGAGCTCATGTTGCAGTAATCATAATGTACATCAGGGCTATTCAATTAGAATTTCATCTGGGCCACATTTCGAAACCCAGAACTGCAGTCGGGCCACACATTTTCAGACAACACGACCACTGAAATGACACTTAAAATCAGTAGTCCATGTTCCTCTAACCTAAAACTTAACCACATTGAATGTGAATGTATAAGACAAGCAGAAGATTCACAAGCAAATAATGTGTTGCAGTAACAGTAAACTGAAATGTATACTGCTTCATTTGGGGGCCATGCCTGGGCCGCATGTGGACTGCATCTGGGCCGCATGTGGCCCTCGGCCTCCAATTGAATAGCCCTGCTGTAGATGTTGGAATCATTACATGCAAATCTAGAAATTGACTTTATAGTTGTTATATGCTTTAGTCAGGTTAAAGAGAAAAATAAAGCTTGAATGCAATTTTTGTTGGGCAGTGTTTTTTAGTAGGCTAACAGGCTCCACTTACAACCTCAACATCTGTCCTCCACCTCATTCCCCTGGTCTGTGTCCTCATGCCCAAACAGTTCTCAGCTTGGCGCCATCATCGGTGCCTAATTTCTATAATTGATACGAAAAGGTGAGCGAGGTGTGAGCATTGATGATGGATGAGAAAGAAGAGAAGAAATGAGGATACACAGACATCTTTGTGCGATTCTTTAGTCAATAAGGTAAGTGTTCCCATGACCATAGCCTGCTGGATATTCTCAGAGGTGTTAAAAATAAAAGTGTGTAAGGACAACACTAGCACATAATATTACATCATTACACCAGTTCGTAGGCCCTGTAGGCCTACTCATTTGTCGCAAGTGATGACAAGAAAGAAATCACAATGACGAATGTGTCTCCTAAGGAGTCTCCGGAGTCTAGGAATGCACAGTGGCCTTTGCAGCTGGATACTAGACTTCCTCTCTGCACGGAAACAGGTGGTGAGAATGGGCTCCATCACATCGTCCTTCTTGTAGTGTGGTATGAATTGTCTGAATAACAGCTCCTGTAGGATTTTTGTGCTAAAATGGATTTTTTTGCTTCATTTGCGTTGTTTGGGGTCCTACTACTGAAAAATAGTGGGTGTCGAATTTTCTGACCCCGTTATACCCCTCCTCTAGGGGGCGCTTTCTCACCCTGGCCAGTATAGCTACCGAACCCATATCTCTACTAATAATGATCACATTTTCACAATCTTAGTGTCAATTTTAGGGTTACTGATGATGCTGAGTCCATTTATGACAGTTTCATTTTGATCAGAAGTTGCTATTAGACATATTTTGGAGATTTAAAGGCTATTTTGTCCACCGACAAGCCTTCTGTGGGAGATATGACCACGGTGGCATCCGTCTCATTGGATCTGCACAGATCTTAGAAATAATAAAGATTTCAACTCTATTTGGGTCAGTACTGTGATAAAATGATGGGTTTCAAATTTTATGACCCCTTTATGCCCCCCCTCCAGGGGGCGCTTTGTCACCTCGGCCAGGATACATGCTGCGGCCATAAATGCAGCAGTAAAGATCCTTTTTCACAAACATGTTATCAATTTAGAGGTTATTGAGGATCCTGAGTCCATTTATGCCAGTTCTAGTGTGATCAGAAGTTGTTATGACTCATTTTTAGTTAGTGGACAAGAATTGTCAGGTTGTCAATAAATTGAAATTTAATATACCAGGATCTTCTTCAAATAAAGACTAAATATTAACTCACCAGAGGGGGTTGTGTACACTCAGCAAGTTGATGCCAACCAGCTATGTAATTTGTGTGTGAACAACAACAGTAACTGTGTTTCATATACCTGTAGTGACTTTTTGGGTTGGCCCCATTGAGGTTTTTTTTTTTTTTTTTTTTTTACCACTTTAAGCAAACATTTTTAACTTTAATATTCCAACCTAACATTTTTGATGTAAAAAAAAGATAATGTACTGTAATGGTACCGGTAATATCAACTAATTCATACAAAATATCATGAACATGAATAGTAAACAGTCCGCTTTATATAAAATATTTAACCTTTATTTAACTTGAACTAACTTGAAAAAAAAACAACTGTTCACTGAGGAGTGCTGATCATTAACCCTATCCAGACTGGGGGGGGGGCTAAAAGTGCCCGCACCAACTTTGATTTTGTGTAATTCCTTAACGTCCTAAGCTATGACTACGAAACTTTGTGACTTTTCCTAACAATTAGTTGGCTACAGTTAGGTTCCGAAAGATTAGGTTTATCATTTTTTCTGTTGCCATGGCAACGGTTTTCTGACAGGTATGGCTGACCAAAAATCACTTAACCATATCTATGACGCCATATATTTTCATATTTTTTTGTTATTTCCATTAGCATCAGACAACTTTGTGAGCATTTAAGTGGTTTGAAGCATAAAATCATTAAAATTTAAGTGCATTACCTAAATTTGTTGGAAAATCCATTATGGCGAGATTTTGGACATAATAACAATGATGTCATAATGATGTCATAATAATAGATAATTACACAAAAATGATGTCATTCATAGATGTCCATATGTAGATCATCTCCCCCACCACCACACCAGCATTTCACCTGTAGTCTTTCAACAGCATGCATGAGGCTAGCTTCATCAGTTGGGATATAGAGGGAGACATCTATAGTGCACAGGGAGCATGGTACAACTGACATTTTGTGCAGTAATTGCCAGTTGTCTCCTCTAGTTTGGGTACAAGCTGAGCCTACTTCCATGTATAATAAGGTCTCTCCGAAGTCTCACCTGAATGAAATGTTCAAACTGTTTTGGACCTATCTCTGAAAAATGTAAAATATCATCCTTTGCATTGTCTAACACAAGGACTGATGCAACATTTTAGAGGAGACTTAAGTGCAAATTGATTGCCAGTGCAGTAGAGCTCAATTGAATTTTGCATCTTCACAGCTTCTCCCGTAAGCTGATAGTGTTCACTTCGCACAGACTTACTGGATTGAGGGGAGCTGTCCAAATAGTGCATCACATTATGAGCAAGATGTGGTGTTGTGGTGACTAGACAAGGGCAGCAGCATTCTGACTCAGTCCTACTTTCCCACCATGAAGTTCCTTAATTTTCCTTAATGCTCTAGGTTCTGATCTGTGAACAAATGAGTGAAGGGAACCTCTTATCTTGCAGCAACAAAATCCCCTTACCTAAGAGCATCCCGTGTAATAGGATCATCTTCTTCCAAAGCATTCATTTGAGCAAGATGGACTGCCATGAGGCAGGTATAACTCAGGAGATCATATGCAAAGAAGTACTAAGGTTCCCCAAGGCAGCTAGATAATCTTCCCAGTCCACTGGACGACAAGCACTATGCAGAGGACTCTCAATTGCTCTTGTAGGTGTTGTACAAGAAACTGAGCAAACTCTATAGTGTCTTCTGCTTGAAGAGGTTGGATACTTTCCAAATAGAAGGACTGGGTATTACTGTACAATTGTAATGTATCCGGACTGTGCAGATGCAGAGCCTCATTGAAATCCACACACTTAGCCTTGAATAGATTCAAGGGGATGAGCAGAGGAAATGGAATCAAATCTTATCATCATAATAGCCAAGCTAGTTGTGATGTGATATTCAAGGGTCCACTTGTATGCTTTCCCACCAAAGACTCCATGCTGAAGAGTATGAATCACATTCAATTGAACATGTGTCAATGCCACTTGCATCAGTTGTTTTGCCAATGTAGCAGGTGACACTTTCTGCTACCTCGCTGTGCCCTTCCCAGCTACCTCCAGTAACAAGGAGACGGGGCGACTACAGGGCAATTAACCAATGGGCACTAGATGCATCTTTTAAAAACCCTGATCCAACAGCATGGTAGTTCCTGCTGCTTTGGTGTGTGTGCCAGACTGGCCACTTTGGGTATGTTGTGTTTTTGTCCTTTCATTATGTTCATTCATTTCTTTATTTTGTTGTCTTGTGTATTGACTGTTTGTATTCATCTGTACTGTAGCCACACACATGGGCCTCAGGCTAAGGCCTAGCTTTGATGTAGCCACCTTGGGCCTGCTTACAGGTAGCATGGCCTTTAACCCTGTGCTGCTCCCAGTGTAGGTCGTGCTGCTGTCTTGTCTTGTGTTTTTTGTTTTTCTTTTGATTTTGTGTTAAGTTACTGTCTGTCTGTTTTTGTTTCATTTTTATTTTACTTTGGCATAACCCCCAAAGTAACATCGGGTTTTATCTGGCAAGGAGCATTAGTTTAGAGGGTGGCTAGTCATATACTAGTGTGGCGCATTTGGCACTTGTTTGCTGTGTAATCCAGAATGTTTGCTGTGGACTGTTTTAAGTCATGGGTTGCTGTGATTAAGGTACACTTTCCATGCCCCCTTTTAGTCACTGTGAGCTCTTGCCAGTCTCGTCCCGAATAAATAAAATAACTACCCTTGGTGTTGGAATTCACGTCTCCTCATGTCTTTTCGAAGCTGTGTGCCTTATGTTACTATTGCTGGTTTAAGTCAAAGTATCCTATTGTCTGGGGGTGAAACTCCCCCAGTGGCGTAGTCGTGCAACTACAAGATGGGTTATTATTTTAGGTAATTATCAAACCTTATTATATGGTGTGACGTCATCGGTCGAATGCTCCATTCATTTCAATGGGGCTCCCCAACGTTCGCACGTCTGTTATTTTTCGATAACGGACGGGTTGGTCTATAACAGACCGCTGTCAATGGCAACAAGACTTTTCACTGCTAAAGCGACTTTTCAACAAGACTCTAATCAGCTGCTGTGATAGACAACACCTGTTGTCCTGGCTACCTAGCTGTTGCCTAGCGGTGTTCCACAACGGCACTGTTTTGTTTGGCGCAGCAACAATCTTTTGACATGAAAAACTATAATAAACTTAACATTAAATAGGCCTAAAGAAATGTCCCAGCCATGTGTGAATCATTTAAGTATATCCATATAATAAGCGGGTTAACGTTCGGCGAGTCGGTCGCTTTGTGGAATAGCAGCACTTCAGAGAGAACAAGACCCCTCCGCTCCGCGTCGGGGTCTAAAGATTCTCTCTGTCGTGCTGCTATTTCACGGTAGCGACCTTCTCGCCGAACGTTAACCCTTACTTAAAAGTCCACTCTGCTACACCAAGAGCATGCATTACAGCAAACACTACATGCCTACATGCAAAGATGATGAGAGTTATCCTCTCAGGACCTACTAAAAAGCAGTGATTCCCTGTGTCAACATCAGAACAGTAACTGGGTTGCATAATATAGGTCTTGAAAGTGGAGCGATGTTCTCTGAGTTTGTCAGGCTATAAGTCTCAGATTGCTGGGATATCAGCAGAGATTTAGTGGCAGCCCAACTATGGATGACTTCATGTTTTACCAACTTCTTGGGATGTTTGGGTGTTTGCTCATCTATGGACAGAATGAGATGATCACAGTCAGTTTCCTATTCTGCACAGGCTGCTGCTGTACTGTTGGTCGCATCTGTTGCTAAGTAATTGGCAAGTGTCCATGTAGGAGTGAAGGCTTTGGAAACGGTGTTGTCCACATTTCTTTGTTTGAAAGTTGTACATTGAACTGACCTAGTCCTTATGGTTGGTAGCTGTAAGTTTGACATCAAACCTGATATGTGGGGACAGGAGCTTCTCAGGGATGACAAGGAGTTGGTTTACAGCATCTAAATCTTCACCTCTTTGATTCATTACAAGCACTGTGCCATGGAAGGTGTTCTGTCCAGTGGTGTATTTTCTAGGAGTTTAGGGTAGTATTTACTTAATTTGTAACAAAATCAGGTAAACAAAACCCGCCCGCCTTGTTCATGCATTTCAGAATAATTGTTCTATTCGTTTTTCGAGTCCAATTATTCTTTGGTATTCACTGCCAATACAAATTACTCACTTTGGTTACTTTATTCCCCGAACTTGCATAGAGAAATAATGACTTCAGTTGCTCTGGTAGCAGTGGACAGCTTTGGTGGCCACACGCAATTAGACACTTTTTATCTTCTGTTAAACGGTTTTGCTTTTCTGTCACTCTTTCCCCTGATATTGCTAATCGGCCAAGCCTTATACAAAGTAAACTAGGAACTGAGCTGCTCAGTTTCATTGTCATCTAGTTTAATAAAATAATTGAAAACCTGAAACTGTTCATAAAATTGGGTAATGGAATAGGATGGATGTCATAGTAGTCATAACTCCCACAACAGGGGTGAGTTTCTCAAAAGAGAAGTTGTTAGCCTGTTAGCAACTTCAGTAGTTGCCAATGGGAAAATGCATTGAAAACAACAAAGTAGCTAATGTAGTAAGTAACTTTGGTTTTGAGAAATTCACCCTAGACTTGTAGGTGGACAAAATAGCCTTAAAAAATGTCCAAAATATGTGTAATAGCAACTTCTGATCACACTAGAACTGCCATACATGGACTCAGGATCCTCAATAACCCCTGAATTGACACCATTTTTGTGAAAATAGGATATTTATTGCTGCATTTATGGTTGCAATACGTATCCTGGCCGAGGTGAAAAAGCGCCCCCTGGAGGGGGGGCATAAAGGGGTAATACATTTGAAACCCATCATTTTCTCACAGTACTGACCCTATTACAACGGGCATAGCTCAAGAACTAGAGGGTGGACTGTATTAGGAAAATTGGAAAATACGTGCGTGTCGCCTTGGTGTGTTAGTCAGAACACAGGACAACAAAATGAAATAAAGGGGGTTTAATGAAAGTCTCTTGGTGGTAAGGCAATACAGTGAATGCAGCACAGCAAAGCACCAGGGTGCACTTGAATACAATTTCCAAATAAATCTTCTTGAATAGGTCTCCAAATGATTTACATTATGAAGGTAACAAAGGCATTTGTGTGTTTGTGTGTGTGTGGTCTACAAGGGAAAGAAATAACAGGAAAATATCTCTCAGTTAAAACTATACTGGTGCACTAACACATACAGATACAGGACACATGACAACCATGGAGTAAGATCACCCGCTAGAGGCAACTAGCGGTAAAACAGGCAGCTGGCAGCTATGGAAAATTCCAGCATCTTCACTTAAATGAGTAGGCTATAACATCCAACGAACTTCTGCATCAATATTATAAGACCAAAAATGGTTAATAAAGGACAGTTTCATGACGCACTGCTCTCGAAATGACTCTACACGTACATAGGAAGCAAATAGCACTGAAAATCTGCAGTAATTACACAGTATAAGTCAAGCTAAAATCAAGGAAACTTAGCTGGAAATGAGTAGACAAAAACGATCTCTAAAACTTCTATCTATCATCTCACACTTCACATACACAGGAAATAAAGGCTAGACATTTAACATTTCGACAGGATTACTTACATTTTGGTCATTTACTCACACAGGACAAAGGAAACTTCAGCAAGACTTCTGCAGCAAGCGCATCGATTCAACTAACAGACTTACTAACTTGTGCCCAGGAACATGAATATTCTACCTACCACTCACTGTGCACGTGAATCATGAATATTAATGAGAATCACGACAGGGGCACATGCACAAACCCTGGCCTTTCCAACACAGCCGCCCCCAAATTTGTGGCTAAATTTGTCCCTTGGAAAGACTGCCCTGAAGCAAAGTCTGTTCCCATAAGTCCCATCACTCGGCGGCCATCTTGGCTACGCCTCAAACTGACTATTTGAGATTAGTCAGTGATGGGGTATATAAGAATGAATGGGGGGAATAATGTTGTGTGACAGTAGGACAACACAGCGATACACAACTCATATGGTTGGAATCACAATGAAAAACTGGGTTTAATGGCAGTCTTAGAATGACCGAAACATGAAAGTAACACTTTAAAACAGCGTTTTTCTTTATGCTATTTTTGATCTGCGCATGCGCCACATTCCACGACAACATTCTGTTTTGCGGCAGGTGGGAGCAAGTTGCGTGGACTTCACCTCTTCCGGCCGGCTGTCAAACGGGCATCCATTCTCCGGTCATCGTACAGAAAAGACACTGGATTTATTTTCTGATAGCCAAAGCAGTAAGCACAATGGTCGTCCCTGCTCATCAGTAATAAAAAAAAAAAATAGGCTATTGAATAAATTCATGATTGGTGTTTTAAACTGTGATGCTGTTGTTGCCTAAACTGATAATGACCAACGGTGAAAAATATAAGAAAACAAGCTAAACTGATCAAAGTTGAATGTCTTGCAGACTTGCTCCCGTTTTGCTTTTTCTTACTTATTTGTTTTCAACCATATGAAAAACCACAACGGGTGTGCACATGTATGCACACGGCCGGTTTTGTTTCCGTGATTATATCTGTCCCTTTGTCTTGCACCTGCATTTTGGATGGGCGCAGAAAGGTGATTAGCCTAATGGTCGAGTTGCTCTCTCTGCCCAATTCACAATGAAGTTTCCACGGACGGCAAACAAACCACATGGCCGCCAGCAAACAAACCGATTAGGTACGAGCAGTCGTAAAGGTTTACGTTTGCACTTGCGTCGAGGCGTCGAGACGATTGGATAAGTGACAGCGCAGCTCAGCAAGCAATTGGCTCTCGTTACCGGACAGGTGGGAGTGACGCCGGCAAACGCCATATTCGCGTAGCCAAATGCTCTCGTTCATTCCTATGGAAGGTTTCATGAGTGATTCGTCTCGTATAAGACCGTCTCTGCCTGAAGTCAATCAGGGTCGGGGTCATCAGGGTTGTCCTCTGCGTCGGTGATCTCTAGAAGCACAATCAGGCGGGCAATGGGCCTGGTGTAGACTCGATCGTGGATCTTCACGTCGGCTGTCCTCACCCGTCTGTCGGCGCCTGGGAAGACCTTGACCACTTTGCCGATCTGCCATGAAGACCGGGGTACTTGGGGATCGATCAACATGACCACCATGCCGACTTCAATGTCTGGAGAAGGATTCTGCCACTTCCCTCGGGTCTGTAGTCCCAGCGGGTAGTCTTTGATGTAGGCTGACCAGAATCTCTCTTCCAACACTTGGGAATGTCTCCATCTCCATCTGCTCAGCAGCTCTGACTCCGGATAGATGACTTGAGGTAGGGAGCCATCTGGCCGACCCATGAGGAGACAATTGGGCGTTACCGGGTCAGGATCTGCTAGGTCAGCTGAGACATATCCCAGCGGCTTTGAGTTCATTATGGCCTCGATGTCAGTGAGGACAGTCCTAAGGACTTCCTCGGTCACAGACTCTGAGCCCACTGTGGCATATAGGGTAGTCTTGACCGACCTGATCTCACGCTCCCATGCTCCGCCAAAGTGAGGAGCTGCAGGCGGGTTGTAATGGAAGCTGATCTGTCTCTTGGCCAGGAGTTGTTGCAGGTCATGGCTCAGGTTGCTGTAGGCTTCTTTGAGTTCGGACTCTCCTCCACGGAAATTAGTGCCTTGGTCAGAGTAGAGTTCGGCAGGCTGACCACGACGGGCAATGAACCGTCTAAGGGTCATGAGGAATGCGTCGCTGTCAATGGATGTCAGGATCATTAGATGGACCACTCTGGTTGTCAGGCACTTAAAGAGCAGGCCCCACCTCTTCTCATTTCTGCGACCTATCTTAATCAAGAGAGGGCCGAAGCAGTCCATGCCAGTAGAATGGAATGCTGCTTTGTACAGCCTGAGTCGAGGTGGCGGATCATCATTTTCTGTCTGGCTGGTTTGGACCTCCATTTGCAGCAGTTTAGACAGGCTCGTTGGTGCCTACGTACTGATTCCCTTCCTCTGAGGATCCAGAACTTCCGACAGAGTTCTGCAAACACACGTTGGGGTCCTGGGTGGCACAGCTGAACATCGTAGGCTTTTATGAGGAGACGAGTGTTAGGGTGGCTAGGATCGAGAACTATGGGATGGATTGTGTCTGCGTCCAATCCTTCTACGTGTCTCAATCGACCTCCAACTCTGATGAGCTGGGTGATGTGGTCAAACTCAGGGGATAGACAGAGTAGTCGGCTACTTGAGGTGACTGTTTTTCCCTCTTGTAAGAACTGATAGTCTTCAGGGAAACAATATGTCTGGACTCTCCTCAGCACTAGGAGCTCTGCTTCTCTGAAGGTATCTGCAGGAGGATAACCAGTCAAACCCACCGCCCCATGAAGCTCCTCCGCTAGTGCTTGCAGCAGGTCTTGCCAGCTGGAATGCTTGTGCCCATCGGTGACAGGTGGAAGGGTAAGGGTTAGCCCAGAGAAAACTGTCTTCCTCAGTTCTGTGTCATCATCTCCAGCTGGTTCGACAGGATTTAAAGGCCATTCGCTTGGTGGCTGAAGGAGGAATTGTGGTCCTTGGATCCACCGGTTAGCGCCTAATAGCTGCTCCAAGGGCTTCCCTCTAGTGACATCATCTGCAGGATTTCTGGCAGAATCTACGTATCTCCATGCTTTCAGATCGGTCAACTCCTGTATCTCTGCCACTCGAGTGCCTACAAAGACCTTGAAATGGCAGGACTCAGAGTGCAACCAATGGAGGACAGTGGTAGAGTCTGACCAATAGGTGACTCCTTGGATGGGCAGCGTCAGCTCTTTCAGGAGGACAGCGGCTAGTTGAGCACCTGTTAGAGCCGCACAGAGCTCCAACCGAGGCATGCAGTGCTGTTTTCTTGGAGCTACACGGGATCCTGCCAGGAGGAAGGCTAAGTGTACATTGCCATCGGTGTCTGTAGACTGCAGATAAGCCACAGATCCATACCCTTTTTCTGAGGCGTCACAGAAAACGTGGATGTTGTGGGTCACCTGTGGGTTGTCCAGTGTGGATGGTAAGTAGCACCTTGACAGGACCATTCGAGGTAGGTACGTCAGTTCGGACTCCCACTCTACCCAGGCTTGCAGAACGTGTTCAGGGAGCAGGGGGTCATCCCAATCTCGATGCCAGAGCTGTTGGACAATGACCTTCGCCCGTGTAGTAAAGGGCAGGAGGACTCCAAGAGGGTCATATTGAGTGGCCAACACTCGGTAGATGTTTCTCATTGTAGGGGCATTGTAAGACACAGGCCTGTGCTTGAAGCCTAGGGTGTCTGTGTCACAGAGCCAACTCAAGCCCAAGGTGGATTCTCTTGCTTCTGCTCTGTCCTGTGAGAGCCATAGCTTCAGCTTGGCAGATCTAGCATCAGGTGGGAGGTGGCTAACAACCTCTAGCTTGTTGCTGGCCCACTGTCGAAGGTCAAATCCTCCGGATGCTAGGAGGTCTCGCAGCTTGTTGAGCAGATGGCGGGCTTCTTGGCTGGTTCTGAAGCTCTGGAAACAAATGTCAACATAGTTCTCCACAGAGAATCTGACGTCTTCTTCTGCCGTGCTGTGGGATGTGACATGTCTCTGTAGAGCAAAGGTGGCACAACAAGGGCTGCAAGTTGTCCCAAAGGGTAACACTTGCCACTCGTAGATATCAGGGGGTCGTCTCTCCTGGTGTCACACCATAGGAAGTGTAACAAAGGCTTGTCTTCAGGCAGGAGCAATACCTGGTGAAACATACCTCGTATGTCTCCGCTGATGGCCACACTATGCTGCCTGAACAGAAGGAGAACGCCCAGGAGGGAGGGACTGAGGGTTGGACCAGGCAGCAAGGCTTAGTTGAGGTTGAGACCCTTGTATCTGAAGGAGCAGTTGAATACAATCCGATCTTTGCCATTGTGATTGACAATGAAGTGGGGAATGTACCAACTGTAGGGGTGTTCTCGGAGGACAGCTTGGTCACCACTTTCACGTCCACTAGCTTCTTGACCTCTACATTGTAGATCTCCGCTCTGCCAGGGTCTTTCGCGAGACGCCTCTCCATGCTCCTGAGGCTGGGCATGACAGCTTCCTTGGGTTCCTGGAAGCAGGGAGTGCTGGCCTTGCGCAACAACGGGGTGGCATAACGAAGGACTCCATCCACCTCTACTCGGGTGGCACTGTGGTGACTGGAACTGTGTTTGGAGTAGACAGACTGGACCCTGCAACACCTATCCAAGCCGGGTTTGTACGGTAGACCTATGATTTTTGGCCCAGGCCCGAGCCCGAACCCGAACCCGAGCCAATTTCGGGTCGGGTCGGGCCTGAAATGTCACTCATTACGTTCGGGTAGGGTCGGGTTCGGCTTCTCTATCGTTGACAGTTTTTTTTTTTTTTTGGTTTTTTTTTTTTTTTAATAAATAAATAGGCTATGTAGGCTGTGCGTTAATAATATTCCACGTCAGTTGATAATCCAGCAGTGCAGTGCCTGCTGCTAGAATGCACGCGCTTTCCCTCGCCTCTCCCTCCCATCACAGTGCGCTGAGGCATTTCGGCCGTGTTTTGGCCACGAGAGACGCGTGGTCTGCAAAAAACAGAGGTCGCCTCATCAACCCGACACATACTGTAGCCTAATAAACTCTTGCAATGGCAATTCAAGAACTTCTTCATTCCTGTTCTGCTGCTCGCGTCGTTGTTCTTCTTTGTCTCGCTGTCTCTCTCTGTGAAAGTGCCGCGCTAGATTTTTAAGGTCGTACTGCTGCTGTGGCTTATGGCCCAATGATCAGCCGGTCAAAATGACGGACGCCCTTAAAATTTTCCGCCAACTCTTAAAAAAAGCGTCAATGATGGATTATCGCTTAATGTAACCTCTGTGCACTGCAGTGCAGCATACACAGAAATATAAAAGATGGCCTGCATGTTTATACAGTCTATTTAACTTAGATTTCGTAACAAAATACTTTAATGGCTTTAATTTAAGGGCTTTGATTTGTTATCATAGATCACCCCTCCTTATAAATAAAATTTGAAATTTCGGGCTTCCCTCGGGCTCAGGCCTACACATCCAATAATTAGTCGGCCTCGGGCCGGGCCCGGCCCAATTCCCATGGGCCCATGTCGGTTCGGGCTTGGATTTTTTTACCCGTTCTTACCTCTGTTGTACGGCAGCTGGGCCACCTGATGGTCCGAGACGAACAGGTGTGATGGGTGTAATCAGATGGGGGTGGTCCGCACCGATGAGTAGCAGGGGCGATGAATGTTCAAAGGGCTGCAAAGGTAGGTTTTGAAGATGCTTGTACTTGCTCTGAAGGGCGGCAGGATACGAATGGTCAGCGAGTCCAAGGCGCACAGCAGTGAAGGCTGCTTTGATCTGATATGTTTTCTGAGGCTGATTTGCAGGAGACAGTTGGAAGGAAACTGTGGAACCACTGAGGGTTTGTACATCCTGACGTATGGTTCTCAGTGTCAAACTCTCTTCTGAGCCTTGCATGCCCAGCTTAAGCGCTGCAGCTGCGAGCAAGATGGTTCTCTCTGATCCATCATCGAGCACTGAGTAGGTTTCGAGAGTTTTTCCCTGGTAGCGAATCAGCACTTTGGCAACCTTCAGGAGGACTCTTTTACTGACTGTAGGCTGGTCCAGGAAGAGGGTTTCAGTGGCTGACCTCACCTGGCTTGGAGGCTCTTTGGGGCTGGCGTCTTTGGCATTCACCTCATGTAGAATCTGGAGGTGCTTACCTTTGCAGATACTGTACGGCTTCTTCAGTGTGCACTGCGCGGCCTGGTGAGTGCGTGCACACCGCCAGCATCGATGGTTGGCTTTTATCCAGTTAGCCATCTATTCTTTATTGAAGGCTTTAAAGGGGCATTCCACCGGTGGAGACATGAATATGTTACTGAAAGTGGGTCATATGTATAGTAGAATAGTAACATACATTTCTAATTTGGTGCCTTCTTGGCCAAGAAAAGGCAGAAAATGACTTTTTAGTGCTTGTGGATTTGTGACAACAATCCCCATAATGCACGGCAATGCTCAAGTTCCACAGGCCACCCCCAGTTATTTGGGACTCTATGCATCATCTCTCCCTCAGCTTGCAGGCAGTGTTGCCAGATTGGGCTGTTTCCTGCCCAATTGGGCTGCTTAGGATGGTCGTGTGCGGGTAAAAATGGCATTTAGCAGAAAAACCCGCCCAATTTTAGCCATAGAAATCAATAGAATTGGGCGGGATTTTGAGCTTCTAGGCTGGTTTTGAGCAGTTTTTGGGCTGGAAATCATCAGCCTCATCTGGCAACCCTGCTTGCAGGTGCATCACAGTGGGACAGACATCACTGGAAAGGAGAAGCTGGAGCACACTGCAGCTTAGTTTTCAAGACTTTATTTTGTGCACACATGCGACCAACGTTTCTGTGTTGCTACACCTTCTTCAGAGTCAAATGATAGCAAGAGAGAGACACACATTTCAAGACTTGACATTCACAGATGATCCTACTTGGTTTGGCTAAATTGGTCTGATCTCATTGCAGGTAATTGACCCCACCCCCCAACACCAGGACAAGATTGTAGACAATTAGACAGCTTGCCAACTTCCCAAAACAAAATAAAAAAGTGAAAAAAACAATACACAAAGAACATTGTCAATTAAAGCCGCAAGCGGCCTTGGCGGGCCCTCGCACCTGAGGCCCAGGGGGCATGGCACATCGCCCTGCCCTAATACACGCCTACCTGTGAAAAACGGATGAAGCGTAACAATTTTCTGACAAGTATGAGGAAGGTGAAGGCGTCATTGTCGTAGCACTGCTGTCTTGTCCACTTCCCCTCTCGGTATCCCTTTGCATTGCCATTTCAATCATATAGAGACGCATGCAAAATGGACGCATGCAAAAAATGTCTGAACGACATTCGTTTCACGAGATAAAGAAAAACTAATTAGCATGAATTAGCATTCAAAATTAGCATTAACATTGTCATGATTAGCGTGTTGCTATGACCCACTTAAACAAAAATCTGTACGACTTTCAATTCCTAAGATATTGAAGAATTACACTTTTCCTGCAGTTCCTTTGCCTACCACATGGTGGCGCTATACCTTATCTAGAAGAGTTAGTATTCATTATGTGCATACATGTGTGCGCTTGCACTGTTTTAAAACACTCCAAACTGAAATGGTGGCCAACTTCCTGTTTTAAAATGCCAAAAATGTCAAAATATCTCACTTCCTGTTGGGCGTGGCCATATCGTTGTATGGACTTTATTGTGCGCCTTAGTGAGATACACAACTTAAAAAAAGTCCCGAGTCTGTAGCTCAAAGTAGATGTTGGCCCCGCCCCTAAACGTATTTGGGGGCGTGGCCCCCATTTCAGGCATATACAAAAGTTATTAATCATTATATGCATACATGTGTGCGTTTGCACTGTTTTAAAACACTCCAAACTGAAATGGTGGCCAACTTCCTGTTTTAAAATGCCAAAAAAGTCAAAATATCTCACTTCCTGTTGGGCGTGGCCATATCGTTGTATGGACTTTATTGCTCGCCTTATTGAGATACACAACTTAAAAAAACTCCCGAGTCTGTAGCTCAAAGTAGATGTTAGCCCCGCCCCTAACCGTAAATGAGGGCGTGGCCCTCATTTCAGGCATATACAAAAGTTGATAGTCATTATATGCATACATGTGTGAGTTTGCACCGTTTGAAAACACTGCAAACTAAAATAGTGACCAACTTCCTGTTTTGAAATTAGATACCTAAATTCATCGAGCGGCCATATTGTCAAATTACGAGATATCAAAAATTCCTTCGCAATTTGTCATCGTCAATGCCTTGAGCTCATGTACAACGAATATAAAGTGAGTGCGATGTACGGTTTAGGAGGAGTGTTTCAAATCCCATTGCATGTAAATTTGGAAAAAGCCCAATTATCTCACTTCCTGTTGGGCGTGGCCATGGCATCGTATCGACCTTTTTGGTTCGTCTTAGTGAGATACACACCCCCAAAAAATTTCGAGTCCGTAGCTTAAACTATATGTTGTCCCCGCCCCTATACGCGTTTGGGGGCGTGTCCTCGTCCCCGTGTTCCACCCCGACCCGAGCTTCCGGTTCTGAGTAGCGGTCATCATGTCCAATCAACCTGCAAAAGGGCAAGTCACCAAGTGCTTCCCAGACAAAATGGGCAGCCCGAACGTGGATGAAAAAGAAAAATAATAATAATCCGAGCAAGAACAATAGGGCCTCGCGCCTTCGGTGCTCGGGCCCTAATAAAACCACAGCTACAATTATTAGAAGACCACAGCCGCGATGCTGGAACAATTTGTTACAGAGAGCAAGACATATTGTGTTCCTCATTTATGCCCTGAGGCTCCACTGAATTTAGAGTATGAATCCAAAATGCCTTTCCACAAAGCCTCTCTGTCTAATTGTCTGCAATCTTGTCCTGGTGTTGGGGGGTGGGGTCAATTACCTGCAATGAGATGAGACCAATTTAGCCAAACCAAGTGGGATCACCTGTGAATGTCAAGTCCTGAAATGTGTGTCTCTCTCTTGCTATCATTTGACTCTGAAGAAGGTGTAGCAACACCGAAACGTTGGTCGGGTGTGTGCACAAAATAAAGTCTTGAAAACTAAGCTGCAGTGTGCTCCAGCTTCTCCTTTCCAGCTATGCCAGTGACTTACTGGCAGTGTTGCCAGATGAGGCTGATGATTTCCAGCCCAAAAAATGCTCAAAACCCGCCTGGAAGCACTAAATCCCGCCCAATTCTATTGATGTCGATGGGAATTGGGCGAGTTTTCCTGTAAAATGCCATTTTTACCCGCAGACGGCCATCCCAAGCAGCCCAATTGGGTGGGAAACAGCCCAATCTGGCAACACTGCTTACTGGAGCCTCAATGCCAGTGATTTCAAAAGCACTGGGACACTGATCTGTGATAGGTCTGTTAGAGCATTAGGTCCAACCCCCTATGGGCGGGGTTGAAAAGGTGGGAAAAAGGCTTGTAGTCTCAACAGAAATCCACCTCTCTTACACTTCCTATGTCGATGATGCAAAATGACCATTTTTACATCATTGACATAGGAAGTGTTAAGAGATTAATGTGGATTTCTCCAATCTCAGGGGGAATTGAGAGATTTTTGAAAGACCATTCAAAAGTATGACTGGGTGTCTATCAATGGAAAGCCTAATGCAAAATGGGTGGAGTGTCCCTTTAAACACTGTACACTGGCTGAGGTAGTGTTCACTACTATCGCTTCGCTCAGGCTTTGGGACTGTTTTCTGCCCTCTGTCTGGGTTCGTAGCAGGCGTCTCCTGACACCATGCCTCGTAATGTAACCACTGTGAAAGGTCATTGAGTGTGAATACTGTTCCTCGTCCTCTTCCCATCTTGCGACGGAACTCTGACCTCATCTCTGCTGGTAGTTTACTCAAGAGACGATCCACATGGGAACCACATCTTAGTTCCACTGCGCCTTCTGGACCCAGAGTAGCAAGCATGCCGACAAGAGCTCGGATTTCCAAGGCAAATCTCTCAAAGGCAGCAGTATCTCCTCTTCGCACATCTGCTGAATCCATCGCGCTGGCAATTTTCTTGAGAGCTAGCTTATGGGGCTGGCCATATCTCTCAGTCAATGCAGCCATGGTATGAGAGTAGGGGTAGGGAGAGTTCATGTAAGAATCTGCCACCAGACGTGCCTCCTCAAGTTTCAAATGATCCAGGAGAATTTGGTATCTGAATAACTCTGTAGAGTCAGGAGGTAGGAGATTGTCAAGGGCTCTCTTTAGACGAGTGAACTCGCCAGGATCTTTGGTGACAAATTTGGGTATTGTCGCTTTAGGACCCCTGTACGATTTCTCTTGGCTGGGGTATTTAGGCGCTTGTACGGGATGTGTAGGATATGGCTACTGTGGAAGATATCGAGGCTGCGGTGCTAACAGTGGAGGTTGAGCATACACAGGTCTGGGTGGTGGCATCTGTGGTTGGGAATAACCAGCAAATGCAGGCTGACTGGGCTGGAAGCCAGGAGGTGCTTGAGTAAACGACTGGTGAGGCTGCAGTCGGTATGGATTGGTTGGCTTAGTTGAGGAGTGACCATACAGTGGGATACTAGCTGATGGAGGTGGAGGTTTAATGGGAGAAAGGGATGCAACTTGGTCTTTCACTATCTGCAGCTCAGACATCATTTTCCCTAAAAAGTCAATCAACATCTGGAATCTGTCTGTGGGTTCTCCAGGATTCATAGGCTGAGAGGACGAATGATAATAAGGCTGTTGACCAGTTGTATGAGATGACTGCATTGGGCGGTTGATGGTGGGCTGAGAAGGTGGAAGCGTATGTTGCACTGCTGGAGTTGAATGAGGTCGCTGAAGTGTTAGTTGAGGTATCTGTGATGCATACCTGGATGCAGGATGAAGAGGATTTTGCTGTATATGCTCAGTAAGTGAAAGCCCATTGGGAAACTCCAACTCCCATTGTCATTGTGACACAGCACACAAGTGAACACTGCACACTGCACACAACGAAATTGCATTTATGCCTCACCCGTGCAAGGGGGCAGCCCTCAGTGGCGCCCCATGGGGAGCAGTGCGGTGGGACGGTACCATGCTCAGGGTACCTCAGTCATGGAGGAGGATGGGGGAGAGCACTGGTTGATTACTCCCCCCACCAACCTGGCGGGTCGGGAGTCGAACCGGCAACCTCTGGGATGCAAGTCTGACGCCCTAACCGCTCACCCATGACTGCCCTAATGGGCTGGAAACCGTGTTGGCTAGTAGGCACTAATGGTGACCGCAATTGCTGCCCTTCCCATGGTTGGTGGTAGGGAGATGTAACATGATGGGTGTATGCGCCCTTTAAACAGCACTAGTAGTCTGGCGTCATGTGACCTACAGACACCAATTGTTAATTCTATAAATGCGCGGCACCGGCGTCTCCGTGGCAGGCGGCAGATTTGGTAGTTTGAGAAATTGCACCAGGCAGTTCAGTTGTGGGTTGGGAGTCTGACGGAGCCCACGAGACCGATTCACGGGGCTTTGGCAGCCGGCCGTGAATGTCTTTATTTCGGGTCACCTCGCTTGTGTAAGCATTTGGCTTCTCCTGTGAACCTTGATGTTACTAACCTGGTAGGTAATCACATTGCCCGCGTCGTAGTCTGGTGTAGGCTATTTAATGTGCGTGCCTGGGTATCTCATTGTTATTATTTCGTTAGGAAATCTGGTTGCGCGTCGCTACTCGTCTTCTGCTGCAGATGCCGGAGATATGCCATGTCCTACCTCCCTCGGTATGTTGTCGCCCACTTTCCTTTTTATTCTCATTGAATTAGTTCTAGTTATTTATGTATTTTCTACCCCGTCTGTACAGGTGCCTGATCTCCAACCGTGTGGCTATCCGCGTCGGGTTGCTGCTTTGTTTTACCGTAATTGCAGCGTGAATGACAGTGCGTGTGGTTGTGCGCGTGTGTGTATGTCATTTTGTTTCTTTTCATTTGTAGGATGAGAGCGAGAAAGTGAGAGCTCTCGATACTCTGTATTTTATTTTCAACCCACTGTGTTTCTGTTATGTTTATTTTGTTTTCGGATGTACACCACTCTTGCTGTAGCAACAAAGTGTTTGGGCCTTCCCAGCTCCTGTAGCCTAGTCCAGAGTTTGCGGTGATGTGTAGCCGAGTAGGGCTACTCTGTGTGGTGCCAGTGTGATTTCACCGTTGCGGTGCATTTGTATAGCACTTTAAAGTGCCAGTGCCCAAGGTGTATGGGGTGCCGTGTTTTGAGTTATTAGAATTGCTTAATTACCTTAGCCTACTGAAGCTTAGGTGGGAAAATCTACTTTGTCCCTTGCACAGTGTGTGTGTCCAGCCTGTGACTGTGGTTATCACGCCTCCACTTTTAGAAACACTGTTGTTTTTAGAAAAACATTTCAAAATAAAACATTGTAACTGTTTCAGGTGAATCCCGTCTCATCTCGTCCTTAACGAACCTGTGTGTTCTTAACACCTTAACTTTCTAGAGGGGAAATACCCCCCTCTAGTGGCGTAGTCGGTCTACATCTAAAATTTGATAAATTAGTGTCTTGTAAAATAAACATTTAATCTCCGCCATGCTACAGAGACATGGGTGGATGATGGTCAATCTGTAACAGAAAAGGACTAGGACGGCCTAAGTCAGGCAGCATTGGATCCATGTTGTGCTGTAGCGCAGGATGCAACCCGTCTTCATCAAGAGGAAGCAACAGTTCACCATGGCTGTGAGGCTTTTCAGCTCTTGAAGTATGCCGAGCCTCCATTAGGTCATCTGGCATATATTGTAGCATCTCTTCAGTACCCTGTGCTTGCTGGTGCTGTGCTGCTGAGGGGAGCAATGGGAGGGAAAGTCTTCGGCCAACCGTCAGATCATAATCTTCAAGATATGTAGGTGGATGAATCTGGCGCCTAGGCCTGACGACTTCTGGTTGGGGTGAATAAGGATGCATATCTTCAGGATAACTCTTTCCACGGCTGACACGAAAATCCGCACCGAATGACCTTTATTACAACGAGCGTAGCTCAGGAACTAGAGGGTGGACTGTATTAGGAAAATTGGGAAATACGTGCGTGCGTGTCTCCTTGGTGTGTCGGTCAGAACACAGGACAACAAAATGAAATAAAGGGGGTTTAATGAAAGTCTCTTGGTGGTAAGGCAATACAGTAAATGCAGCACAGCAAAGCACCAGGGTGCACTTGAATACAATTTCCAAATAAATCTTCTTGAATAGGTCTCCTAATGATTTACATTATGAAGGTCACAAAGGCATTTGTGTGTTTGTGTGTGTGTGGTCTACAAGGGAAAGAAACAACAGGAAAATATCTCAGTTAAAATAAAACTATACTGGTGCACTAACACATACAGATACAGGACACATGACAACCATGGAGTAAGATCGCCCTCTAGAGGCAAATAGCGGTAAAACAGGTTCCAGCATCTTCACTTAAATGAGTAGGCTACAACATCCAACGAACTTCTGCATCAATATTATAAGACCAAAAATGGTTAATAAAGGACAGTGACGCACTGCACTCGAAATGACTCTAAGCAAATAGCACTGAAAATCTGCAGTAATTACACAGTATGTCAAGCTAAAATCAAGGAAACTTAGCTGGAAATGAGTAGACAAAAACGATCTCTAAAACTTCTATCTATCATCTCACACTTCACATACACAGGAAATAAAGGCTAGACATTTAACATTTCGACAGGATTACATTTTGGTCATTTACGCACACAGGACAAAGGAAACTTCAGCAAGACTTCTGCAGCAAGCGGCATCGATTCAACTAACGGACTTACTAACTTGTGCCCGGGAACATGAATATTCTACCACTCACTGTGCACGTGAATCATGAATATTAATGAGAATCACGACAGGGGCACATGCACAAATCCTGGCCTTTCCAACAGACCCTAATAAAATTGAAATCTTTATGATGTGCACAGATCCAATGAGACGGATGCTGTGGTAGTCATATCTCCCACAGCAGGCTTGTAGGTGGACAAAATAGCCTTTAAATCTACAAAATATGTCTAATAGCAACTTCTGATCACAATTAAACGGTCATAAATGGACTCAGCATCATCAATAACCCTGAAATTTACACTAAGATTGTGAAAATGTGATCATTATTAGTAGAGATATGGGTTCAGTAGCTAGGCAAGGGCGAGAAAGTGCCCCCTAGAGGAGGGGTATAACGGGGTCAGAAGCAAATGAAGCAAAAAAAATCAATTTTACCACACAAATCCTACGGAATGACACTTCATACCACACTATTGACCATCAGCACGGGAGCTCTGCAAGGTTGCGTTCTGAGCCCTCTCCTCTACTCTGACTGTGTGGCCATTCACAACACCAACATCATCAAGTTACCAGATGATACCACTGTTATCGGTTTAATCACAAACAATGATGAAACAGATTACAGAAAAGAAATAAACAACCTCATGGATTGGTGTAGAGGAAACAACTTGTCTCTGAAGGTGTACAAGACAAAGGAATTAATAATTGACTTCAGGCGGAAAGAACACCAGTTTGAAACCATTAACATCAACGGTGAGACAGTGGATCGGGTGAGAGACTTTAAGTTCCTTGGCGTTACCATCTCAGAAGAGCTCACCTGGGACAGTCACACTCAGCACATTGTAAAAAAAAGGCCAGCAACGTCTGTACCACCTCAGACGATTGAGAAAGTTTGGAATGAGACCCAAGATCCTGAGGTCGTTTTACAGAGGCACCATTGAGAGCGTTCTGCCGGGGACCATTATTGCATGGTATGGGAACTGCTCACAAGCCAACAGGAGAGCTCTTCAGAGGGTTGTGCGTACAGCTCAGAACATATGCGGCTGTGACTTACCCTCCATACTGGAGTTATTCGAGGGAAGGAGCATCAGGAAGGCAAAAAAAATCTTGGCTGATCCTAGTCACCCCAACCATGAACTGTTTACTAGATTAGCCTACCATCTGGGAAACGGTACAGAAGCCTGAAGTCTCACACTACCAGACTCCAAAGTAGTTTCTTTCACCAAGCAGTTAGATTACTGAATTCATGCTGAAGACAACAAGGCACTTTCTTTGCACTTTTTTCCACCCCCCCCCCTTCTCTTTTTTATTTTTATTTTTTCGTCTTTTTGAGGACACAAAAAACACAACAATTTGTACTCTTTATAGGCTTCAAACCTATAATAAGACGTAATAAACTAATCTTGAATCTTGAATCTTGAATCTTGAATAACTGATGCAAATGTGTGTGTGTGTGTGTGTGTGTGTGTGTGTGTGTGTGTGTGTGTGTGTGTGTGTGTGTGTGTGTGTGTGTGTGTGTGTGTGTGTGTGTGTTAATGTTATGTTAATGTTAACTGTTAGACAATTGAAAGCTTTTTTAATTTTTAATTTGAATTTCATTTGAATTATTAACCTACCCCTTCATCAGATGAAGGCACCCCACCCAAGTGGTCAACAAACAGCCTAAGCCAACACAGGCCTTGCTTGGATAATAGACTAGGCCTATGTAGCCTATAATATTTTTTATTTATCCTTTATTTAGCCAGGATTGTCCCATTGAGACTACAGTCTCTTCTGCCAGGGAGTCCTGGTCAAAATGGCAGCATAGTTACAGACACAGACAAACACATAGACAATTCTATGAATTGTTTGAAAACTGTCTCCACTTGAAGCAATACAGTTATCAGTCAAGTTTCAAAGAATAGCCATGACATGTATGTTATGAGCAATATAAGAATGTATAATAAGATAATAATAAGAATGTGTCCAGTCCACCTTATGATGGACCACCACTGAACACAGCCAGAGGCACCACAGCTGCGCTCATCTGACGTGAATTTTGACACCTTTGGCTTGCCGTACTTTGTTGCCTGACACTACAGTCGTGTACTTCCTGATGCTACATGATTAAACATTTAGCTCTCTTGCTGGGCTGGATGGAAAATATGCTGTAATGTGTCGTATTTAGTTTTATATCGACTGGATTCCGTAAAATCGAAGATTACCAAGGCACCTCTGGTTTGTCGAGGTAAAAAGACCAAATCAATCATTCCTGTTTGCTTGAATCACGTAGGTTCTTGTTTGTTGTTGAGGAGCTGTTTTTGAGACATTCAACCATGTTGTAGCTAATTTCAGCAAATGCAGTTTCTGCTGTGGAACCTATAACCCTACAATTTTAACTATCGCTGCGCAACAAAACAACGGAATAGCACGGATTATCTGCGTGGTGTCATTGCGAAATCGAGATTGTAATAATGGAATCGGATTGGACAGCTAACACTATCCCTTTTAGACCTTGATAGACGAGTGGCTCTGATGTTCACGAAACGTTGTGAATATTCGTTGACTTCGGTTCATTACTGAGCTGTCTTAAGTGAAGTGATCTTCCTTTCAAATAACCCTCTATAGTCTTCGATGATATTGAATCGCTGATTAGGCCTATAAGTAATGTGGTTGGCACCTGTGCGTGGTGACTTATTGGCACGTAGGCTGCTCACTAATAAAATATGCTTACTAATCAAATATAAAACCTCAAATAAGTTGCAACTACTGGGTATTTTAACGTTTATTGTCTTTCAACTGGTAATGCATGCTGCTCTGTGACGAGACTCCGGTGGTGGCTGGTGACACGTTTGGCCCGGCACTTCCGGATTCTTGGAGCGCCTGTAGAGCGCACAAGCAGATAGGTTCTGTGGATATGACTCGTAGCACTAGTTCGACCGCCTGTGGTACAAGCCTTCTCCGTCAGACTGTGCCACACAATCAATCTTCCTCCCATCCTTACCTGTGGCCGGCCGCCTCAGTCCTCGTGACGCGAGTCTCTACGTCATCGATACTATTGCAAAAACAACGTTTTCGTTTAGCACATTATCATACAACCAGAGATTCTTTAAGTATATATATATCTACTCTCTCTGATACAACTGTCATTCAATGTTTTTGAGAAAGAAGCAAATATTACAGATAGTAGTATCTAAACTAGACTGCATAACCGTGATCAAAGGCAGATAAAAATTAAGCCTTCTAAATTTATTTAAAAAACACAATTCAAAGGTCATTCTCTCTCATTTGTAATTGAGATGTTGCATGGGTAAAGCCTCCAAGAAGTCGGTATGTGCTGTTAAAAAGTAGGGAACAGGGAAACTATTATTGGCTCCACAGAGGCGGGACGCCACCAAAGCATGCCAAAAGGCCTCAGGAAACGATGGGGAAAGCTCATGAATGACAGCCTTTGCGCAACACGTGATGTCAGACCATTGACATCTACTGTCAATGTGTCAGACACCTTCGATTCAGTCCATTTGAAGAAGGACATCTGGTAGCATGAATGTATGGCGCGTTCCTGAGTGGTAGGAACTTCCCATCTGGGGTCGGGTACTTCCCACCTCAGTCATGGGGGCAGTCATGGGTAAGCGGTTAGGGTGTCAGACATGTAGCCCAAACGTTGCCGCTTCCTCTCCCGACCCGCCAGGTTGGTGGGGGGAGTTATTAACCAGTGATCTCCCCCATCCCGTGGTACCCTGAGCATGGTACCGTCCCGCCGTACTGCTCCCTTTCGGGCACCATTGGGGGCTGCCCCCTTGCATGGGTGAGGCATAAATGCAATTTCGTTGTGTGCAGTGTGCCATGTTCAGTTGTGTGCTGTGGAGTGCTGTGTCACAATGACAATGGGAGTTGGGCTTTCACTTTTCACCTCAACGCGCTCTAGCCTCCAGTTCAATCAACCAGGCACTTTCCCTTTTTGCTGCATATCATTATAGATGGGTCATTTCACGTGAAATCAGACACTTTGGGACCCGACCAACCCGGATTTCGATCATACTTGGTGTGCCTTTTCAGTAGCAAGGTAGCACCCCAGAACTGCATTGGTTTGAATCTGACACTAATATTAAAGGGGTATGCCACTATTTTGGGGCTTAATACAGTTAAAATCGTTGGCTGGGGTTTATAAAGGTGGTAAAGTGTCTTATTTTTCATGTTAAGCGTTGTCTTGCTTTAAGACAAGTTAAAAGAGGGAATATGTCGCTAAGCTAGTGAAAGTCAATGTATCCGTGTAGCATTGAAGCAGTGCCAGTTTGCCACAACAGAGATGTACCATCATGAAGCTGAGAACCTGTTGAAAAGGTTGGAATCTGCAAGAACTATTCCAGGTACTCAAAAACTACACAGCTTCTGCCCATTGTCAATGGACACAGTGGAAGTTAGGCCATTTTCAGCATTCAGAGAAGGCAGAGTTGAAAGAGTGAGCTCAGTAAAGGAATGCGTTACATTTTCAAGCATCAAAGGGTATGTTGTAGCTGTATATGATGGCAACTGGTGGCTAGCATGTGCAGAGGAATGTATGCCGAGCACTGGAGAGGTGAAACTGAACTTCCTGCATCCTCATGGGCCATCTCCATCCTTCACTTTTCCCTTCAGACCAGATAGACTTGTCATGGATCATCAGGATGTGCTTCTGGTAGTGGAACCTGTAACTGCAACGGGACGTACTTATACATTATCTACAAAAGACACAGCTGCTGCTTCAAATGCACTGGTAGAGTACACAATGAGAGTGTAGCCATTGATTATCTCTTTAAAGTACGGTAAAGGGAAGATGGCACAGGTACACAGAGAAGGAATGTTCAAACATTCACATATCATCATTTGGTGTGTATAAATGGACATCTGCCTTAGTTTCTGAAACCTGAAACCTGGGACCATGGACACTGACCATTTTTGTTTTGTTTTTGTTTTGTCATGTGATGCTACTATGGTATTACCATATTATTAGTAAGTGGTCTGTATGATGCCATATTTGTGAGTCAACTTCTCTCTGAAATGAATAACAAACCGAACACCAGCATTTTAGGTGCTGCTCATGACATTGCCGGCTACGTTTGGACAAGGAACTGGCCATTTTAAAATATAAGTTTTTTAGATATTCAATTTTTAATTTTTCAATTTATCATAATTCATATTCTGAGTGTAGTTGTATTCCAAGGTGATTGTGTAATATGTAGAGCCAGAAAAGAGCTTTCAAACAACACCACAGGCATCTTTTTGTGACTAACACTGACTGATATATTCAAGGCTGAATGTATAGTGTCCTACCCTCACATGTGAACCTTTCCTAGTCTGTTTCTCCCTTAATATTAGTGTCAGATTCAAACCAATGCAGTTCTGGGGTGCTACCTTGCTACTGAAAAGGCACACCAAGTATGATTGAAATCCGTGTCGGTCGGGTCCCAAAGTGTCTGATTTCACGTGAAATGACCCAGATGGCACATTCCACAGCAGTGGGAGTTAGGATGTTTCTGACCTCCTACAAGCTGAAATCATTGACAGTAAATAGAATGGACGCCAAATCAACGCTATTTGCCATTCAACGCTTTGAAGCCAGATTTGGGAACATTCCAACTTACATTCCACCTTAGCAACGCCAAACGCAGGTGCTGATTGGACAACAACAAGACTTCTAACGGTCAATCAAACCATGTTCTGATGCTCATTGGTCAATTTAACTTTTAATATCTCTCTAAAATAAAACATCACCACAAAAAATCACCACCCTGGTAAGTTGGAGAGCAAGGGGACCTACTAGTTGAGCGAAAAATGATCCCCCTGGAGTTGCATTTAAGGGAGATACAGGGTTTTATGTCTCTCATAGGAATGAATGGGATTTGGCCATTTTTTGGTCTTTTTGGGTCCAACCTTGGCTCCAACTTGGCTTCAACAATGAAATAGAATTTTGGCCTCCATTCTATTTACTCTCAATGGCTGAAATGCATTGGAACGCCCGTTAAAGCAGAATGTTCAAGTCGTGAGTCGGGGGCCACATCGAAGTACGCCGACTTTATACCATTGGAAATCGTGACGTCAACACATCAATGCACAGTGATCGAAATAGTTTATCTAGCACATTACTCCGCAATTTGATCTCATTCTGTGGACAAATAGAGTTGAATTTGACAGGTTAATGGTTGCAAAATAGCTTGTGAATTTATTTAGCATGTAGTTGTGTTGACATTTCCTCTTTCAAAGATGATGAAATGAAAACCGCCTGGTGTAGTTTACACCCTTGTTTACATAGCTCACTTCTTTGACAGGTGGGCAGGTATTTTTAACCCTCCATGTTTGTAGTTTGTTTGACCTGCTGGCTGGAACGCTTTGAGGTGGGAGGAAGACTCCTGGTGGCGTATAAGTTCAGGAACCCAAAAAGAGGCAGTGTTGTCAGTGTCATGTCAATGATGTTCATGATAGGGCTGCACGATATTAGCAAAATATGCGATACACGATAACATGACTGTATACCGCGATATCGATATTACTCAAAATATTTAATATATTTTTCCCTGTCTACCTGCCATTCAACACTTTATCATGTATTAAACAATAACATTTTATTTCCAATATTATTTTGTAATAGGAGAAAACATGGCTAATACACAGAATCAACTTAAAATATCAACCTTTTTCATACCTTTTTTTAACCTTTTCACCAAATATGCTTTTGCGATACTTTAGTAGTTAGGAAATGGATCACACTCAGTTTTTTCTTCTCATTGTCACGGCTCTTGCAGCCAAAACGTCTGTCTGTCCTTGCAATGTTTGAATAAAAAGAAAAGAATAATAAGAAAAAACTGAGTGTGATCCATTTCCTAACTAAGTTACTTTTGTTCAAAATAACACACACACACACACACACAGGCTTGAATAAGTAGTCACAGTAGTCCCAGTCAACTCTTGTACTTGAAATCACAAGACTAATGTCTCACAGTGAGGTTTTTCTGACTGCTCAGAGACCCTTGCAGAAGCAGCCCAATTTGAGCTCCCAAGTTAATGTAATTTATATCATGGCCAGTACATTTGCTTTTTTCCTTTTTGTATAGAACCATCTTCTTGATTTCAAGAATGTGATTCAGCAGCAAACCAGGTTAAGTTAGCCTCGAGGTAGTCATAAATCAGTTCAGAAATGTGTTTATCCAGGCTAAGGATATGGATTGCTGGAACCATATATCCTGTGGTCTGATTAAAAAAATGAGCAAATTTGTTTTAAATAGTCTCAAGCATGTGTGATGATAACCAAGCGAATAGTACAAAGACAAGACGCCTAAACTTATAGAGATTTGAGTCCTTATTTTCTTACTTAAATGACACATACAGGCTCTATTTATTACTATTTAATTATTACCCTATCTATTAATAGGCTTACCACATTCCGTAGGTAAACTTTACTAAATAATTCCCCGTTTCCAGTGGAGTAATATAGTTTTTGATTAATTTTCCTGCTCAGATAAACATGATGCATTTTCTTGCTCACAGTAAATCCAACCATGGAGTCTATGCTCAACAAGCTGAAGAGTACAGTCACCAAAGTGACTGCGGATGTCACTAGTGCTGTTATGGGTAATCCTGTCACAAGGGAGTTTGAAGTGGGCCAACACATCGCCAGTGGAGGACCAGGGTTGTGCTGGAAGATCTATAATGGCATTAAGAAATCTACAAAACAGGTACTGTAACATCCTCAAGCAACCTCACCATGCGTGTGGGTCAGTGACATTTCAGCAATAGCACACGGCAGCCAGTGCCACTATTGTACGGATATTGTTTGTTTGTTTGTTTGTTTGTTTTTAGTGGACTATCTAATAAGCATATTCATTGCTAGTCTGATTCTCATCGACTTTCACATTTCTGTTCGAGACTTGGTCTGACCAAGGGCAAAATGATTAATGTTTCCCAGACGGCATGGTTGACCTGCTTCCTTCGGTTTGCTGCTGGTCGAGGCCAGAAAAGGCAGCGGCAAAGTTTAAACCAAACATTTTCTTAGTCCCAATAGAACGTCTCTGCTTAACCCATTGATGCCTGCTGTTGCGTTGTGCAACATTGGCCCTGGCGCCTGGAGCTGCATTACGCAACATTCAGGTTCATGAGATTTGAGACAACTTTATTAAAAATCTCTGTTTGTTTGAGATGAATGAACACATTCTAATGAAATATGAGGCTCTTGGCCTTTAAATGCAACTTACTGCATATTGTTATGTGCTTCAGAAGCTGAGATATTTAGGTTTTTATAGGCTGAGGGCAGCTTTTCTTAAAAAGGGCTCAGGCATTCAGCACCCTTTTTTGCAGGTGCCTTAGGCGTCAATGGGTTAAACCACGTCACTGCCTTGAACACGCCTCTACCCAGGACCATTAGAGCTGCTCAAAGTTGATTGGTTCCCGACAAAGTTGGTGGAGTTACCGATTTTTCCGGAGCTCAGAAATTATATTTGTATTGCTCCTGGCCTGACTAGCAACGCCAAAGGCGTTGCGTCACTTGGAGGGCGTAGCCTGACTAATTAATTGCAGCATATCAACCACCAATTACTTATTCATGTATGGGTGTATTATCTTGTGTCCCAATTCACCCGCTTCACTATTTGGTTTCCCCCAGGAGGTTGCTGTGTTTGTTTTTGAGAAGAAGATTGTGGACAAATATCAGAAATTCGAGAAGGACCAGATAATCGATTCTCTCAAACGAGGTGTTCAACAGTTAACACGCCTTAGACATCCCCGTCTTCTCACAGTCCAGCACCCATTGGAGGAGTCAAGGTAAGTGTTGTAACTTTTCACAGGTTTGGTTAACATTGTAGTTTTGTTTTTTGGAGCCATCAACAAGCTTATCACATCATTTTGGCTGAACATTTCACCCATGCCTTGCAGAATTGGTACCATACATTCAGAGTATGTCAATCAGGATGTATTCCCTCATGTTCAGATGATGAACCTCTCTGGACTCTAAATCAAAGATCCACCATGGTTGAATCAATGTCCCTGTTGCCGTAGCTTTAACCATTTGGTTAAGGGTAAAAGTGATATGTTGTCAAATAAGTTAGCTATCACATTTTGGAACTAAATGCCAGGAAATAAACAACTAAAAATCTCACACAGTGTCCCTTTAAAGGTACACTGTGTAAGAATTTTAGTTGTTTATTTCCAGAATTCATGCTATCTATTCACTAATGTTACCTTTTTCATGAATACTTACCACCACCATCAAATTCTAAGTATTCATTATGACTGGAAAAATTGCACTTTTCATACATGAAAAGGGGGATCTTCTCCATGGCCCGCCATTTTGAATTTCCAGAAATGGCCATTTCTAGCTGCAAAAATGACTGTACTTGGGCCATAGGCCATAGGCAACCCAGTTTCAATGAGCAGCATAGTTGCAGTACCTTTTTTGACCATTTCCTGCACAGTGTACCTTTTAAAGGAACAGAAAATGTTTATCTGTAGTTTAGCCCTGGCAAAATATATGAATACATAGGATGTTTTCTCTATGAGTTTGCAATGCCTCGCATACTTGTGGCTTAGCAGCACAATCACTGTTGCTGAACAAAAAAGTGACGTTTTTTTATGATCACTTCGACCTTGCGGTCTGAAACTGAGGAATCTGAGGAAGACCACACGGTCGAAACGTCATCATGCCGCTACCACAGATTGATATAAAAGCGCACTTTGAATGAATTTATCACAAAAAGGTTACTCCGCATTAACCTGTGGGGTGTGGGCGTGACCCAGCGTGTGTGTCCTCTGTACAATCGAAATGCTCTCTGATCCCCAAACCTTTATTCAGAATTAAATGAAAATGCAATGTAAACTTGAAAGAAAATAAATTTCATTCCGAACTATTTCATTCTGAATGATTAATTCCGAATTAAAAACATCATGTGATCGTGGCCAATCTTATCAGTCTAGTTCCCGTGGTAATGCCACTTTCAGGTTGTATTCAGGAAAAGCACATTACAGAGCAGCCCACTAACTTGGTTTAGGAAAACTGTTTTACAGAAGCATCCTAACTTCATAATGTCTTAAATAAACAGTCCTAACTTACGGACAGCCACTCAGCATTTTAACTTTCAAATGTCAGTTGGTGGGTAGCCAAAATTTAGCAGGTATTATTAAACTTATGGATGTTTAGCTGTTGCAGCCTGGTTATTTTGAAGTTATTTCCTCCTGACAAACACGAAATTGTCAACAGATGAACATATTAATTCAATTACTATTGACTGACCCAAATTATGTGTTAAGATTTGACGATGAACAAAGCTTACCAGTTAACTCCAGTGTGAAGTCCGATAACAACTTTTCTGAACGACATCTGACCAACTGTTTGTCACTTGAGAAAATACTGGAATAACAATATTGCCAATGTAATGTGTTTTATTGGGACTTAAACTGCTGCTTTTTAACGTTATTTTTCAGAGACTGTTTGGCATTCTGCACTGAGCCCGTCTTTGCCAGTTTGGCCAATGTGTTGGGACAGTATGATAATCTGCCATCTCCTGTACCCACCGAGATCAAGACCTACAAACTCTACGATGTAGAGATCAAGTATGGGCTCTTACAGGTAGGTCCCTTTATTAAGATTGACTTTAAAAGGGCAGTTGCATCAGTGGTTTTATTATTTTTTACTTGGCTGTTGATAGTATTTGTCTTGTCTTTTGCTTTATTTTAGTGTTTCTCAACGGGGGCGTTGGGGAGCTCTGGGGAGGGGGGGGGTGCATTGTGAAGGATACAGCTGAGAGGGGGTGGTGCTTAGTTGCCATTGGGGGGCATTAGTCCATTTATTTATTGTTATACTAAGGGGGGCGTTGTAAGGCTTATGATGAGTTAAAGGGGGCTTTGGGAGGATTGTGATCTAACCAAGGGGGCGTTTCTTCAAAAAAGGTTGAGAACCACTGTTTTATTTGTTTATGTATGTTTTTGGTGATGGTGTTTCTATTTTAACTACTGGACAGTGCCCTTGTTGACAGTTCTCCATCTTGTGTATTAACCCATTGACGCCTAAGGCACCTGCAAAAAGGGTGCTGAATGCCTGAGCCCTTTTTGAGAAAAGTTGCCCTCAGCCTATAAAAACCTAAATATCTCAGCTTCTGAAGCACATAGAAATATGCACTAAGTTGTATTTAAATGCTAAGACCCTCATCTTTCATTAGAATGTGTTCATTCATCTCAAACAAACAGGGATTCTTAATAAAGTTGACTCAAATCTCATGAGCCTGAATGCTGCGTAATGCAGCTCCAGGCGCCAGGGCCAATGTTGCATAATGCAACATCAGGCATCAATGGGTTAATTTAATGTTTTGAAAATGATGGTGTTTTGTTTTTATTCACTTAATACCAAGTGTTGCAACGTTTTTGGAATCCAGTTGTACAGCTGTTACAATATGGCCTTGAGAACTTTGTAGAAAAACAATGGCTGAACAAAACCGACACCCCCTCCCCCTGTGAACTGTAACTTGGAAAGGATACCACTTCAGATTTCAATCCTTTCTCTTGGATCTATAATGAATAACCAGTAATATTTTCAGAACATTTTGAGATGCAAGTGCGTGGTGATTTGTTCTATTGGCATGGAATGACCCTATTGTTATTATAAATTACATGTTGTTAATGTAGGTGTTTGAACTGTTTGTTGTTTGTATTTTGATTGTAGCTGTCGGAGGGGTTGTCTTTTCTTCACACTGGTGTGAAGATGGTGCATGGTAACCTTTGCCCTGAAAATATCATCATCAACAAAAGTGGCGCGTGGAAGATCATGGGCTTTGACTTCAGCATATCTTCCACCAACCCTTCAGATGCTGAGGTGAGCATCATGACAACTTTGATCTGTAATGAAATCAGTGCATTTTTGTATCTGATGAATAATCCCAAAGTGTGTGTGTGCACTTGCATGTGTGTGTTTGCTTGTGTGAATCTGTTTGCATGTGGCAACTTTGAGCTGAGTTGAAATCGGTGCATTTTTTTTTGTGTATAATGAATAATCCCAAAGTTTGTGTGTGTGTGCGTGTTCATTTGCATTTGTATGGATTAGGTGAAGTATGTGTGTAAAGAGTGGGACCCCAACCTGCCTTCGCTGTGCCTTCCCAACCCTGAGTATGTGGCACCAGAGTACATTCTGTCTGTCAGCTGCGACTCTGCCTCTGACATGTACTCTTTGGGTATTGTCATACACGCCGTCTTCAACGAGGGCAAGCCGCTGTTTCACGTCAGCAAGCAGGACATCTTCCGCAGCTTCAGCAGACAGCTGGACCAGGTAGGGAAATGTAAACGCTACTGTCATGGTTGAAAATAATGCAGCTTGCTACCACAGCATTCCTGCCTTGTTTATGGCTCATTCTTTTGAAATTGGTTTTCGATAGATCCAAGTTCATTCTATCGACATCCATTGTAATTGCTTTCTATTGCAACAGATACAAATGTCTGAAAACACTATTGTTTAACGATCTCTGAGTACACCAAACTGCTCCAAGTTTGTGTTTCAGAACCCAGATCTGAGAACCCATTCTATTGCACTTTCCAGAGGTGGACGTCTGGGTTTCTGACTACTGAGTTTCAAAATAATGAGTCATTACTACCAGGGCATTCTGATTGGGTGATTTAGGATGACTATATGTGGGTAAAAAATTATTCGGCTGTTTTTTTCTGTAGATTGATGGCAGTAGAAATCAATAGAGTTTAGTTCAAACTCAGTGGGATTTAATCCCTCATTTATTGGATGGAAATTATTAGTAAAATCTGGCAGCCCTGTTTTCTACATAGAAAAAAACGTATAATAACAATGTTCTTGAAATCCCTAAAGGTGCTCTGTGTAATATCTTTAAAGTGCCTCTTCACTTCTCCACCTTTTTGTGTGCAGCTGAGTCGACTCAGTCCAACAGTCTTGAGTAAGATCCCCAGTGATGTTTGTGAGCATGTAAAAATGCTGCTGAATGTCACAGCCAACGTTCGGCCTGACGCAGATCAGATGACAAAGGTAAGTTCAGCCCATGGAAAAAACAATAGCAGTTTCAGCAGGGGCCCTTGATCTCTAAGCCAGTGGCCCCTCACCACCCTCAAAATGAAAATAAAATAATAGAAATTCATTAAATTCTTATTTAGTAATTGTAGTCTTAATTGTAGTAAGTTATCAAAACTGCATTACATTTCTTCAGTGAAAGTCAACCTTGATGTCCATGCATTGGATGTGAAAATCCTAAAATTGTGTCATCCTTTGAGGGCCCATGGTGGATATTCTCACCAGGGCTTGTAACTCACATGAACCACCAGCTTTATTTGCCACCTTGGTTAGAACTCTTGATTTAACCATCGCTAAATCGCTCGTGACATTGAAAAGCGATCACTGGTGAGCGGGGGTGAACTCTATTCAAGTTTGAATTGTGCATCACCCCCTGTACTGTCCCTCCACTGTTTGCTGATTGGCTGGTTGCTGGTTTTGTTCTCTGTTTTGAGCAGATTCCTTTTTTTGATGATGTTGGAGCCATGACGCTACAGTACTTTGATACACTCTTTCAAAGGGACAATCTTCAAAAATCTCAGTTCTATAAAGGACTTCCTAAAGTGCTACCCAAACTTCCAAAGGTATGGAGATTTTTTACTTGATTCCCCAGATGGTTTTGTGGGGGATTCATACACTGTATATTAGCTAATATTTTCTGTTTAATAATAATTGAGAATGCACTATTGTTGCTACATTGTCCTGCAACTTGCTCATTTTCATACAGTTGAATGTGCGCTGATGTACGTTGAAATGGGAGAGCAATTTCTATTCTATTTCTATTCTTCTATTCTAACGTTCTCGAATCCCAAAGTAGCCATTTTGGCAGTTCCTTTGTTTCTGCAACAGAAATCAGGTTCCAGAAATGATTGATCCAAATTGATGGCAGTGTGTTGCATTTGGGATAGACGTGTAAAAACTGTTATGTAAACTCTACTGGGCTCTGGGTGCATACACTCCTTTCCATACGTTTTGGCGCCTATCCATGTTGTTGGAACAACAGCTAATAACCTGACTTCCAATTAATCAATTCGCTTCAGAAGTCACTCATATGACTGCTACAACCCTCCCAAATGAAGTTTAATGTACAAAAATAAGTTTGTTTATTGCCCCCTCAATGATGTCTTCTTCTTTTTCTTCTTTTCAAGTTGCATATTGTGATTTCATTCTTTCTTGTTTAGTTCGTTAAAAAGATGATTTTGAAAATTGTACTTTTCTATCAGGAAGGTGATTGATTGATTGATGTTTGTTTGGCTTGCAGAGAGTGGTGGTGTATCGGATCCTTCCAGCGCTGACATCGGAATTTGTTAATCCAGACATGGTCCCGTTCATCCTGCCCAACGTCCTCCTGATAGCTGAAGATTGTACAAAAGAAGAGTATGTTAAGCTCATTCTGCCAGACCTCACACCTGTTTTCAAACAACAGGAGCCTGTACAGGTAAGGCCATTTGCCTCATTTCACGACATGCTTTTATTGAAGTGTCATACAAATGGGTGCATGAAATAGAATTATTAGTGTTAATGCCGATGGTAAGGGCACAAAATGTTTCTCGATACTTTTTTTTGGCAGCAGTGCAATTAATGTGTGAAGCAGCTGTTCTAGAGGTCTGTTGGTACAAGGGCAATACTGTACCATTTCTGGATATAAGCTCATTTTTATACCTCTCCTTCAGTTAAATAGTTTTGCCTTTCTTCTGTTCTTTCAGTGGTTCTCTTAATCTGGTGATCCTACTCTTAGTTACTAGCTAGCAATTATCACTGAATAGCTGGACCCATAAGATTCAATGATGATTGCTAGATTAGCAATTTGCAATTTGCACTACCAGACTCGGAGAACCTCTGGAAGTACAAGTCGGGTACAACTCAGTTATTTATCTCAAGGGGAGGTGTAGAATTAGCTTGTTTCCAAAAATGATGCAGTATTACTTTATGTACAGTTCTTTAAAGACTGGCATATGACTGTAGTCAGTTATGTGTAGGCAAGATTGAAGAAACATTTAAAGCCGTCAATGCACGTATATTGCTGATGTGTTGTGTATGTTCTTGGGTGCAATCTTTGTAAAAATGCTCCTGATATTATAAAATGTTATGGCATGCCATGTAGCATTACCTATAGCTTTGCTTGGGGTTTGGTTTGACTTGGGTGCTTTGTAAGGACCTGGCACTTACCATTTAAAGATCCATTAATGTTATATTTGAATTAGAGCTGTCAAAAGGGCTTTTACAGGTTAAGTTATTTCACAGATATGCTGGTTCACTGATTACTTGTCAAGTTAGGTCAGTGTTATTGTCAATTTCTTTATATGCATCCATCATACAGAATTGACCTTTACGTTTCTTACTTTCCCATGCAAGGACATAGACCCAAAGAGATGGACAAAGACATACTTTAGCCATAGACAAGAACACATGCAGACATTTAAGTGCAAGACAGGACAACAGAGGGCATACAGCTGAGGTCAATATTAGCCTCCCTCCTGAAATGAGACATTAGACTCAGCAAGAATTACTATTATTAACAAGTTTCTGTTACTCAGCTTTTAAACAGAAAAGGGCAAATTGTATTGGCAAAATGATTAGCCCCATGTCATTAGTAGTCAATAGTTACATTATTACGTTACTGGTACATTGCATTACACTTAGCTTGCACTTAAATCCAGAGTGACTTGCAGCTGTTTACAGTGCCTGGAGCAGTATGGGGTTAGGCACCTAGCTCAAAGGCCGTGAGGTGAGGAATGGAAAGGGGGGATTTGAACCTGCGACCCTCTGATCTAAACCTCTTCTCCTTTGTCTGAAACTTTGTTGATGACTTTTACGGGCTTACGGAGGTAACGATAGCGCAGCTTTAGAAAGGCAGAATATATTCGGCTTCTGTGGATAATAATAAACTCCTGGACTATTTCCAAACTCCTAAATGCTTCGTTTTGTGAGTAGAGACCATATTTGTACTACTGTCGAAGTTTGGTGTCATGACATGTAATTTTTGTGGGGTAAAGTTTGGAGATTCTGCGAATGCCCGGCAAACTATTCGAAATAACCACAAATAACTTGGTAACTCTGCTAATGTTCGCTCAAGCCAGAAAACACTTCGGCTGGACTACTGGATGGATGTCACGGTTCAAATGGCATTAGGGTGAATCTACTCCGAACCGTTGCTTTAACCGTTGCCCATAGTGTACCTTTTCTATGCCACAACTGTGGCAACATAAACACAACGTGAGTCGTTGTACAGTCACATGTCAGCAGCGTGAAGAGCAGTCCGAGTGCTCGAGGTGTCTTTTCTGACATGTACTGCGTATGGTCTCTGGCAGAAGAAGTCCAGAGGTGCCTTTGGTGGCTTCGCACTTGGTTGTAGAACAGGCGATTGTCAACAAATAAGTCTGTCGAGTGATTGGCTAGTTTGCATTTCCCGTAAACAATTTATAGTTCAGTTATAATAGAAAAATGCCTAAATGACCAACTGCAGGGATGTACTGTTGTTGTTTTTTTTTGTTGATTGGTTTTACAGTTTTTGTACTGCTGTCAAAGTCATGTCATCAAATCTTATGGTTTATTATTCAAGTTAATATTTGTTTGAAATATCTTAGTTAATTTGAGGGGTATGGAATAAAAGGCACTTCTTCTTTGCCCTTCCATGTGCGTACCATGTGTGCTGGGGTAGCATGTGTGGGGGATCAAACGAGATAGTCTTGTTAGGAGCCATCATGGTGGGGTCAAGGAAGCATGGTACAAACATGGTACAAAATCAGTGGCTCCTACTGTATAATATTCATGCAGATGTACAACCGTGACAAAAATTGAGAGACCACTTCGATTTGCTATGGATAGGTATGTGTTTGAGCAAAACGAACATTGTTATTTATAAGTACCGACAACATTTCCTCCGAATTTCGAAAGAAAATATTGTCATTTAGATCATTTATTTGCAGAAAATCTCAAATGGTCAAAATAACACACAAGATGCAATGTTTCCTAATCTCAAAAAAAGGCAAAGAAAACGAGTTGATATTAACTCAAAAACAACATAATAGTAATATATTAACTTAGGAAGAGTTCAGAAATCAATATTTGTAGTCACTGCTTTCATGCCTTTTGGTATGTCTTCCATTAGTTCTTCACATTGTTCTTGGATGACTTTATTCCAGGCCTGGTGCAAGAATTTAAGTTGCTGAGCTTGGGTTGATGGCTTGTGACCATCCAGCTTCCTCTTGATCACATTTCAGAGGTTTTCAAGGGGGTTTGGGCCTGGAGTTTGGACTGACCATGTCGGGGTAATGATCTGGTGGTCCTCCATCCACAACTTGATTGGCAAGCTGAGTGGCCGAAGTATTGTACTTCTCTTAAAAAACTATCCTCAGTGTTCAGGGGTGTTGTCAGAATAGAAGGAATCATGTTTTTGTATGTGGCTTCAGAGACGCGTCGTTTGCAAAGATGAATCTGACCAATTTCAGCCTTGCTGAAGCACTCTCAGATAATCACCTATTCTCTGGCAAATTTCACAGCAGGTGCAAGATAATGTGATTCATAGACCTCCCCATCCTGTCCCTCCCCATCCATCCATGTCTCTGAAGCCATGTCACTGAACCAAAAAACACACACAATCACTTAAAAACTCCAGATACATATGCAACCAAATCAATACACTTTTTATTGCTTTTAATTGTGTCTGACGGTGTTGACAAAAAACAAGGTATGATCGGAGAAAAACCTGATTTCTGAAAAAAAATCAAAATGGGGAGATTGGCCTTGTGCATTTCTGAAAAGCCAAGACCTTTGTCTACGAGGATATAATTTATTATTTTGTTATTCACTTCGTTTTTTTCTTTCAAGATTACAACCTGTTTTAGCCACTTTCTCAAGAATCAGTGATTATTTATTTACTGTTAATATATCTTTTATTTTGTGGGCATTTGTGGGTTGCTACCAAACAGAATCTCACTGTATTTATATAGTGACAATAAAAGCACTCCACTCTACTACTCATGTTATTTTGACCTTTTGAGATTTTCTGCAAATAAATGATCTAAATGACAATATTTTCTTTCGAAATTCAGCTGAAATGTTGTTGCTAGTTTATGGTATGAAATTGCAATGTTTATTTTACTCAAACATACATTTCCATGGCAAAATCAGAAAAACTAAAAATTTCAAAGTGGTGTCTCAATTTTTGCCGCGGCTGTAGTTTGGTTCAACAGGTTTTCATTGACTATTTGCCAATTAATTTTCAGTTAATTTTTTTCCGATTTGTCTTTTTTGCACTCCCAGGCCAGCAACATGGTGAGTGATACAGATAAAATAAAAGTGAAGATGAAAGTGTTTTTCTGATCGGCGCATAGGCAGTGAAGCTAGCTCACCACTAGCTTTTCATCTTCTTAACGTATTATTGGGGTCAAGCAGACAAGCTGTGAAGGCATCCATTGTTTTACTATCTTTTTTCCTTTTTTATTGAAAGTCTGTGACAGTTTTCATTAAAGGGGCTCCAGGTAGGATTAAAAGTTTAATTACTCACGGTCCCGAGTCAGCCGATGCTTATGCGAGTCATAAGTAAGCGAACGATGGCTCTCGCGGCCACTTCCTCAGTCCGCTGTCAGAAAACCCCACGTACAACTTCTGACAGCGTGGTCCGAAGGAGTGTCGTGGGAAACACTTTTCATTTGAAAAATCGCTTTACATACCGAATTCTGATTTGTATCAACTGCTGGCATTCCGTGATGAAAAACAGTCTCACAGCGGGTTTATTTCAACAGCATTTTTTCATTACTGTGTAGATTTTGAGACAAGCATGCCACGGGCACCGCGCAAACGACGTCATCCTACCTTGTGCCCCTTTAATATTAATTTTAGTCAGAGCCATGGAATTCAGCGTTCTGACAATCGGCGTACAGGAAGTCGGTTTATGACATGATTCACGTAGATTCAAATAATTCTAGGAAATGGCTAGGGTGACATAAATGTATTGAAATGAATGGCATTTACCTTTACTACACTTTATGTGTTCAACTATTTTGGAACTATGTCAACGGAGATGTGTGGGCCATCTTTGAGTAAAAATGGGACACAGAGGTCAATGGGATTAGCCTAACTGTTTCTTCCATGGCTCTGATTTTAGTACCTCAAGTTCTATAGCTACCACAAGCGGTCACCACATTGGAGGTAAAGCTTTACTGTTGATTTGTGGTAGCCAAAATCTGACCCATGGTAAAAGGGCGTGACTTGGGCACTCTGTTGGCTCCACTGAAAAACAGATGATCTTCAGACCATAACACATATCATGCGATTTTATTTCAAAGCATTAAGTCATTAAAATCCTATGTTACTTAATGGCTTCAAAAAGGTTCTCTTGTCTCACTTGAATTGTATAGACTCACTGTTGCCATGGCAACTTTTTTCCCAGCTTCCTGTTTGGCCCCCGCATTGCTGCTTGCACCCACACACCTAAAGTAAATGAGACTGGCAGCTGGTAATACCGGGATCTGTGGCCGCCATTTTACCCCAGACTTTACTCCAGACTTCGCACATCAAACAGTTATCGCTTCGGCCTATAACATTAGGAAAACTGGCATGTAATTCATCCTATTTACATGTTATTTATGGTCAGTAAGGACTAATTCGGGGTAGGCTAATTGATGTCAGTGCAGGATTTCTATTAACCTGGTTCTCACGCAGATGGATGTTTCACAAAGTTTAATGAAGATGTACGAAGCACGAAAGGTCTGCGTGAGAGCCAGGGTAGATTTCTATAGGCAGCTACGACATTCCATGTTAGTTGTCTATATAAATATGGTAGCTATAGTGTTCTGTATATCACCGTGTCTCCCAAGTGTTTTTCCTGCACCGGCAACGCATATTTCAAGTATGTCCTTCCACCAAATTCATAAAGTACGACGAGGTCTCTCAAAACTTTGCAACCAGGGCAGGCACAGAATGCATCTTTCTGTAGGCTATGGGCAGTTTGTGTCTCAACTCTGGGCTTGTGTTGTTGCTGGGATATCCAGAGTGTCTTTGTGCAAGTGATGCAACAATTAGCTGGTTGAATCAGTGACTTAAAAAAAAGCAAATACATTTCCCATACACAGTCATGGCTATCCAATATATATATTTTTAAATCCACAAAATAGTATAGACCACAATGAAAGGATTCTCTATCGTAGCCTGTATTATCCAACGCTGACACAACGTTTGGTTGGTAGGGCGGATGATCTCTTTCATCGGAGTGAGGATGTAGATGTAAGAAAATGTGACAATCCTTCTGAAAATAAATAAAATACAGTTTAACAACTTTGCTTTGGCAGTCTGCTGTCCCGTGTAAGGCTTTTGCTCGCAGCTGAGTTAGTTCGGGGTAAGATGGTGGCGTTGTGTCCCGGTTTCCACCTAGTGTTTAAAACTGTTGCCAGTCTAGTTTACTTTAGGATGGTGCTTGCACCTAATATATTATATTGATAGTTTCATACAGTTCTGGTAAAAATGTGTGAAATGTTTTGTGGCTATTTGTAGCTGGTAAGCACTTCTTTTCTGTTTAAAACTCATTGAAGTGTTTCTTTTGTTTAGATCCTTCTAATATTCCTGCAGAAGATGGACCTCTTGTTAACAAAGACTCCAGCGGAGGACATTAAGAACTCTGTTCTTCCTATGGTTTACAGAGCTCTGGAGGCCCCTTCCATTCAGATACAAGTATTGATTCACATGTTCACTAGTTCTGTGCTGTAGTTCTTGTACATATTCAATAAAAAATAAGGTTGTTGGATTCAATTCAGCTCTATGTTTTCAGTGCTGTCATTAAAATTCGTGTTGCTTGTAGGAACTCTGCTTGAACATCATTCCCACCTTTGCCAATCTGATTGACTATCCCTCCATGAAAAATGCACTCATTCCACGAGTCAAAACAGCCTGCCTACAGACCTCCTCGCTTGCGGTGAGACATCAGCCCTTTACTGAACACAAGATGTTACATTAGATTTCCCTTACAATATTGTCATTAGGTTTTGGTAACACTTCCAAGTAGGTAATTTTGGAAGTAGGTAATTTTATGATTATTTCTACATAATTTCCTGGTGATATTTTTAACCATTTATTGCATGTAGTTTTTTTCTTTTTACAATTACAGTGCAATGTCCTCACCAAAGCAATGCAAGTGTTTTCATTTAAAGTATTAAACCTCTAGCTATTTGCATCATGACTTACTTAGAGGACTTACATGACTTACTTAACCCTGAGCTTAAAATATTTTGTCATTTTTGAATGCACAATTTAAAATGTTGTTCTTTTTTCAGGTTCGAGTAAATTCTTTGGTGTGTTTGGGGAAAATTCTGGAGTACCTTGACAAGTGGTTTGTCATCGATGAGATTCTACCTTTCCTGCAGCAGATTCCCTCGAGGGAACCTGCTGTCTTAATGGGAATTTTGGGTAATGGACATTTATGGCTTTCAATTGCAGCACCACACTCACATTAGGGATGGGACTGAATTTTCGAATATTTAACATTCGTTTAAATTTAGAATAGTCCTTTTGACTTAAAAAAATTGAAATCATAAAAAGGCAACCCCCATATCTCTGTGGACCTCCCTTTCTGTCTCTATGGACCTCCCTTACTCCGTTAAGTGACAATGAAGATTAGTGCAATGTTTCATTGAATTTCTAAATTTGCTCAGGAAGTATGAATGGATCGGCTTTCATTTTCAACATAAAAGGCGTGGAAAAAAAGTCCCACATACACTGTTTACAACCAGGAAAAGCAATATTCGAATATTATTTGAATATTTGAATAGTGGCCATCGATTTATGAATGGATTTTTTGCCAAAATTCCAATCCCTAATTCACATACACAAGCATGAGCACGGAAATGGGTGTGTGGGTGTGTGCACAGGGTCTTGAGTTCAATTGTCCTTCCACACCGACAATCTGTGTGCATGTATATGCCATGCCATTCAAACACAACCTGTCCAACACTGTGCAGGATAACTGTTGAGCAGTCATGGCCTAATGGTTAGGGAGGTGGTCTTAAGATCAGACCTCTCCCTACACCTCCATCCATGGCTGAAGTGCCCTTGAGCAAGTCACCTTACCCCATATTGCTCCAGGGACTGTAACCAATACCTTGTAAATAACTCTTAAGTTGTTTTGGATAAAAGCGTCAGCTAAGTGTAATGTAATGTAAATTAATGGATAGAAAAAAGACTTGTGTTTTTCATGGGACCCTGCGCAAGCCCATGCAGAAAACTCAAACTTCAATTTCTATCTCAAATGCAGGCTTGTTCGCACATCCGCACAGGACCCCATCTTGTCACCAAACAGACTCAACTCTTTGTTGTGGAAGGAATAAGCTGTTTTCATGCTTTCTAACCTTTTCAGACTGTGCAAGAATAAATTTGCCTATGCCCTCGTGCATGCAGAGAATCCCAATGTGGAAGACTAAAGGTTAAAACCCTAAGGTTGAGCGTGCCATTACTGGCCAGATGAACAACAGTAACTCGGGCCTTTCGTGAAGTCTTTACAAGAAAAAACTGAAAAAATCAACTTTAAGCCTCTTGGTACCTTTACGAATAGCCTCGTTTCTCGTAGTTGGGCGACGAAAGGGGGAACTGACATTTGGGGTAGTTTGCTTCTGGGGGGAAGAATAATGCGGACGGACGTCAACAATCAAGTGCGCGTGAAGGCTAACTGGAAACGACGGTAATCAAACATTTCAAACAAGTGATTTACGGTTAAGTTTAGGGTTAAGTTTAGGGTTAGGTTTAAGGTTAAGGTTAAGGTTAGGGTTGGGGTTAGGTTTAGGGTTAAGGTTAGGGATAATGTTGGAGGAAGGGAGACATGGCATGAAGCTGACACAACAACAGCGCTTCTCTCCCGGAATGCACGCTTCTCTCTCTCACTCGCTCTCTCTCACCCTCTCTCACACCCACTGTCGACGACAGCGCGCGTTGCCCAACTACGAAAAATGAGGCTATATCGTAGCGGCACCACGAAGCATGTAGTTGATTTTTCCCGAAAATGGGCTCAGATGAAAGACATTTCAATTGAAAATCAACTTAAAACCTAGACTGCTGCATGTTATTGATTAGTGGGTGTCCGAGTGAATCTTCTGTTTGACATTTTGATATGCTCGAACACCAACATTTCCGGAGGGAGAAGAAGGAGTAGCACACAGGAGCTGAATGCAGTTCAGGGAAACTGTATTAAAAAGTCGCAAATAAAGAAAAGCCAAAGATGCGCAACGCCTTCTTCTCCCTTCTGAATCACTGTTTTGGAATAAACAAATTTCTTAAGAAAGACAGAGGCGCCAGTTCTACCTTCACTGAACATCAACATTTAAAATATTACTGGTTTTAAAATTAACTAGTGAATACTCTTTTCAGACTACTAACTTTGATTAGAAATTATGTCACATTTGTCGGAAGCACAGTTGTTACTAAATGTGATGCTTACTCCAGGTTTTGTGTTGTGTAGCCAATCATTGCACTTAAAACGGACATCCCAACAAAGTGGAATCACCGTTATCCATCATTGGGCCCTCAGTTGAGAGTTGTCCTTAGTTTTCCTGGCTTCAGCAACACACTCTCAGGATGACCTTTATAAAAAATGTAAAACATAATATTAAGCCGAAAGCACAACTGGGAAACTCCAACTCCCATTGTCATTGTGACACAGCACACAAGTGAACACTGCTCACAGCGAAATTGCATTTATACCTCACCCGTGCAAGGGGGCAGCCCCCAATGACGCACCAAGGGAGCAGTGCAGCGGGACGGTACCATGCTCAGGGTACCTCAGTCATGGAGGAGGATGGGGGAGACCACTGGTTAATTACTCCCCCCAACAACCTGGCGAGTCTGGAGTCGAACCGGCAACCTTTGGGCTACAAGTGTGACGCCCTAACCGCTTACCCCCATGACTGCCCTTATCACAGTCTTATTCTGTATTTGTACCTTTATTTTCACTCTGTTTATTTTTTTTAGGTATTTACAAATGTACCTTTACCCACAAGAAGCTGGGGATTCCAAAAGAGCATTTGGCTGCCAAGAGCCTTCCTCATTTGATATCTCTGAGCATCGATCAGAATCTCAATTTGAACCAGGTAAACATTTGCATCTAATAATTGACCTATGACTTATTTACAGTTGATGACAATATTAATAGTCCCCCTCCTGAAATGAAACGTCTCTCTTGATTTCTTAAGCCGGGCTTACACTGTGCGACTTTTTGCACGATGTTGTCTTTTTGGGAGATCGGCCGAATTCTTGCTCAATCTTGAGTCTCGCATTGTGTAGTGTACATGGGGTAACGACGAGCAATTTCATCTCACGACCAGCTTGCGATGTGCAATCGTAGAGTTGCAAGAACATCAAAACGGTTTGAAATCCTTATCGTCCCTCGTGAGTAAATCACACAGTTAAAGCATTGCTACTCATGCACAAATTGACAGGGTGGTGGGAATCACTCTTGAGCTCGTATAGTGTGAGGACATGAGTCGTAAGATGTGAACTTGTAAATCGTGAAATTCCCTTGTGCAGTGTGAGCAAGAGCTTAATACCCACAATTGAAAATATCGCAGTGTATGCTCGCCTTTAGTGAGAATGACATACAACACTACATGACCATACAACACTCTGCAAACAAAGACACTATGGAGATAATATGCAATGAGTTGAATTTGGATTTTTTTTTTACATTATAAAAAATGACAAGGACAACATTTTTAGTCCCCTGATTATTATGCTTATAGTTAATACGGTACCCTTTCTGAATAGTCAACAGGCTCTTCGATTAGTTGTTAACTGTGGTAGTTGGACATTATCTCCATAGTAGGCCTATATTTTGTTTCAACTTTCAGAATAACAGAAACTTGTTGATTATGGTCATTCTCACAGCAAAATCAAGAGTGATGTCAAATTTCAGGAGGGGGCCAAATAATACCGTCCTCAACTGTACCCTTCATTTTAAATCATCGTGTTTCGATCGGTAAAAACGATTTCTTAAATATAAAATATGCTGTTGTATGTCTTGTTTAGTAGTTGACAACGTCTGTAACATGAGCTCCTTTTGTAACCTTTTTTTTTCAGTTCAACTCCTTCATAGCAGTAATCAGGGACATGCTCGGAAAGATGGAGGTTGAACACAAGACCAAACTGGAACAGCTACATGTTATGCAGGAACAGCAAAGGTGCAGGAAAACTTTTTTAACAATTATATATTATGTAAGGCTGGGGATATGCTTGCAGCAGGACACGCGTGCGCGGGCACATGTAGTGCACGAGCGCGTTGCTATACAAATTTTATGTCAAATTTGCGGGAACACCTCACACATGGTAGGCAGATGCCTGCGTATGGTGCAATATTGACAGAATCGCGAGGGTTGATTTTCCGAACATTTTGAGTTTAGATGTTGAGTTCGCGGTAGAGAGTCAAACAGTGGTGGAAAACATTAATGAGAGCCCCGTTGGCTCTCTGCCCCCTAATTGATACCCCGTCCAGTATCGTGCGAAGTTCTTCGGTTGTCCTGAAGCAAGTATGTGCACACAATTGCATGCAATTTAAGGCAGACTGCAAGCATATCCCTATTATATATCCATATTATTTTTTTACTTTTAAGTATTTACTATGAAGTATTGACTTTGAACTATTAAATTGAAGACCAGTTTGTATCTTGGCAAGCCAGGCGATAGCATGAAAACATATAGTCTGGCACTGCACAGGTGAAGCTGTTGGCATCAAACCACAGACATGTTGGGCTACGGTTCAAACTGTTTAATTGTGCGTAATGACTAACACTGTCACCATCTTACGCCCTCCCTTACAACTTGCTCATCTGATAAAAACAGAACAAACAAAAACAGATACTCTGCTGTGATACAAACCTAACAAATGATTCCTGACACCCAGATAGTGTTGTGTTGGAAGGTTTGTATCCTTGGATTTTCTCCTACAATGCAGTACTAGGTCAGTTTACCAGGCAAAAAATAATTCTGCCGCTAAGTGGTTTTGTTAATTGTAGTAAGCTATTAATTTTGGCTAAGGATTAGTCTGTATGTACATGTAAAACTACATGGTGTCAATAATTGGAAGTTTATATTTCTCTGTAGGAGCCTTACTTACTCGAACCAGGTGAACCAATCTGGAGAGTCAAACAGCACATCCAGTAGTACAAATCAGGTAAGAGGGGAGTGTGCTTTGCTCTCCCTAAATCCAACACTACACCTACCAACACAAATCAAAGAACATAAGTGACTGATTTGGCATGCTTAAATTAATGACATGACTTTGAACACATGTTGAATAAATACGCTCCCTCACTGACTACAATTTGGCCAAAACTCTGCAGCGCGAATTATCACTTGCACAAAGTCCTCCCAGCATATTACACCTCTGCTGCGTCAGTTACACAGGTTTCTAATAAATTAAAGCATTGACTTCACTCTGCTCCTTTTGACTTTTAAGGCTCTCCACAACATTGCCCCAGCATACATTACAGACCTATTAAAGAGTTACACACATACATCACGTTCTCTACAGTCATCCTTTGCAGGGCTATTGGTCTAACCTTGCTAAGATCTTACTGAGCATAATGGGTGGCAGTACTTTGTCATAATGTTACTCCTAAATTATGGAACGCCCTGCCACCTGAGGCACAGTATGACCACGGTATCAAAATTCAAAAGTGTGCTGAAGACCCACCTGTTAGAAGTAGCATATCGATTTGGAATGGAATTCATTTTTCTCTCCATCTTCTATTTAGTATTATTTTATTTTATTTTAAGGTTTAGTTTTTGGTTTCTAACATGACCTTGGGTGTTCTGAAAGCCACCATGTGACAAATAAAATGTATTATTATTATATGTAGTAGTAATCCGGCATATTCCAAGATGACAATGCCAAGACTCCTCAGGCTCACATTTTGGAAGCATGGTTCAGGGAGCAATGTTAAGACTCTAGAAAATCTAGAACTAGAAAGTACAAGCTTAAATTGCAGCCTGTGTTCTCTGGTTGCCGTGCTAGGTTAAAATGTGATTGATTCTTCACACAGATGTCAAGCATTCTTTTTCTGTTTCTTAGATTGAAGATCTCTTTGGTAGCAAAGATGTCAACTCTTCCTCAAGTGCATCACAGCCCTCCAGAGTGAGTAGTTGATTTTGCTCTGTCATGCATATGTTGTCTATTGGAATTGCAATCTGATTGGCAAGTCTATACAATTGTCCTTAAGGCCAGGGACATGCCTGCTGTGTGCCTTAAATTATGCATGCAACAGTGTTTGACCGTGTGCACATACTTGCTTCAGGACGACTGGAGCGCACTTTGCAGAAGTTTGCACGATACTGGAGGTATCATTTAGGGGCCAGGTAGCCAACAGGGCTCTCATTAATGTCTTCCACCATTGTTTGACTCTAACGTGATCTCAGCATGGAAGTTCGGAAGATCGCCCCCCACAGTTTTGTCATTGTTGCACCATACATGCACGCCTGCGTACCTTGTGTCAGGTGTCTCCCCCACACATAAAATTGATATAAAGTAAGCATGGCCACACATATTTTATATCAATAGTTTATTAACATTTAGCTCAGAATTCAATTGATTATCTTTTTTTTAAATAAACATTTTAGAGATATTTTTTTGGTCTTTTACGACAGGACAGTTTGAGAGGTGGACAGAAAGCGAATGGGGAGAGAGAGAGAGAGAGAGAGAGAGAGAGAGAGAGAGAGAGAGAGAGAGAGAGAGAGAGAGAGAGAGAGAGAGAGAGAGAGAGAGAGAGAGAGAGAGAGAGAGAGAGAGAGAGAGAGAGAGAGAGACAGAGAGACAGAGGGAGAGAGAGAGAGAGAGTGTGTGTGCGGGAGAGAGAGAAATAGAGAGAGAGAGAGAGAGAGAGAGAGAGAGAGAGAGAGAGAGAGAGAGAGAGACAGAGAGAGAGAGAGAGAGAGAGAGAGAGAGAGAGAGAGAGAGAGAGAGAGAGAGGTTTACCTATTTCAATACGCTTGCGTGACCACAGTAGTTACACCAAAGAGATAGGACATTAGTCTAGAGGTGACCCCGTCCCCTTTTTCACGGCAATCCGGTAAGTAGACCGCTAAACCTGAGCAATGTAATTGAATTGAATTGAAGAGAAGAAGGGTTAACCTCTGTCAAAAAAATGGCTTAGAGGGGGGTGCTGTGGCGCAGCGCGCTAAGCCCCCCACATTTGGGCTTGCAAGCCCACGCGGACCCCGGTTCGAGTCCAGACGGAGTCATTTCCTGCTCCCACCCCGTCTCTCTGTCCCACTCACTTCCTGTCACCATCTCAGACTGTCCTATCAAATAAAGGCATAAAAGCCCCTAAAAAAATTGCTTAGTAATGTGAACAATTCCACGGACACACTACACAAGGACTTAAGTTGAGATGTGCTGCTAAATATCTACCTAACTAAGAAGAGCTGATTTTAAAATGTATTTTTATCGGCTCATATGATTTCTATGCAGATCAAAATGGCCACTATAATGAAAGGTGTAATTAAACCACATGAGCGCTTCGGGGACACATTGATTCTTCTCTTTCTTCCCTTCTTTTCAATGTTCAAGATTTCAATGTGTTGACAAAATGCTCCTTCAGCGTTTGTCCCCTCATTATGCCGCTTCTATGCATTTTTCTCTGCAGGTGTCACTCACACTAGAAGAGAAACAGAGGCTAGCCAAGGAACAGGAACAGGCCTCCAAACTGCGAAACCAACAACCACTTGAACCACAGAGTGTAAAACCAGCTGCGCCCATCACAAAGGTATTTAACACATATCATGGATTACATTTGTTGAGGACTTTATGTAACTGATACTGTTACATTTGTTGGTGCATTAGTGAACTGTGTCAAAGCCGCCACCCCCTTATTCCTAAGCATCATGTACCTGCAAATTACCAGGGGCGATGGGGGGGAGTCCTGTGTTTGAATCTGCCTGGTTCATCTCTTATCTCTGTGTGCGTGTGCGTGCGTGCTTGCGTGTTCAGTACATACAATGAGAATAACAACTGACGGGAAACTGCAACTTCTATTTGACTTGCATAGGCTTGTAGGCAAGATATTCAATGCATAAAATATGTCATGTCATGCAACCTACCTCTTCCCCTCCTTTCAGACAAAGGACCTTACCAGCAGTTTATTGAACAACATGTCACTTGGCCCGCTTGTTTTGAATTCCAACACAACTACATCAATGCAACCAAGTGGTAAGACATCAACTGTCCTCCCGATGGCAGGCCCCAAGAGTGGCATGGGCACAATGGACCCTGTGGGCAATGGGCGCACCGCTGCTATGGGCTTCCCCCCCACCATGGGCATGGGCCTAAGCATGGGTCCGCCCCCACCGGCCATGTATGGAGGAGGGATGGCTTCCACAACTAGCACACCCAATTTCAGCTCACTCACCCAAAACCACCCACAACAACCCGTTAAACCTCCAGACTTGTCGGCCTTGGATTCTCTCTTTACAACCAACAAACCTAAAGTGAGCATGAATCAAATGGCGCCGAAAGTAGCTCCAGGGACGAGCCCGACTCCTTGGCTGAACCAATTTGGAATGAGCCACCCCCCTCAGACTGCGCCTATGCAGGGGATGGTACCAGTGCAGAGTGGTTTTGGCATGCAGGCTAATCCCTTTTTCAATCCCCATAGTTTTGTTCAGCCAGCTGTTAATGCCTCGGCCGCACCTAATTCTGGAATGCTGAAACAGAGCACCTCTGTCAATAACGATCTGAAGGACCTCTTTGGATGAACTGGAGGGGGGTGGGGGGTGGTGGGGGGCTTGCACAGAGGAGAGTAAATTCTAGAAGTTTATCGATATAGTTTGCTCTGTAACGGTGTTGGTCCTACATAAACATCCAGTTCCTTCAAAAATATATTTTATTTCATCCAACATTTTTGTGAGGGTTTTTTGTTGTCATTTTCCACAGTACAGCTCAAAGGACAGCATTTAGACAAACCATGTAAATCTCAGTTTTATGTCCCTTACACAATTTTAAAGATCATGACAATGGTATATGGAAAGGTTACTGTTTCTGCATATATGTGCTGTATAAAGTTCATCATAGGTTTGTTATGTGATTTGTTGTAAAACGCCTTTATTTAAGCTCACCAATTCGCTTTTCACACAGACACATTAAAATGTAAACACTTGTTTTTAATTAATGTTGTGATGCAGTAATCAGTTGTTAGCACCTTCTGCTCTTCATTTCCTTTCTTACCAGTATGTGTTCGAAAAGATTGTTGGATGCATGGCGTCATGACAACAATGTTTAAATAAATGATTGAACATATGCAGCAGGGTGTGGGTGCAGCTTCTCTGAAGCTTGGCATAGATTGTGGTTGGTGTGAACAGTAATGTATCAATGCTAAAGGGGCACTGTGTAACTTTTGAAGTGAGTTTATCACACCATAACAGGTCACCCGATGCTGAAGTCATGAGTAGGCGAATGAAGCGTCTCTCGACTTCTTCCGCTGTCTGTGGGCTGGAAACCATACTTACGAAGCCTGTTGGCTTTAAATTGCCAAGTCTTGGAACATGCTGCATGAATGTTAACAACAGTCTTGATTTTCAGGAAGACTGGGGGGAGGGGGGTGGGGGTTCCAGCGGCGTCTGATGGAGAAAGGTTGGAGAAATATTCAAAGTTGCGTAATGCTTCGGTTAAGTAGTGAGTTTGAAATTGAGTTTTCAAGTTATGCTCATCCACTGTTGCACTTTATTTTGAGGTGAGGATCAAAAACACTGTACGCTCAAATTTTAGTGAAGTCATTTTAGTGAAGGAAAATGCGACAGGATTTATTTTCATTAATTATCGTGATGTATCTGAATCTTTAAAGATGAGTTTATCTCCTGTTCGCCTGGAATCTAGAGTATTGGTCCATGCAACTTAATTTTTATTACGTGGTTGAGGTTTTTTCCCCTGAAATTAAGGTTCCAACTGTTGGTTGTAGTGTTTTTGTTTAATTTTATTTTCAGTAGTTGTAAAATACAACTGCCAGGTTCAACCTATATTAAGATAACCTGCATACTCAAGAACCTGTCCGTAAAATGAATACATACCTTCTCTGAAATTCTGTTAAGAAAATGCTTAAAAATGTGGAAGCTCAGGTATTGCAGATAAGCCTTAAGAGAATGGGATTAACCCAGTGTTTTTCAAAACTGCGAAGTTACTAATTGACCTCGACTCCAGCTTACCGTAGCTGCTAATGTGGAGCACCTGAAAAACCCTGTAGGTCTCCTCGGTTTGGGGTTGGGGTTTAGGATGAGCACTGCGACTTAAAGGTGCTCTGTATAATATTTTAGCAGTCAACTTCCGGAATTCATGCTGCCCATTCACACATGTAACCTTTTTCACAAATACTTACCACAATCAAAATCTAAGTACTGGTATTCATTATAACTCATTCATTATATTTTCATAATTTCACTACAAATAATGTATGTGACAAATAAATACACTTGAATCGGGAAAAGTGCACTTTTCATACATGAAAAGGGGGATCTTCTCAATGTCCGCCATTTTGAATTTCCAGAAATACATTTTTAGCTGCAAAACTTAGTGTACTTTGGTCATACTAGTAGTAAATATTAGTTTATTACTTATTAAATATTAATGAAAAAATGATGCAGCACAGTTTCAATGAGAACCATAGTTTCAATTCCTGCTCTGTCCACAATTCTACACAGTGCACCTTTAAAGGTAGAGTATGTAGGATGGTGGCCAGAGTAGGCAATGTAATTATGCTGCCCAAATTTTACATTTGTGTTGATATTTGCTGAGTAATAAACTAATATTTACATGTCTGACCAAAGTACAGTTCGTTTTGCAGCTGAAGTGTCTGTTACTGGAAATTCAAAATGGCAGACACAGAGAAGATCGACCTGCTTATGTATGAAAAATGTCATTTTCCCAATCATATGATGAATACTTAAAAATTGATGGTGGTGGAAAATGCTCATTAACAAGTCCAACAGGCGGACAAAGATGCGTCCGTCTATGCACTGCCGCCCTGTGGACACAGGAGGGAATAACAATTGAAAGAAAGCGTTTTAGACGGACGGACGGACAGACATACCCTCTTATCTAAAAAGAAAAAAGATAACATTGGTGAATGGGCAGCATTCTAGTTCTAGCAGAGTTCTTGAAGTAAACTACTTAAATATTACGTACTCTACCTGACACATGTCTCTTAATCCATACTAAAATCAACACCAAAATCCACTTAACATTATTATTTGGGCCGATGTGTAGTCAAGGACAATATTTTCCAGGTGTGAAAAAGTTTTAATCTAATTTAGACAGTAATCTCATCACAGTGGTACTGTCAGTAGCTTAATTTACACACAAAATATGTTTTATTTCATTTTATTTACTCTTTTTATACAGTGAACGTGAAGTACAGTTCAACTTTTAAAATGTGTGATGCTAAATTTTCATCCTTCATGAAATTTATTTTCATCATTAAAATCATTCCTATACTGCCATTATGCTGACTTGGTCTTTTTCCATCCATGTGTAAAATGTCCAATAACGGTGTTTTTTTCCCATAAGTATTATAGCATTAATCCCCTTTGTGGATTAAAAGTTGCTCTACTCTACTCTACTCTACTACACTCTACTACAAATTCGAGTATGTAACCCATCAGTAAATTGCATTTTATAAATTAGGCTGATGGTCCTAACGCTGGGTGGTTCTGCATTTGTATTTCCAAAGGCATTTTTACGACACCAACGGCTACCTGCACCAGATACTTCAACGCTTGAACGAATTTCACGGTTGTGTTCAGATACAGTTCTGCTTATAAGTTCTGGATTCTTATAGAATTTTCAGAGAAAATCATTCATGTGTTAAAGGGGAGCCCTATCTCACGCCTTTCGTAAAGTCTTCACGAAAATAATAGAGTAATTTTCGTGGTGCATTCACGTTATTGCCCGCCTTTCGTAAAGTCTTCACGAAAATAATAGATTAATTTTCACGCTGCCTATTCACTTGAATTGCCCCACTGCTGCTATGGTTATCCAAACGTCTTCAGGGGCGGGGAGGGGGCGCTGACAGAACACTGCTGATACACTCGGGACTCACTAATTCGACGCCCTTTCGGTACTTACGCCTTATGTCCCCTAAACCTAAACCTAAACCTAACCCTAACCTTAACCCTACTTAACCCTAAACCTAACCCTAACCCTAACCTTAACCCTAACCTTGACCCTAAACCTAACCCTAAATTGCTTGTTTGAAATGTTTGATTACCATGTGACGGTAGGCTACCGAAAGGGCATCAAACTAGTGGGTCGCTAGGCAACAGTCGGGCAATTCAAGTGAATAGGCAGCGTGAAAATTAATCTATTATTTTCGTGAAGACTTTACGAAAGGCGGGCAATAACGTGAATGCACCACGAAAATTACTCTATTTTTTTCGTGAATACTTCACGAAATGAGTGAGATACTGTTGTAAAGGGACACTGTGCAGGAAATGGTCAAAAAAGGTACTGCAACTATGCTGCTCATTGAAACTATGCTCCCTATTGCCAAATTTCATCTTTACATGAAAGTATACTAAGTAATTAACTACTAGTATAAAACATTTTCTAGTATGGTCCAATTACAGTCATTTTTGCAGCTAAAAATGGCTATTTTAGGAAATTCAAAATGGCGGACCATGGAGAAGATCCCCCTTTTCATGTATGAAAGGCGCAATTTTTCCAGTCATAATGAATACTTAGAATTTGATGGTGGTGGTAAGTATTCATGAAAAAGGTAACATTAGTGCGTGGGCAACATGATTTCTGGAAATAAACAACTACAAATCACACAGTGTCCCTTTAATGATTGGATGAGGTCATTTAATTTATCTATTGACTTTATTTAGTCTTTACCTTTTTTTAAGTGATCAAAAGTTTATCCTCGTTTTCCTTAAACATCAATGATTGATTTGAGGTAGTTGTGGATAAAGCTTTTTACTCAAAATGGGCAAAGCTGCCCATTTTTCCAAAAAGGTTCCTGTTCTTTGGGTGTCTTTTCTGAACTGCACGTTTTAAGTCTCCTCATAGTGACTTAATTTTCCAAAAAGGCTTTGGTTCCTTTTATATCTTTGGGTCAGAGGCGGAGCTATAGGGGGGGCAAGCAGGGCATTTGCCCCTGGGCACAAAGCCCTTCTCTATTGGTGGTGGGGGCCCTATTGTGACCATGGCAAGTCGTATGGAGGGCCCTATAAGTGTCTTGCCCTGGGGCCCTATGTGCAATTGTTCCGCCACTGCTTTGGGTGTCTTTTCTGACCTGCTTGTTTGAAGTCTCCTCATAGGGACTTATGATGTTGAAATTGGCCACACCAGAACCTTCACTCTATAGTATTTTTCTGTAGCCAATGACGTGTTGTGTCAATGTCATGTTGGATTTGTTTTAAGTAGGCCTATGCCCTATTCTCAGCTTTCAGACTGATGAGTGCAAAATTTCACTCCAGTATTTTTGATCATTTCAATAATTATAATAATAAAATAGTCCATATTCTCAGAAAAAATGCTAAGAAAGAATAAATTCTGTAGGCTACAGTAGCCTATGCCTACACTCATAGACATAACTGTATAAGACAGAATAGTGGACAAGCGTACAGTCCACTGGAACCATACACCCTCAATTTGACCATTTACTGGAAAATGTATGAAATATCTATAATGATACGTTAATATTTGTTTATCATTTTGGAAGCTGAAGCTCGTATGTAGGCTATGATTCATTAGGCCTAGGCATACAGCTCCAGGCCACTTTATTAGAATAGCATGAAAAAGTTGATTTATTTCCATGATTCCATCAATAATGTTAAACTGTCATGGATTATAGATTATAGGTCCAGCTAAAAAAAAACCGTTATGGAAGCCCAGATATCCTTGATGCTTTGCTGTCAGCTGTTCTTGTTTGTTGACCTGTTGTCTCACACTTGACTCTTCAATATACCCGTAGATTTCCATGCCACGTTTTGGCGCTAACTCACCAGTTTAATTCTAACTCACCAGAAATGAAACCCCATTGAAAATGAATGGGGTTTTATTCATCTACGGGAAATCTACGGGTATATTGAAGAAGTGTGGGACACCAGGTCAACAAACAAGAACAGCTGACAGCAAAGCATCAAGGATATCATGGGCTTCCATAACTCCCATGTACAGTTTCTGCCATTGACTTCAATGTTTAAACGCATCATGGCATTGATTAAGACAGAGAGAGTCCTAACCAAGTATTGAACATTGCATGTTATGTAGAGAGTACCAAATTTCAACTGATTTGATGTGAACCGAATTTTGATGAAGAAAATTGTGATTTTATTACCATATTCGGTAACGCTTTACTTTACGGTACAGTTACCCTATGTAATTACTGTGTACTTTCTGGGTAACAACAGGGTAACAGAGATAAGTTACATGGTATCTAATGGGTATAAAGGGGGTAATTACAAAGTAAATACCATTAATTGGGTAACAAAAGGGTAACAGAGAGAAGTTTGATGATGAGATGGTTAGAAAATACGCAGTAGTTTCATAGTAATTCTTGAGATATGTGTATTACATAGTATTTACTTTTTAATTACCCCTTTTTTACCCGTTAGATACCATGTAACTTCTGTCTGTTACCCTGTTGTTACACAGAAAGTACACAGTAAATACTGTACCGTAAAGTAAAGCGTTACCCAATATTCTAATGATGCGAATTCACCAATTCATGGGTTTTTGAGCTGGAAGGCCAAAATATGTAAAGAGAAAAAAATGAATGATTGGAATAGTTAAACAACTGGGCCATGAATCTTCAATCCATGACATTTTAACATTATTGATGGAATTATGGAAATAAATCAACTTTTTCATGCTAGTCTAATAAAGTGGCCTGGAGCTGTAGGCCTATGTATAGAGTCATTGAAACACTTCAAGCGCTTATGGCATATCGGCTGTCACAAAGTTAAAACTTATTTTATTTTTTTTTTAAGCAAGCCTGTTTATTTATTTTAATGAAGAGGCCTTAGAGATTGCATTAATTGTAAGGCATGCCGCCACTCAAACTGCCTGTAAAGGTTTGATTCGGGTGGCCACACAATCATGGGGTTTATGAACAGAAGGCAACAACGTCACATCTCATTTCAGCAGCATCGGGCACGCGCCATGATAATTAAAGACGCAACTGCGCTTTGACGTCACCTGCCACTGGTGATGGGTGGTGTGCATATGGTGGTGTGCCTGCTTCACATCGATTTCCGGATGGATGTTCCAATTTAATATGTGACAAGAAGGATGTCAGTTTTGATATTTTGCTTTTATGTTTACATGTGAAATATCTACGCACGTTATTTGTCGTCGCAACCGCGCGCCTTTCGTACATTTGCGATGGTGAAAAGGAAAAGCCAGGACGATACGCAGGAGGACGGTGGACGCGGCATCCCTTTCCCGATACAGACGTTTCTGTGGCGACAGACCAGGTTTGTTATGTTAGCTTTAGGCAACAAGTGCCTTCAAATCGAGGACACATCGAATTATTAAATAGCAAGTAGCCCATATATTAGACCTATATCATTAGACCAAGACGGGTAGCCCACGAGGATAGTTTCTGTTACACGGATAGGTTCTCTCGACAAGGTCGACAATCGTTTTCTCCATCTTCATTGTCAAAGCCTGACATTGTTGAAGCCGTGTAAAAAAAATCAAAACCATCTATTTATAATCACAAGCATGCGACTCTAAATTAAACCCAAGAAACGTGTAAGCTGTTGCAGGAAATCGTGCAAATAGGCTACATGTAACCTATGCGCAAAGCGTCCCCATAACCTACACATTAATTCCATTTGACATCTGGGATACGTCTCAAGCAGATTGTTACACGGTTATGCTCATCTAAAGTGTTAACATAGGCTACCCATGTTGTTGAAAAAGTAGCCTAGGCTACATCCTGTATACGGTGCCTATAGCCTAGACTTGTCATGACATTGTCATGACAGCTAAAATCTCGGTATACGTTGTATACTGACAATAAAGGCTTTCTATTCTATTCTATTTCTATTCTATTTATGTTATACGTTGTGTGTCCAGCGCCTTTTTGCGTCCGAAGTTGGGAAAGCAGTATGAAGCATCCTGTGTGGTAAGTTCATTAATTAATTTATTTATGTGGAGTTTATTTATTATCACAATCATGACATTGGCTGTTAAATTGACTGGGCAGTCATGGGTGAGCGGTTAGGGCGTCAGACTTGCATCCCAGAGGTTGCCGGTTCGAGTCCTGACCCGCCAGGTTGGTGGGGGTAGTAATCAACCAGTGCTCTCCCCCATCCTCCTCCATGACTGAGGTACCCTGAGCATGGTACCGTCCCACCGCACTGCTCCCCATGGGGCGCCACTGAGGGCTGCCCCCTTGCACGGGTGAGGCATAAAATGCAATTTCGTTGTGTGCAGTGTGCAGTGTTCACTTGTGTGCTGTGGAGTGCTGTGTCACAATGACAATGGGAGTTGGAGTTTCCCAATGGGCTTTCACTTTTTTCATTTTCACTAAATGTTTATCCAGATGGAATGCATCTCTCTGATTTTTATCTCTTGTAACTGTAATATTGCCTGTAACAATGCAATGTTTCATGCAGTCGTTTGAACGTGTACTGGTGGAAAATAAGCTCCACGGTCTCTCCCCTGCACTGACGGAGGCAATTCAGAGCATCCCCCGACATGAGCTTCTGCAAGCTGCACTGCCCCATGTTCTTCACTGCACAGCCATCCTGCTGTCCAACAGGAACAAATTGGGTAAATTACATGCAAGACCCACTCAACCAATATAGATACACATGGACGCCGTAGGCCTATGTAATCAGCTCAGCTGGGTATAGATAACATAAAGAGAGACAGATGAGCAACATGGAGGAACATCGTGAGTAGGCCTATGGGATGAGGTTGTTGATTGAAGGACAGTGGTGTCAGTACAGAGCTGTTATTCCACTGCAATGTCTGGGTCACGTCCTCATTCCATTTATCTGCACAGTAATTGAATACAGAGATTAGTGGTGAAGAGTGAAGCGCAGGGCCGGATTAAGATGGCCTGGTCCCCCACCAGAAGGTAAATTTCCCGACAAACACATAGACAATGTCATAATTATGATCTAGGAATTGAGTAGGCTACTATAACATGTCTACCAACTGTACTGAACACAACAGATACATTTTACAAGATTGTATCTTGTCACAATTCTGCAGCTTTTCACTTTTTGCCAGTCAGGGGCTCCCTGGCAGGTGGGCCCCCCTAACTTGCAGCCATATTTAGCCCTTGCATTAATCCAGCCCTGGTGAAGAGAGTAAAGGGGTAGGCCTAATGATTTGAATGTTCATATCTACGAATGTCCCAGGCTGTTAACCCAGACCCGTTATGTGATTAGCTAAATCAAACATGTCAATGTCACGTGCAGAGCGAATAAAGCAAATTAATGGGGAAATGTATTCAACAACCTCAGTTACCTGGGTCGCGTAGGTTGAGCTTAGTCTACACGCAGCATAAGGTAGAACACATCTGGTAACACTTCCAAATAAGGGGCCATAATTAACAGTAAAGTAGCTACAACCTAATACTTAAAGGTAGAGTAGGAGATCTTTGAAAAACGGTTCCTGTGAGCTATATTTTTGAAAATACACAGCCCTCCCCTCGAAGCCACGCCTTCAAAACACATGAACGCGCATGCAGTCTATCAAGTGAATCCACGAGAGCTCACAAGGCGGGGCTAGAAGCCACGTCAAATCGATTAGCCAAGCTAACTTCCAGCCATGGCACTGTCTCCGGCTACGGTAAGAATGTTCAACATCACAATAAACGCACAGGCCGTCATGGTTGTCATTTCAAGAAATATTGACAGGAGATGTATACTAGATTAGTTATTGAACTTGACTTGATACATGTTACTTCCTAACACTGATGACAGATGCTACCGTATACCGTCATCCCTAGACAGTAGCCAGTAGCTACTGACATGGATTTATTTTGATAGATGTGTTGTGTACAGCAATATACATTTTACTATTGTATTTATATATACCCGACACCACAATCCGTAGTGTTTTAGGCAAGGACGTCAGTTATGTACGAATCTTACGGGGAGATTTCACTTGAGTTGTCGCACGCGCAGACACAGGAACAGAGGGAGTAAAGAAAAACAACCGAACTGATCAACGCTAATGAAATTGTTTTGGCTGACGATATTTTCAATGTGTGTATGCTTTAGACCTTCCACGACCACTACGAGAGCTCCAGCTCTGACTTTCCTGGCCCATCACAATCATAACGACCTAACAGCCCAGTAGGACCGATGGCCAGATGGAGGAGGAGGAAGACAGACGCAGCAGAGGTCGGGGATATTGATTAGGAAGACTCCAACAGAATTGACGCCCTGCTAACTGTAAGGATGTACATTCATCCCACAATAACATACAGTCCCAAGAAAAAGTTTGTACACCCTTTGAAATTTCTTACTTTTCAGTCAAAATAGATCATAAAACATGGTCTGATCTTCCCGGAAATCTCAAGAAGGAACAATCAGAGTCTGCTTTAACTAATTCCACACAAACAATTACATGTTTTCATATTTTTATTGGCCATAAGGCTATAACATTCACAGGAGAGCAAGGCATAAGTAAGTACACCCTTGCATTAAATAGGTTTTAACCCTCAGTTAGTTGCAATATCCTCAACCAGACTTGTCCTGTAGTTGCAGATCAGATTAACAAAGCAATCTGGATGTATCTTGTCTCCCTCTTCTTTAGAGAACTGCCTCTCGTCATCAAGGTTTCTGGGATGTCTGGAGTGCATAGCTTTATTGACTTCATGCCATATAATCTCAATTGTTTTTAGTCAGGGCTTTCTCTGGGCTATTCCAGAATGTGTACTTCATTGTTATGAAGCCATTCTAATGTCGATTTGCTTCTTAAGTATGGGTTGTTGTCACATTTCAGCACCCATCCTCTTGTGTGCTTCAACTGTGTGACAGACTTCCTCACATTTTTTTCTGTAAAATATCACAATAAACTTGAGTTCATTGCTCCACTGATAGTAGCAAACTTTCAAGGGCCTGAGGCAGCAAGGTAGCCGCATATAATGATGCTCCCGCCACCATACTCAGATGTGGAGATGTAACCAAGAAAAGCTAAAAATGGGGTTCATTCTGCCAATCTAAAATTATTGGGGTTTCTGTCCAAAAAAATATTGCTGCAATTTTGAGGTTTGCGAAAAAGCATTTATATGCTTCATAAAATTACTGCTAAATATTTAGTAGACCAACGTTGAAACTAAAGTTGAATTTTTCAGGGGAACACATAGTATCATGTTTGGAGGAGAACTGGAGAACCACACCTTCACCAAAACATCATCTCCACTTTTCAGTATGGTGACGGCAGCATCATTATATGCGGCTACCTTGGTGCCTCAGGCCCTTGTCAGTTAGCTATTATCAGTGGAACAATGAACTCAGAAGTTTATTGAGATATTTTACAGAAAGAATGTGAGGTAGTCTGTCACACAGTTGAGGCACACAAGAGGATGGGTGCTGAAATGGGACAACAACCCATATTTTAGAGGCAATTGACATTTGAATTGCTTCATAAGAATGAAATACACATTCTGGAATAGCCCAGTCAAAGCTCTGACAAAAACATTTGAGATGATATGGCATGAAGTCAAGAAAGCTATTCACTAAAGATATCCCAGAAACCTTGCTGAAGAAGGGCAGTTTTCTAAAGAAGAGGGAGACAAGATACATCCAGATTGTTTTGTCAATCTGATCTGCAACTACAGGAAACATCTGGTTGAGGTTATTGCGACTAACTTAAGGTTAAAACCTATTGAATGCAAGGGTGTACTTACTTATGCCTTGCTGTCCTGTGAATGTTTACATCTTATGGCCAATGAAAATATGAAAACTTGTAAATGTTTGGGTTGAATTAGTTAAAGCAGACTCTGGTTGTTCCTTCTTGTGATTTCTGGAAAGATCAGACCATGTTTTATGACCAATTTTGACAGAAATGTAAGAAATGTCAAAGGGTGTACAAACTTTTTCCTGGGACTGTATTTCCTGCTGTATTCCTTCAGATGTGTAAGTATTGTAATGGATGTTATCACAACAGATGTACTCTATATCGCAACACGAGTAGGCTACACGAGTACACCTGTTGTGATAACAACACCCATTACAATATTTCTACTCCTGAGTACTAGTGTGATATTACATGGTTGTAGGTACACAACACCAGTGGTAGTTCAAGTACATCCATAAAAGCCCTTCTACTTCATACATCTGTGTGCCCCTGGCACAGCCAGTTTGTAAGAAATTGACTGCAAAACGTTGTATGCGTACAATTGGCACATCTTTATTTATATACACAATAATATGATTGCTTATGTCCATATCGGTCTTATTATCAATAGTTATTTAGTCCCCATCATCAAATAGAAAATGCACTACATAAAACGTATTTATTGCTTTGCAGGCCTTGATTCAATCATTGAATTTGAAGCAATCCCATCGGTTACTGCAGCGTGCCCTGACCCGTGACCCCAGTTTGATGTTCGACCTGGCACATGACATCTGGTCCTCAGCCACAGCCCAGTAGCACAACCAACCTGGCGCCTCTGCGCAATCTGTAAGGAGATGCCCATGAACATTGAAAGGAAGACTTTGGGCTGATGTAGGACCAGGTGAGAGTATGGGGCACTTGAACAGGGTCGACGTTGTAATACACAGTACAATACCCAGGATTAGCCAGGGTTACCCTGCTCCACTAGAGCAATATAAAAGGTTTATACAGAGTACGGTATAAAACACACAAACCGGCAGTGTGCAGAGTTTTATTATTTTTCATTATCTGTAGGAGCATTAATCTGTACATTTATACATCTCACCTTTTTGGTTTGGAACCATGTTTGTCTTGTTACTTTTGTTTTTTTTATATACATAGAAAATAAATGCAACCTGTCAAATAATCTTCTGATTGTGGTCTTGTGGAATATATAAATTATGTAACCATGCATTTTCAGTCAGAATTAATAAAAAAAGCCACACAGTCAAATTGTGTCCACCAATATTTACTGTCATTGAAATGTATAGACAATTGAAACAATGTACTACACATGACACTAGATACATTACTTTATACTATATTTACAGTTGTCATTACCACAGAAAAACTTGGGGAAGGTGGGTAAGTGCAGCAACTGTGAAGGGCCTAGTCTGAGGTTGGAGGCGTCTGTGCTGTAAAAAGATAAACAGAATTAGAAATCACATATCGGACAGTAGCTCCAGTGACATTTTAAATGTAAGTAACCTGGGTTGTTGGGGCAGGGACACCAAAAATAACTCCTTTATCTGGGCTCACCTGGTTGTGAGTGTCTGCTGTCAGCCATCCCTCTTGGGGCAGAAAGTCTTCTGCGCAGGACGGTGCCCTGAAGGTTGACGTTCACAGTATGCAGCCTTCATGTCCTGGAACTTTTATTGTGCAATTTTCCATATCTGAAACAAGCAATGTGTTAGACTGTATTAGGGCTTCATTACATTCAATTACACAGCAGGGTTTTACAGGGTGTTGGCTACAGTCCCAGGAGCAAAGTGGAGTTGTGTGCCTTGCTCAAGTGCACTTCAGCTGTGGATGGAGGTGTAGGTAGGGAGAGGTAAGGATGGGATTTCAACCTGCTTCTCTCTGATCTTAGGACCACCTCTCACCATCAGGTGATGGCTGCTACCTCAAATTTCACTCATGGCCCAAGTTATGTTCTGTAATCAGCATTGTTTATACCTTACAAAAATAAATGTAAATGCATTCAGCACCATGGGGGGCTGTGAAGACCTTTGAGAACATTTGCAGAACTACATACTGAATTGAGCCATCCGCCTTTCTCTTGGTTGGTGTGTTGAGATGGTGACTGCAGTCCAGGCTTCTTGGATCGGAGGAGAAAAGCTGTAGCTTTTACTGGCATAAGTATGTGGTTGTGGAAGGACCCTGTCTGCGATTGACCTGAGGGAAAAAAAGAGCACAAATTGCATATATTAGCACAGAGCCCATGCTTAGACCATAGACAGATAAATCATCTGGCACAATCTGCATGCAACCAACTAGAAAGAGAAAGATTAGCAGCAATACACAAAGGGGACAAGTATACAAAAAACGTGCAAAGTGTTCTGATAGGGTGCATGGAGGTAGTCTGTGTTGATTCCAGCAACCCCAAAGACTGAAAAGTGTCCCAGTGATTGAATTGAAAACTATAGCGCGTGTGCGCGCACACACATTGGAATATGATAATTTAGTGTATCAATTACAACTACAGGATCTGTTCATATGCTTTTGTCAGATAGAACCATTGTTTCTCAAAGGCAGATCATTCCAAAAAGGATAGTAGTATCTGCAACTAGACGAAATTACACCCACCAGCATGAAAACATTTTAACAACTCAAAGGCAGCCTTGATATGAGAGTGAACCTGATGAAGCAGTAGCGAAAACGTGTTGTTCAGCAAATAAACTACCAGCAAAGCTCAGTAAAGGAATGTGTTACATTTTCAAGCATCAAAGGGTATGTTGTAGCTGTATATGATGGCAACTGGTGGCTAGCATGTGTTGAGGAATGTATGCCGAGCACTGGAGAGGTGAAACTGAACTTCCTGCATCCTCATGGACCATCTCCATCCTTCACTTTTCCCTTCAGACCAGATAGACTTGTCATGGATCATCAGGATGTGCTTCTGGTAGTGGAACCTGTAACTGCAACGGGACGTACTTATACATTATCTACAAAAGACGCAGCTGCTGCTTCAAATGCACTGGTAGAGTACAAAATGAGAGTGTAGCCATTGATTATCTCTTTAAAGTACGGTAAAGGGAAGATGACACAGGTACACAGAGAAGGAATGTTCAAACATTCACATATCATCATTTGGTGTGTATAAATGGACATCTGCCTTAATTTCTGAAACCTGGGACCATTGACACTGACCATTTTTGTTTTGTTTTTGTTTTGTCATGTGATGTTACTATGGTATTACCATATTATTAGTAAGTGGTCTGTATGATGCCATATTTGTGAGTCAAATTCTCTCTGAAATGAATAAAGAACCGAACACCAGCATTTGAGGTGTTGCTAATGACATTGCCGGCTACGTTTGGACAAGGAACTGGCCATTTTAAAATGTAGTTTTTTTAGATATTCAATTTTTAATTTTTCAATTTATCATAATTCATATTCTGAGAGTTGTTGTATTCCAAGCTGATTGTGTAATATGTAGAGCCAGAAAAGAGCTTTCAAATAACACCACAGGCATCTTTTTGTGACTAACACTGACTGATATATTCAAGGCTGAATGTATAGTGTCCTACCCTCACATGTGAACCTTTCCTAGTCTGTTTCTCCCTTAATATTAGTGTCAGATTCAAACCAATGCAGTTCTGGGGTGCTACCTTGCTACTAAAAAGGCACACCAAGTATGATTGAAATCCGGGTCGGTCGGGTCCCAAAGTGTCTGATTTCACGTGAAATGACCCATAACCAGGGTAAAAACAAATGATGTACCGGCATCTCCATGTGATCATTCAGTGTAACCATCACAATAAAGATCTGCTGTGTAGCCGTCATGGTCATTAGGAGGTATTTATCAAATGCAAAACTACTGTCTTCTCAAAAACGACATCAGCGAGTTAACAACATTACACGCACAATCATGTAAACATTTGAAAACCCAAAGGCAATCTATTTTTCAATGCTGGAGCGGCGAACAGGTTGTGCTTGTGCTTGCTACAGTATTACCATCGTCATACAACAGAGACGTACATACCCAAAGCAAAACATGCAAACGATGTATTTTTGTAAACCACTAGGAAGACATGTTTTGCTGGTCAAAGTAATGTGTGCGTAAACATGGTAGGTTACTTACTTATTACGGGTTGAATCCGTATTTAGTTACTGAACGCGTGGAGAGAATTGAAGTGCTTCCGTCCTCCCAGCTGGTTTGTCTGGCTCGTTCGCACAACTAGTAGCAAAACACACAAGAGTAACCGTCTGAGTTACACAGAGCAATTCTGAAAACGTGTTTATGTGCACAGAATAAATGCCACAGAGGGAAAAAACACCAAAAATAACGCGATTAAGGTAGCAGCTAGATATGTTGGAGCTTGAGGTTGTCTAATCCCCTGACCCCTCTCAATGGATACTTGCTTAAAAAAAGACACCACTGTGTCGTAAACCAATTCACAAAATATTATAGAGACATATATTACCTCACCTCTCGATTAGAAATATGGTCACCAAAGCGTACGTTTGAAGCCGCTGCCGTAGCCGACATCTGTGTCCAAGAGTGTCAGGTCCAATTTTCAGCCCGTGTCTGTTTTTGCTAGTCCGATGACTATAATCCAAGGGAGTATGTTGTCCTGACACGTCCAGTCTCCAGTGTACCAAAAGCCAAAGTTCTTCGTTATCTCTGCAAAAGCCACCAAAGTTTCCAAGTAGCTCAGCCTGCTGCTAACTGTCGTTACCTTGCTAGCCGAGTGATGAGCCTCGTCGCAACAAGTGTGCATGAATGATGGGGGCGGGGTCGGTCAAGTTCACGAGTCGGTGAACGCGCAGGGAGGAGGGGTGGGAGTGCTGGCGGTTGATGGACGTGTCAGAAACCAATAGAAGTAATGATGAGTATTACTTCTATTGGTTGCCGTTTTCTTCTGACTACGCCCTGTACACTTGACCAAAAGATTTCGTTTTTTTTCCAAACACTCTATTTTAATGGGTGCTATGGCGTCATGAGGAGTTTTTCAGATGACATGGTAAAACATGTTCCAGAAAAACATCTCCTACCCTACCTTTAAGTAAGGGTTAATAATCATTATTTAATGCCACATTAGACACATATTAATTGTTATTAATGCATATGTTGAACATTAGTAAGCAGTTACTTAACTATTAGATAACTATTACCTTGTGTTACAAGTTAATAGCACATTATTATTTAACTAATAGATAAGTAAGGGCACAGTTAATAGTTAAGTAGCTATCAGGTCATACTTAACTAAGGACCAAAATTAACACTTACTTAATACAAAAGCAAGGCATAACTAATGGTTAATTAATACATAAATATTGGGTTTTGGGACCCTTATATTAGAGTTGGCTGAGGATAACTAATGGTTAATTAATAGATAGATATTGATATTTGGGACCCTTATATTAGAGTTGGCTGCGGATAACTAATGGTTAATTAATCGATAGATATTGGTGTTTGGGACCCTTATAATAGAGTTGGCTGAGCATACCTAATAGTCAAGTAATTAATCTACTGTGACATCTAGTTTTCACTCGTTCAAATCACTGTAATAGTGGCAACAGGAGCCATTATATAGCAAGGATTGGACGTACACTTCTCAATGATGGTGGGGTGATGTGATGTAATTTTTTCATGTACCACTTATTAGTTTTAACGGTAAAAACCCTACAATAAATGCAGAACATTATGAAGAGTAATAGTTTTGAAGCGAAACTAAACCATTCCTTTGTGATAATTAGGTTAATGTTTGAGAATATTAGCTCCAAGAAGAGCAGTGCATGATGGGTACGCAATCTATAGACAACAATAATTCGGTATTATTTAATCATTAGATATGCCTTACTTTTGTATTAAGTAAGTGTTAATTAAGGTCCTTAGTTAAGTATGACCTAATAGCTACTTAACTATTAACTGTACCCTCACTTATCTATTAGTTAAATAATCATATGCTATTAACTTGAGACACATGGTAAGGGGCCATATATATAATTATAATTAACATAATTAACAGCAAATTAGCTATAACCTAATACTTTAGTAACAGTTAATAATCACTACTTAATGCCACATTAGACACATATAAACTGTTATTAATTCACATGTTAAACATTAGTAAGCAGTTACTTAACTATTAGATAACTATTACCATGTGTCTCAAGTTCATAGCATATAATTATTTAACTAATAGATAAGTAAGGGTACAGTTAATAGTTAAGTAGCTATTAGGTCATACTTAACTAAGGACCTTAATTAACACTTACTTAATACAAAAGTAAGGCATATCTAATGATTAAATAATACCAAATTATTGTTGTCTATAGATTGCGTACCCATCATGCACTGCTCTTCTTGGAGCTAATATTCTCAAACATTAACCTAATTATCACAAAGGAATGGTTTAGTTTCGCTTCAAAACTGTTACTCTTCATAATGTTCTGCATGTATTGTAGGGTTTTTACCAATTAAATGTAATAAGTGGTACATTTAAAAAAATACATCTCATCATCCCACCATCATTGAGAAGTGTATGTCCAATCCTTGCTATATAATGGCTCCTGTTGCCACTATTACAGTGATTTGAACGAGTGAAAACTAGATGTCACAGTAGATTAATTACTTAACTATTAGGTATGCTCAGCCAACTCTATTATAAGGGTCCCAAACACCAATATCTATCGATTAATTAACCATTAGTTATCCGCAGCCAACTCTAATATAAGGGTCCCAAACACCAATATCTATATATTAATTAACCATTAGTTATCCTCAGCCAACTCTAATATAAGGGTCCCAAAACCCAATATTTATGTATTATATAACCATTAGTTATGTGTTGCTTTTGTATTAAGTAAGTGTTACTTTTGGTCCTTAGTTAAGTATGACCTGATAGCTACTTAACTATTAACTGTGCCCTTACTTATCTATTAGTTAAATAATAATATGTTATTAACTTGTAACACAAGGTAATAGTTATCTAATAGTTAAGTAACTGCTTACTAATGCATTAATAACAATTAATATGTGTCTAATGTGGCATTAAGTAATGATTATTAACCCTTACTTAAGTATTAGGTTGTAGCTACTTTACTGTTAATTATGGCCCCTTATTTGGAAGTGTTACCACACATTTAAATTTCTGTTATTTTGAGGTGACATGCCTTTGGAAGGAATTTAAAACGCTACTTTTGGTAAAAAGGAGGCTAATCAGAAAATCAACACATTGCATGTACATTACACTACTAATGACTGATACTATAATAACAAGTTAGTCCCTTCCAAAAGGCAAATTTCCTTATTTTGTTGTGCATTGTATAGACATCTAAATGAGACAGTAGGCCAGGCCTATATCATTATTGCATTACTATATTTTGTATTTTACATGGTTTTTTGCACACACTTTTAGGGCACCAGGATAAGTTGGGTGTGGCTGAGACCAAGCTCTTACACACGCTCCACTGGATGCTATTAGATGCCCCCCAGGAGTGCCCCTCGGGTATGGGCTGTCATGCTTTCCCAAATCAAAGTGCCACCTTCTCGAGTGGCTCCACAGAGGACGATGAGAATATACTTTTGAAACTGTACCAGCGCAGCATGGCCAGTGTGGAGCTGTTCATCTTCCTGTTTGCTCCACTTATCAACCGGATAAAGGTACGTAAGTTAGGAGGACTTCTTTAAAGGTGCACTGTGTAAAAACAGTTTTAGCAGTTTCTTCACAGAATTCATGCTGCCCATTCACAAATATTACCTTCTCCACGAAAGTAAGTGAATAAAGAAGCACTCATCAGATTTCTTTTTTCATTTTTAATCGCCTCACATCACAGACGTTTCGGGCTTGCACCCTTCTTCAGTGTGAAATGGCGATTTCGCCTTTGACCCCAGTAGGTGTGACTTAAATAAACTTCGTTACCCAAAATGCCACCGCTGGTGTCTTCAAAAATGCCCAGTGCACCCAAAGCGCACCACTAGAGGGAGACGCAATGGATACCCATCATTCTAACTTTATAACAACCTTCTCCACGAATACTTACCATGACTGGGAAAATTACACTTTTCATGCATGAAAAAGGTGTATCTTCTCCGTCTGCCATTTTGAATTTTCTGAAATAGATATTTTTATCTGAAATTTACTGTACTTTCGTCATACTAGTAAATATTTGTTTATTACATAGTAAATATTCATGAAAAGATCAATTTTGTCAATGAGCAGCATAGATACCTACTCTGGCCACCATCCTACACAGTGCACCTTTAAATTTGCATGAAGGAACATTGTTGAAACATTATTAGTAACCTTTTTCAAATTAAATAGAAGATTTAATTCTTTATGAACACCACATTTCCTTTTGCAACATTACATATCATTAAAAAAGGTAAATGCATGCTTAGAGCCTAAGTCATGATGTTTTAAGTAGAAGAGACACTGTAAGGGAGTTTGAAGTTTTCTTGTGGTGTTACGCCTTTCATTATAGTACGACTTTGACTGATGTGAAGACCATAGCAGCAAAGCTTATTCCTGGTTCCCCTTTTTCAGGAATCAGATTTAACTTTTCGATTGGCCAGTGGTTTGGTCATTTGGCAGCCAATGTGGGAGCACCGCCAGCCTGATGTGCCAGTTTTCTCAACTTTCATCAAGCCTGTCCGCAACATTGTAACTGGTGAGTATTGTGCTACAAAATGGGACAGCATATTTTTCACTTGATTTTGTTTTAGGAGTTTTGTAGAAGATAATCAAACATTTACCACTGATTTGATGAGTCTTATAATGTATAGAAACTTTTTCCTTGGACATTATAGAATACTCACTTGAAATAATATTCAATACTGACCGGGAGGTTTGACTTCCTGTATTGTCCTTTTCACCTTTTGCTAACTCAAGCCAAAAGAACATCTGCAGGTGTCAAGCAATGTCCGTCAAGTGATAGTAACTCTAGGAGCATGGTAAGTGATCCTGATCATTATCCTTTGTACCTGTACTCAGAAATTTACTCAAGTCACATGATGAGTTGAACTCAGGTCAGGATTTTGATGAAGATGCATATAGAACAGACAGCACACTAACATGTCCAATCCACACCAGGTACTGACAACCATGGTCTTTGGGCCAACAAGGGTCATATGGCAGGCTCTTAGAGGAAAACGCCAACCTTATTGCACCTGCGTGACTAGATAAGGCACGCCAGACCAAACAGTATAATGCTGTCTCAAAGTCGAAGAGACTGACACGTAGGGCTGCACGATTATGGAAAAAAATATAATCACAATTATTTAGATCAAAATTGAACTAGAGATTATTTATCAAAATTATTCAGCAGAGCCGATGAGCCCGATAAGCGCTGTGCTCGCCTGAGTTTGTTGTGTTCGTGTTCGAGTTTTTTGTTGGTTCGTCAGTGTTGGTGTGTGAGTTCGCTGCTGTGTCAACTGCCTGCCACAAGGGGACGTCAAGGAGGTTTTGTGCTCGTTCGCGGTGCATGTGTGTTTCTGTCTAAACAGAGGGTGGTGGGGAACTCTTTGAGCGCTGTACTAGTTATATATTGATGTCAACATTGTTAACACTTTCTTCTCCTCAAGGGTATTCAGGTGGTCTGTGAGACAAGCAAATGTAACACTTCTCCATCAACTGGGGGTCAGGGTTGTCATCGAGGGAACTCGATGGAGAGTGGCGTACCATCACAGCATGCTTCTCAGAAGAGGTAAGTGAAGACAATGTCACGGTAATACCAAACCTCGCTTTTTCATTGCAAAATCAGAAATGTTATTTTATTGGTTAATGCTACGTGTATGTTCTTTTTGCTATGCTGTTACATCCTTTCTTTTCCATTATTTTTATGTTGTGGTGTGGTTTTTTTTTTTTTAAAATCTCCAAACCATCTTTGTATTACATTTTTGTACCAATGATAATGCAGCGCCTGACTGCAACTGCAGAGTGATGACATTATTTATAGACAAAGAGCTTCATTGCAAAATGACGTATCTGTACAATAATCAAACAAATCCATTAAATAGTAAGAAGATTATGAGGTAGTTTTGGACAGAACCTACCAAGTATAGTTTTTTAATTACAAAATGACCTCTATGATATGCAAGCCGTCACAGCTTAATTTGACATATTGCTCATTTCGCCAGGTAGCACAATTTGACGGGTAGTGCAAATCGATGGGTAGAGTATTCTGTCAAGATCAGCAACATCCGGGAACTAAACATCTAACATAAAAAATCTTTTGCATCGTAATAGTTTGGTATCTCAGCTGGACGGGTAGCTCAATTTGATGTGTAGAACAATTTGACAGGTTGCGTTTTGTGTGGAGGTGATCTACCAATCCATGAGAGCAAATCTCTGGGAACTTTGCCATCGCCAGTTTGTTAATGCCCCTTATATGGGTAAAGGAAATATAGAACTACAACTACTACAACACACTTAAGCACACTGCTTTTGCCTTGGTATGGATGCGGTTTGATGATGTCTTCATACTGTAATATGAAAATGTTTATCTGCCTGTCTTTGTTTTCTTTTTGTGTCATGCAACATACAGCTTTTCTGCCCCTGATGGACCACCAGCAGTATCAGAGAGGGCGAGGTATGCCACATTTTTTGATGTGGCAGTACTGCGTTGCCTCCTGCAGCCTCACTGGGTGGAGGAAGGCGTTTATTGGGCGCTCATGTATTACCTCCAACGACTCAGGCACATACTAGAGGAAAAATCTCACAGGCAACCAGAGCAGCCAAACGTAGCACTGCCACGCCCACGAAGTTCATCTATGGTGGCTGCAGCACCTTCATTGGTCAACACTCACAAGACACAGGTAAGGATGTAACAGTGTACTAGATGAACTAATACTGTGCATTGAATGAACATTTGAAATACTAGACAACAGTCATTCCACCCAGATGTTCATTTTGATTGCCTATCTTATCTAACGGTACATAAACACCAAGATTTTCGTGTTCGCTTAACATGTCAGAGAATATATGATCCACCTTTTTTTTTACTAAGTAAACAATGAGTCATCAGGTCAAAGGTCACAGTGATTCATCATGAATCATCAGATCAAATCAAAGTCCAAAATAAGCTCAAAGTCCTAAATACTTAAGAGATGAGTCATCTTCCTCATCTTCATCCTCTTTCCTATAGAAAATGAATGGGTACCAGTGATGGGGGATAGCCCATGCTCGACACGTGACTTACCGAGAGGGGGCTCTCTCTACTCTCTATCAGTTGTGTGGGTGTGTGTGTGGGTGGGTGTGGGGGTGTGGATGAGGGGGGTGTTTTGCCACGACATGTCCAGGACATGGCTAGGGCCATATCCATGCGTACACAGCGTGGCTCGCTACGTATGCACTAGGCGTCCATGCGTACACGGCGTGGCTCGCTACGTATACGTACACAGCATGGGATCGCTACGCAACAGGGTGAATGAACTTTTGTTTACAGAGGGGCTACCCCTCCTATCGCACTCGCTTTCTTTCTCTCACACACAAAAATAATAATAAATATTAAACGACATCACCTACAGCTACACCACTCTGATATGGTTTATACCGGTTATGACCGGATGAAAAAATAGAGACTAAAAATGTAAATGATCTTTGACCTAAATGAATTACGATGGGGTGAGGGACATAAAGATAAGGGTCTATTTTTTAAAAGACACCCATCCCACTCCCACTCTGCTCAGACACTTCTGTATAAGATGTACAGTTTTTAGGCAGAGGTTGTCACAGGTATTTCAAATGTTTTGTGTGCAAAAACTACTTGTTTTATTTAAAATGAATGACCTCTCATGAATTTCCTTTATTGAATATTGTTCACCACGAACTCTCATACTTGGCACCTGCCATCATCTTCTAACACATTGGGGTCCAGGAGAGGTAGGGTATGGAAAATTGAGAAAATGCTGAGCGTAATCTGGCAAATTGTTATAGCGTGCATTTCATTTTTCCTCTTATTCTGATTTTATGCAACACTCAGACCTATGAGTCTAGATGTACACAACTAAAAGTTTTATTTATATATAAATTATTATTAAATATACTGATGAAGACAATTCAATTATAATAATTGGAGTAAATGTAATCACATTTAGCTCAACATCTCAGCAAAGCAGCCACCAATCTACAGTTACATTGTAGTCCTGGTCAACCACAACAAACGTCCAGAATCTCCCCTGACTAGCAAGACTTGGATACAAACTCACAATTAGGTTAAAATATTTTGTCAGTGCACAGTCAAAATCTCAGGATAAGACAAAAATTCATATTCTCAACCTTACCCAATCTATCTCCCAGTCACACACCCATCATCGTCTACATTTGTACTGAACCACAAAATTAGCTCAAAATTTCACAACTAGCAGTCACATAACTCCAAAATCTCCATACCCGTACAACCCAGCCATGCTCATCCCTCCACCCCCCTTTGCGAACCTTTGCATCCCGGCTAATGGGTCACTTAGTAAGGGTGGCCCCAAACTCTGGAAAGTCCTCCCACATGCACTGTATCAACGCACATCACATTCCACCTTCAAAGCTTCAAAACACAGGAAACCTACCGACATGGCATGCCAACCATGGGGTTGAATGAGCTGATATCTGTTTGATATTTGCTTTGTTTTTTTTCTTCATGGTCTATTTTTATCTGTCTGATGTACATCTCTTCATTTCCGTGACATTCAATCCCATTTTTGGCTATGGCATGTCTTTCACAGGCTTGTCAGGGAACTTAGCAGGGGCACCTAGTGATTATTGATGCCTAGCCACAATGTACCCATCTCTGGAGATCCTTTAGAGTTTTCCTGATATTGAATCATACCCTATCTCTCTCTAGTCTATCTTACCAACCTGGGCTCTTGGAACTGAAAATAGTAGGTGTGGGAAACCTCACACCTAGATTGGTGAGTGTCATTGTAGTCGTCATCTCATTGCAGAATTTTTCTGAGCAGGAAACACCCCATTTGCGAGACGATGCATCCCCAAATATCTACATGATCATTCAAAGCTGAACTTGTGTTTTGTTGTGGTGAAAAAAAGAGTGTATGATATTTCATTTTCAGCAGAGATTAAATGAAATATAGTAATTTTGTTAAAGTTAAATTAGGCTATTAAAAGTAAACATAAAAATTGTGTTTCAGCAGCTCACAGACACTTGCATTGTTTCATATTTTATATCTCAGTCTTTATGACATTTGCAGCTGTGCTTGTACATGCACTGTGTACCCTATTGATTTTTGTCATGGCTCACTTTGAATACACATCAAAGTTACAACAGCTTGTTTTATAACACTTTTTCCATTGCTTAAACGTTTTGTGTGAAACATGACTTATAGGCCTACTGTTAAAATTCCGCACACAAACATAGGCTATCCTACTATTCTGACACATTTTGTCACACTGACACTCTGCAAGGATAACCATTTATGCCTGCAACAAACTCCTCAAAGCATATTACCTAATGTCAAATTGTCCATGGTGATATCAAAAGACCCACAGTAACATCAAATAAAAACACTGTTAGATCAGTATTGCATTTTAAAAAAATAGCTTCAGTTGTGTTTTATTGTTTGTTTGTTTTTTCAGTTCCATTAAAGATACATATTTAAGAGTCAAATAATTAATACAATAGATTAAAACAATGCACTTTACAAGTCAAACAAATAAGCCAACTTGGGTCAAAGATTGTCATGTATAACTGAAGAGAAATCTTTTTACATGGGCCTAACTGAGTTTATCATTCACTAAACATCTCTCCCCACGGTGTGGTAAACAATCTGCCAATGACCATATTCTGATTTTGTTCAGATATTTCGAGTTCATTTAATAACAAAATGTGAAGCACTTGAATATACCCACGAAAACGCTAAATGATAATTACTAATTCACCTCAACCTTAACTGATACACATTTTGCTAAATTACTTTAACTGTCACAAGGGTACACATTGAAGGTAGCCTAAAACACTAATTTCTACATAGTATCATAATCACAGCAAAAGCTGAAATCATGGGGAAAGGCTACTCCAAGATTTGGTCATCGAGTCTGCCCAAGCTAATGCCATAGAACAGCCTGATTTGCAAGGTATAGTCAAATAATAGCCTACCATACACAATCAGTGTAATACACAGTTCATCTATTCACCCTTTGTGCCACATTGTTATATGAGTGTAAAATTACAAGGCTGTTTTGAAGCCTCAGTATTGGTATACAGTACAAGTTCTCAAATAAAAATTGAAATGAATAATATGAATTATATGTTATTCTTGCAGTTGGTGTTACGTGTTATGCAGGGGTATTAAAGCTGTGGCGTGTAGATGGTGGCGTTGAGTGTCCAGAGTATAGGTTTTGCAACTATGCAGCTCATTAAAACTGTGATGCCTATTGCCAACTTTGATCATTTAATGAATATTTTCTGAATAATAAACCACTATTTACTAGTATGACCAAAGCACAGTACGTTTTTCAGCTGAAAATATCTCTTTCTGGAAATTCAAAATGTATGAAAAGTGCAATTTTGTCAGTCATGTTGAATACTTAGAATTTGATGGTGGTAGTAGGTATTCCTTTTAAAAAGGTAACGTTTGTGAATGGGCAGCATGGATTCTGGAAACGAACTACCAAAAATATTACACAGGGCACCCTTAAGTCTTAAAATGCTGTATGTTGGCTACGTAGTGTTGACTGTATAGGATATGAGTTGTAAGCAGCAGCAGACGTCATAAATGCTGTAGGGAATCATTGAGAGTATTTCTGTAGGCCTATATTTCCCTGACTTTTACAAAATGTTTCATTATGACATGATCCTACATAAAGACTTGAATCAAAATAAATCAAAGGTCAAACACACGCAACAGTGATTTTAATAGGGTTGGGAATTGTCAACAACCTCACGATACAACGCGTAGGCCTATCACAATACACGGGTCACAATAAGCATTGCGATACAGTAGGCTACATGCAATACGCTATGCATGGCATCTTTCTTATGCAGGGGTAGCAATAGGATGCCAGAGTGCACTGCAGCGTAAATTAATGCTGCCTTTGAACTCATCAACAGTGTTAAACTGCTAGCTAATACGTATCACGATACACTGGTCATGAGACCATAATTTATCTGAAGAGGTTCAATACAATATATTGTCATGACTTTTTCTTTGCACACCCCTAGTTTTTAACAGAGCATCACGGTTTAACACACACACCCTAAATCTACCATCTGGTCAAGGCAATGCCACACTTACCCTTTCTATCACACCTTACCAATTTCAGACCTACAGTAGTTGTCTCCAAGGCTATAATCATCAAGCATCTGCATGAGTGCATATCCCAAATTCAACCATGTTTTAAAACCCCTTATTGGTGGCTAGTGGTGTTGATACATTTTTGATCATTACATTATCCAAATTTTGGTCGCATAGCACCTATATAGGCTACTAGGGAGCTTTCAGAAGCCAAGAGAGCACTCTGTTTTTTCCAACTCACAGTTTAATCTCCAGAAAATGTTTGATTTCAGTCATCATAATCTACACAAAAAAGCCTATAAGCTTTTTTGACATTGAGGTATTGGAGCTCTAATGTGACTCACAGAATCCAACAGGGCCTACATCTCTGGTACAACACCATGAACCTAAAATTATCTACAGCATAATTTACAACCGAGTAGATTTCATTATGAAGATAGAACATGTGAAATTGTACAATGTGAACACGTGGCGAACTATATAAATTGAGCATTTTTAAAATACATTTGTGCACACATGACAATAGCATGAATATGGTGTATAACACTATAAAGGGGGTATGTGAATCTTTTCAACCAGGTTAACGCACAGGAAACCGCGCTGTCAGTGAAAAATATGATTCTTTTTTAGATTATTTTTTTTTCCAGAAGGTGATTCTTAGTATGTAGTAGCTGCGATATTTTGGACAATTTTATTTGCTGACCTAGGGGTTACACGATGATAATAAACATCCAAAGTATGTGGAAATAAAATAAAAACAGCTACTACATACTAAGAATCACCTTCAGAGCATTGTAGGAATCGTGTCCTAAAACACTTTTAATAGACCAATGTCAGTGTGTTTAATGTCAACTTAAATCATTTATGTATTCTTTCCCATCTCAATATATTTATCTTTGTCAACGTCATCTTTGTCCATGTCCTGACTTATGTTCCTTGCGTGGCTTCTTACTGCAGATGGGCCTGCCGACAGGCGTGTTCAGTCTTTGCCGAAAACACTAAACTACATCAAACAACATTGCAATGAGATTTCAGATAACCTGAAGTAACCGTGTAAGACTTGATCATTACCATATTGGTGGCTATATAGTTATAAGAGTGGGTATGTGATAAGGGGTTACCACCAGCGTGTATGCTTGGTTTGACAGGCTGTTTGTGGTCTATGTTGGCTATCGTCTCTGTCAAATTCTCTGGTTGATGTACATGACATACAATATCCCAATGATACCTTCCTGGACACATAAACCCCCAAATGAATAAAAATACAAATAAAAAATACAAGACTAAAATGTCTTAAACATGCTTATTGTGTTTTCGGAACTGTTGATCTTTGTGGATTGAAGGTCATTCATTTAGGCTTTGTTGGTGGTGCCTCTTCACTGTGAGACATATGTCTTTTGGCTGATGTGGTGATTGATTGAATGCTACCGTGTAAGCCATATGAAAGAAAGCTCTGTTTGGCAATTACAATGCGTGGTTCGTGGTGGGAGTCTGCTTTGAAAAAGTTTCGAAAACATATATAGAAATAAGTGAAAATGGTTTGTGAAAATTGTGAGTGAATTATGAAGTAGGTAGCTTTGGTGCAAATGTTGAAAATTAACTCTTTCAGGATATGTTCAGCTGCTGCAATATCACATTTCTCAACTGTATTTTGTAGAACATACAATATACCCTCCTGGGCCTGGATAAACTTTTTGCGGGGAATGTGGATGCTGCAAATGTATATGAACATGCATTTCAGCCATCCCTCTCATGTCTCCAGGCCTCTTGTAATGGTTGGGACTTCATATTTCCATTCAAATCCACTAATTTCTCATTTATTGGGCTACAAGATGGCTACTACCCATATTTCAAAGCATACATTACACGCAACACATTTTGTGGTGCTGCAACTCCATGATCACCTTTTGCAACATCACACAATTTTAGAAGTCCTGAGGTAACAGAATCTGGAAAAAAAAAATCTAAAAAAGAATCATATTTTTCACTGACAGCGCGGTTTCCTGTGTGTTAACCTGGTTGAAAGGATTCACATACCCCCCTTATAGTGTTATACACCTTATTCATGCTATTATCATGTGTGCACAAATGTATTTTAAAAATGCTCAATTTATATAGTTCACTACGTGTTCACATTGTACAATTTCACATGTTCTATCTTCATAATGAAATCTACTCGGTTGTAAAGTATGCTGTAGATAATTTTAGGTTCATGGTGTTGTACCAGAGATGTAGGCCCTGTTGGATTCTGTGAGTCACATTAGAGCTCCAATACCTCAATGTCAAAAAAGCTTATAGGCTTTTTTGTGTAGATTATGATGACTGAAATCAAACATTTTCTGGAGATTAAACTGTGAGTTGGAAAAAACAGAGTGCTCTCTTGGCTTCTGAAAGCTCCCTAGTAGCCTATATAGGTGCTATGCGACCAAAATTTGGATAATGTAATGATCAAAAATGTATCAACACCACTAGCCACCAATAAGGGGTTTTAAAACATGGTTGAATTTGGGATATGCACTCATGCAGATGCTTGATGATTATAGCCTTGGAGACAACTACTGTAGGTCTGAAATTGGTAAGGTGTGATAGAAAGGGTAAGTGTGGCATTGCCTTGACCAGATGGTAGATTTAGGGTGTGTGTGTTAAACCGTGATGCTCTGTTAAAAACTAGGGGTGTGCAAAGAAAAAGTCATGACAATATATTGTATTGAACCTCTTCAGATAAATTATGGTCTCATGACCAGTGTATCGTGATACGTATTAGCTAGCAGTTTAACACTGTTGATGAGTTCAAAGGCAGCATTAATTTACGCTGCAGTGCACTCTGGCATCCTATTGCTACCCCTGCATAAGAAAGATGCCATGCTTAGCGTATTGCATGTAGCCTACTGTATCGCAATGCTTATTGTGACCCGTGTATTGTGATAGGCCTACGTTGTATCGTGAGGTTGTTGACAATTCCCAACCCTATTAAAATCACTGTTGCGTGTGTTTGACCTTTGATTTATTTTGATTCAAGTCTTTATGTAGGATCATGTCATAATGAAACATTTAGTAAAAGTCAGGGAAATATAGGCCTACAGAAATACTCTCAATGATTCCCTACAGCATTTATGACGTCTGCTGCTGCTTACAACTCATATCCTATACAGTCAACACTACGTATCCAACATACAGCATTTTAAGACTTAAGGGTGCCCTGTGTAATATTTTTGGTAGTTCGTTTCCAGAATCTATGCTGCCCATTCACAAACGTTACCTTTTTAAAAGGAATACCTACTACCACCATCACATTCTAAGTATTCAACATGACTGACAAAATTGCACTTTTCATACATTTTGAATTTCCAGAAATAGATATTTTCAGCTGAAAAACTTACTGTGCTTTGGTCATACTAGTAAATAGTGGTTTATTATTCAGAAAATATTCATTAAATGATCAAAGTTGGCAATAGGCATCACAGTTTTAATGAGCTGCATAGTTGCAAAACCTATACTCTGGACACTCAACGCCACCATCTTACACGCCACAGCTTTAATACCCCTGCATAACACGAACACCTAGTGCAAGAATAACATAAAAGTCATATTATTCATTTCAATTTTTATTTGAGAACTTGTACTGTATACCAATACTGAGGCTTCAAAACAGCCTTGTAATTTTACACTCATATAACAATGTGGCACAAAGGGTGAATAGATGAACTGTGGATTAAACTGATTGTGTATGGTAGGCTATTATTTGACTATACCTTGCAAATCAGGCTGTTCTATGGCATTAGCTTGGGCAGACTCGATGACCAAATCTTGGAGTAGCCTTTCCCCATGATTTCAGCTTTTGCTGTGATTATGATACTATGTAGAAATTAGTGTTTTAGGCTACCTTCAATGTGTACCCTTGTGACAGTTAAAGTAATTTAGCAAAATGTGTATCAGTTAAAGTTGAGGTGAATTAGTAATGATCATTTAGCGTTTTCGTGGGTATATTCAAGTGCTTCACATTTTGTTATTAAATGAACTCGAAATATCTGAACAAAATCAGAATATGGTCATTGACAGATTGTTTACCACACCGTGGGGAGAGATGTTTAGTGAATGATAAACTCAGTTAGGCCCATGTAAAAAGATTTCTCTTCAGTTATACATGACAATCTTTGACCCAAGTTGGCTTATTTGTTTGACTTGTAAAGTGCATTGTTTTAATCTATTGTATTAATTATTTGACTCTTAAATATGTATCTTTAATGGAACTGAAAAAACAAACAAACAATAAAACACAACTGAAGCTATTTTTTTAAAATGCAATACTGATCTAACAGTGTTTTTATTTGATGTTACTGTGGGTCTTTTGATATCACCATGGACAATTTGACATTAGGTAATATGCTTTGAGGAGTTTGTTGCAGGCATAAATGGTTTTCCTTGCAGAGTTTCAGTGTGACAAAATGTGTCCGAATAGTAGAATAGCCTATGTTTGTGTGCGGAATTTTAACAGTAGGCCTATGCGTCATGTTTCACACAAAACGTTTAAGCAATGGGAAAAGTGTTATAAAACAAGCTGTTGTAACTTTGATGTGTATTCAAAGTGAGCCATGACAAAAATCAATAGGGTACACAGTGCATGTACAAGCACAGCTGCAAATGTCATAAAGACTGAGATATAAAATATGAAACAATGCAAGTGTCTGTGAGCTGCTGAAACACAATTTTTATGTTTACTTTTAATAGCCTAATGTAACTTTAACAAAATGACTATATTTCATTTCATCTCTGCTGAAAATGAAATACCATACACTCTTTTTTTCACCACTACAAAACACAAGTTCAGCTTTGAATGATCATGTAGATATTTGGGGATTCATCTTCTCGCAAATGGGGTGTTTCCTACTCAGAAAAATTCTGCAATGAGATGACAACTACAATGACACTCACCAATCTAGGTGTGAGGTTTCCCACACCTACTATTTTCAGTCCCAAGAGATCAGGTTGGTAAGATAGACTAGAGAGAGATAAGGTATGATTCAATATCAGGAAAACTCTAAAGGATCTCCAGAGATGGGTACATTGTGGCTAGGCATCAATAATCACTAGGTGCCCCTGCTAAGTTCCCTGACAAGCCTGTGAAAGACATGCCATAGCCAAAAATGGGATTGAATGTCACGGAAATGAAGAGATGTACATCAGACAGATAAAAATAGACCATGAAGAAAAAAAACAAAGCAAATATCAAACAGATATCAGCTCATTCAACCCCATGGTTGGCATGCCATGTCGGTAGGTTTCCTGTGTTTTGAAGCTTTGAAGGTGGAATGTGATGTGCGTTGATACAGTGCATGTGGGAGGACTTTCCAGAGTTTGGGGCCACCCTTACTAAGTGACCCATTAGCCGGGATGCAAAGGTTTGCAAAGGGGGTGGAGGGATGAGCATGGCTGGGTTGTACGGGTATGGAGACTTTGGAGTTATGTGACTGCTAGTTGTGAAATTTTGAGCTAATTTTGTGGTTCAGTACAAATGTAGACGATGATGGGTGTGTGACTGGGAGATAGATTGGGTAAGGTTGAGAATATGAATTTTTGTCTTATCCTGAGATTTTGACTGTGCACTGACAAAATATTTTAACCTAATTGTGAGTTTGTATCCAAGTCTTGCTAGTCAGGGGAGATTCTGGACGTTTGTTGTGGTTGACCAGGACTACAATGTAACTGTAGATTGGTGGCTGCTTTGCTGAGATGTTGAGCTAAATGTGATTACATTTACTCCAATTATTATAATTGAATTGTCTTCATCAGTATATTTAATAATAATTTATATATAAATAAAACTTTTAGTTGTGTACATCTAGACTCATAGGTCTGAGTGTTGCATAAAATCAGAATAAGAGGAAAAATGAAATGCACGCTATAACAATTTGCCAGATTACGCTCAGCATTTTCTCAATTTTCCATACCCTACCTCTCCTGGACCCCAATGTGTTAGAAGATGATGGCAGGTGCCAAGTATGAGAGTTCGTGTGAACAATATTCAATAAAGGAAATTCATGAGAGGTCATTCATTTTAAATAAATGAAGTAGTTTTTGCACACAAAACATTTGAAATACCTATGACAACCTCTGCCTAAAAACTGTACATCTTATACAGAAGTGTCTGAGCAGAGTGGGAGTGGGAAGGGTGTCTTTTAAAAAATAGAACCTTATCTTTATGTCCCTCACCCCATCGTAATTAATTTAGGTCAAAGATCATTTACATTTTTAGTCTCTATTTTTTCATCCGGTCATAACCGGTATAAACCATATCAGAGTGGTGTAGCTGTAGGTGATGTCGTTTAATATTTATTATTATTTTTGTGTGTGAGAGAAAGAAAGAGAGTGCGATAGGAGGGGTAGCCCCTCTGTAAACAAAAGTTCATTCACCCTGTTGCGTAGCGATCCCATGCTGTGTACGTATACGTAGCGAGCCACGCCGTGTACGCATGGACGCCTAGTGCATACGTAGCGAGCCACGCTGTGTACGCATGGATATGGCCCTAGCCATGTCCTGGACATGTCGTGGCAAAACACCCCCCTCATCCACACCCCCACACCCATCCCACACACACACCCACACCACTGATAGAGAGTAGAGAGAGCCCCCTCTCGGTAAGTCACGTGTCGAGCATGGGCTATCCCTCATCACTGGTACCCATTCATTTCTATAGGAAAAGGATGAAGATGAGGAAGATGATCTCATCTCTTAAGTATTTAGGACTTTGATCTTATTTTGGACTTTGATCTGATCTGATGATTCATGATGAATCACTGTGACCTTTGACCTGATGACTCATTGTTTACTTAGTAAAAAAAAAGGTGGTTCATATATTCTCTTATGTCCGGGAGCATTGCGAGTCTGAGAGGTTCGTGTGGTGCCTTTCACACTGCACAGACAGCGTCCACGTTCTATCCGTGGGCAGCAGCCATTCATTTTCAATGGAAGCCGCTCATTGAACGCGGACGTCCGTGCAGGAAAATAGACTCGAGTTCTATTTTCAAGGAGCATCGTGGACATGTCTGGTCAGGCCGGCCATACGCCACACTTACACCGCGCTCCTGTGTGCAAGGCATGATCTGTTTAAGGTCAAGGTCAAGGTAAACTTTATTATCCCTCAGGGGGAAACTCAAGTGGTCAACATTTCACATCTCCTCAATACATACTACAACACATAGACAGTAGACACTGGACATACCACATTAAAATAAATAGGGGATAAGAACATGTGATGTAAAATATAATAAAAATTACAAGGAGATAAAAACAGAAAATAAAAACAGAAGTAAAAACGGTGCTGTGTAAAAATAGTTAAAATGCATTAAATAAATTAGGGCAGGTGAGAGAACTAAAGTGCTGAAGTTGCTTTGGGCTTGCTGTTATATAACCTGATCGCTGTGGGTACAAATGACTTTTGATAACTTACCAGTTGTCTCTATTTTGCATTGTTATTTTTTGGGTCACTTTCCTGCTAGCAGACAAACTGGAAGCTATGAGAAAGAAATCTCCCATTGGTTCCCATTGTAGCCACAGTTCCACCTTGTTGCCACTGGTGGAAACAGAGCCGCCTCAGTGGAAAAGGAATGGTCTGAAAAATGAGTCCATAGGGCTAAATGCTAAAAAAAATTGCTATTGCTATTTCCAGTCACAACTCTCATAAATAAAATATTCCTGGTGAGAACTATGGCTAGAGTTATGTAAGCAGCTGTATTGTCTTTTTTTTCGGGTGTGTAGTATTTCCAGCAGTGCAGAGGATTTCCTGTATTTGCTAGCATTCTGCTAATGTTTATGGATTTGGCCTCATGAATTGAGCTTGCTGATCCTGTATATAATGATCTGGTGGCACAAAAAAATCTAAACACTCCTCAAATGTGTTCTTATTAGTTCTAGCTTCAAACTGAATATTAATATTTCTGGGCAAAAAATTATACTACGAGATAACATCATACACATCATAACTAAAAGTTCATAAATACACTATTTTACCTCGCACATGCACTTCGCGCAAGCATTTTATTTGCATGTACCAGTACAAAACATTGTAGGCTATGTATGTATAAACTTTAGGTGATATGATATATTGGCTAGGCAGCACCTCATACTTAAGAACTCTTTAGGCTTAAATACTACTTAAAGAGGTATGCTTAATACAGTTAAAATCGTTGGCTGTGGTTTATAAAGGTGGTAAAGTGTCTTATTTTTCATGTTAAGCGTTGTCTTGCTTACATGCTACACGGATCCATTGACTTTCATTAGCTTAGCGACATATTCCATCTTTTAACTTGTCTTAAAGCAAGACAACGCTTAACATGAAAAACAAGACACTTTACCACCTTTATGAACCCTGGCCAACGATTTTAACTGTATTAAGCCCCTAAATAGTGGCATACCCCTTTAAGAGTTTTTGGGAAACGCAGCCCTGGTTAGTACAGAATGCTACACCATAACTATAAGGTCATGTAGAACAAAACATGGGATGGTTACTTACAGGTACGTTCACTGATCATGCTGAAAAGCAATTAAATAACTTCAATAATAATGAAATATCACCACGTTGTCATTTGGTGCTTTTGTTTTAGTTATTATTGACTTGTGAAAATGTGTGTGTGAATCTTGTCCATATGCGCTTGAATTTTGTTCTGATTAATTTGTTCTGTATGCACATACAGGACATGCTGAAGTGTAATGAAGAGGAGAAGTCCCCTAGCTCAGAGCCTTTCGCAAAAGTGTCCCTTACAAACCTCAGGAGGGCAGCTGTCCCTGATCTTTCCTCGGACCTGGGCATCAACATCTTCAAGAAGGTAAAGCGGATAATGCCGCTTTCCAGTAGAGATTGTTGCCAAACTCCAGTACAATAATGTAACTACCTAAGTTTGAAACAAGGAAATCTTATGTCATGGATTTTGCTTGTTTGTGCAATAGATGAGTTCAACAAGCCTTCCTGGCAGCTACAATTCACGCAGAGTTAAAAAAAAGAAAATGTGATGTTGGCATGGGAGAAGCATTGGTGACTGTGGTGAAAACAGCATTCTTTTGTTTTGGTTATAGTTCAAAAATCGACGTGAGGATCGTGAACGCAAAGGCTCAATTCCGTTTCACATTGGAGGGGCTAAGAAGCGTCAGCGGCGCATGGGTGTACCTTGCCTGGTACACGAGGACCATCTTGACGTCTCTCCAACCAGAAGTAACTTCTCATTCTCTAGTTTAAGTGGCTTGGCAGATGACCGCCGATCTCTTGACCGTGGGGGATGGCAGGCTACAATAATGGGTAAAGCACAGGCATTCACAAATAAGAATAGTAATACAAAAGACTTTGCCTAGATCATATCAAAACGATAGCATGTTTTGTTTCTGATTTTTGTGAAATATGTGAAAAGAAATTTGCTGTTAAGCATCTCTAACATAAGAAAAGTCCTGCACAAAACTTGTGTATTATTATTATTACTCATGCAGCGCAGGACACAAAGTATTCACAACACGCATGGTTTTCAGCAACTTTTTCCTGTAGTTGTTGATTAAAAAAAAATGATGGCAGATTATATTAAAAATAGTTCAGTCTATAAAACAGGGGTTGACAACCTATGGCACGCATTGGCATAATCACTGGCGCACACAACAAAGGATCAGCATCAGAAAAGAAATCTCTTCAGTGACAACACGATCTTCCTCCTGCTTTCGCTCCACAGCGCTCTCCAACCAGCTGCCGCCCACTTTCCCAGAAACCTACATGTAACAATTATGCCAAGAATTGTTCAAAAGCAAAGTTACCTGACAGTGGTAAAAAAGCTAAAAGAAACTAAAGGGAGGGTATTTCAACCCTCCTGGAAAGAAAAAATATGCAGTGATAGAAGCGTTAAGTAGCATTTTGAGACAAAACACAAGAAGACTCAATCAAACGTGCCGTGATACTGTCCACTTATAACTGTAGTACTTAATCACAGGTAGCCAGGTCACCATTTGATTCAGCACTTCAACATGAGAGAGCAGACTAATACAGTAAAAGTAGAAATGTTCACCACAGTGTTAAGGTTGAACTTGTCAGTTTAAATCCCGTACATTTTGTGTCTTTTGAGGAGTAAGGGGAAGCTGAGCAGAAATCAACATTTCAGTGGAACTGGGAAATTACATTGCAGACAAGGGGCTGAAAGTGCCAAATACCGGATGTATCCTTTAACCTAGAATAGATGACCGAACGCATCATCAAGATGGCCGCTGAGTGCAGCGACTTTCTGAGAACCACTAGCCTACTGACAAGTAGTTTTGCTCTCTCTTTTTCTAATTGTAGCTTAGTAGTTGCTTGTTCAAAGGTCTTTAAATGTGCTTTGTGCTGCAGTCTGTTAACAAGCACTACAGCACAAAATTAACATAAATGATGTATGCTCTAAGCAAGCACAGGTTTTGGTGTGTGAATGAGGCCCAATTCATTTAGATTTGTGCTGTCTTGTCTCTGTCACAGGGAAGTTCACCCGGCGTAGCAGCACAGACATGGCAACAGACATTGACAGTCTGCCTGTGAAACATACTCATTCACATCAGAATCTGCCAGAGCAGACTAACAGTCATGTGGAGAACACTATCAAAGAGGGTGGTAAGATATTCCCCATAATTTTGCAATTTTACATTTGGTTTAATTTGGATTCTCATTGTTGTTAGGGATGAATCCCGTTTCGTCCCTTAGCCCTACCCCTTTCCCCTTCCCCCTCCGTTTTGCGCGTTCACATGTAGTGGTAGGGGTGTTCCATTTCATGTTAAGGCCAAACAGAGGGGTAAGAGCAATTTCCCCGAATGCATGCAATACAACGAAACTCTTTTAATCAATTCTTTGTTGGAGTGGTACACATCGCCGTGCTGCTGTATGATTATTACTGTAAATAGCTGCACTTTTGTCACTGGATGTAAACAATATACGTTATATGTGTGTATTTTTTTTAAGTGCAATCCCAGATCTCCACAATCACCATGGCAACATTTAACACCACCGTGGCTTCGTTTAATGTTGGCTATGCTGACTTCTTCACGGAGCACATGAAGAAGCTTTGCAGCCCAGTGCCCATACCTGAGATTCCCAGCGAACCCCTCGCCTGTGCCAACCTGCCGCGCTCGCTAACCGACTCGTGCATCAACTATTCTTCACTCGAAGAGGGGGACATCATTGAAGGAACCAACAACTTTATTCTGAAGAATGGCATGCTGGATCTCACTGTAAGGCTTAAGACTTTAAAAATCATAGTAATTAGCATGGTCGTGGTGGTTATTGTTTTATTCACAGAGAAGTAAAAAAGATTCTAGTGGTTTATACATGGTGTGGTACTGTATGCATGGTATGCACACATTTACAATGACATGGCCATAAGAGATTGTTTAACACTGTAGCAATTTTTGTAATGCATACATTATTGTGTAATGTGGGTAATGTGATTAACATGAGAGACTATTGTATTCCTTTTTCCTTGCAGGCGGTGTTGCGTGCACTGTATGCAGTGTTCAATCATGACATCAGCTCTCGGGTGTGCGACGCCGCACTCAGCATAATTGAGTGTTTGCTACAGCTTGGCATCCCTGGCAAAGACAAAGGCCTCTCGGGCTCTGAGAACAAGGAAAATTCTGAAACACGATCCAGAGACGGAACCAATGTTAGGAACTCAGCAGGTGGGATGGCAAACACCAAAGAATTGTCTAGAGGAGTAAAATACATCAAGCCCGTAAATTTCTTAGATCCACGTGATGTCAGGTAAACGCCACAAGAAGAGAAGAAGAAGTAGGGGACAACTCCCCCTTAGAAGACCAAACTTAAGCACACTCCTTTACATTGGATAGGCGGGGTTTGGGGTATCTTACTCTGCTAGACAATTCTTTGCAAATAAAACACCATTAATGGCAAGTTATTTTGGCACTAAATATTAAAGGAACAGTCCACCCTTTTTATTTTCACATACAGTATTTGCAGTATTTCCAAACCATTATCCATGAATGTGCATATGCAGTAATTTTCTTCTTAATGTTTTCAGTAAAGTCAAAGTCAAAATAGTTTATTTTGCCATTTGTGCATAAACTAGTAGTCCAAGCACATAGGAACTCTTGTGCAGGCCCTCTGAGTCAATAAATAGAATTAAATAGAAAAATAGGAAGACAAAATACATTAAAAAGTGATAAAAATCAAAGAGATCAAAAGAATAATAAAAAAGGTGGATCAAATGTTCTTTTTTGCCATCAGCCTCACTGTTGCTGGGAAGAAACTGTTGAAAAACCTTGCTTTTCTGGTAGGAATGCTGTCCGCTCTACTGTGTCTCAGTTTGTATGTGCAGTTCTTGTGTTTGAGCAGAGAGTTAGCTGGATGGAGTGGGTCTTTAATGATTCTCTCTGCTCTCCTATGGCTGCGCTGTACATATATGGAGTCCATGGAGGGAAGTGCTGTGCCTATAATCCTCTCCGCAGTCTTGATTATTTGTTGCAAAGACTTCCTTTCAGCCTGAGTGATGTTGCCATACCAGACAGTGATGCCTGTTGTGAGGATGCTCTCTACAAGTCCTCTGTAGGCCTGGGTAAGAGGGCGGTAATTCAGTCCGGCCTTCCTGAGCATCCTAATAAAGTACAGCCTTTGCTGGGCTTTTTTCACGATGGATGTGGTGTTCAGACCCCAGCTCAGGTTTGATGTTACTTGCATGCCTAGGAATTTATGACTTTCAGCCCTCACCACCTCTGTCCCTTTAATGTGCAGAGGCTGTAGGGGAGGAGGATGTTTTCTAAAGTCCACTATAATTTCCCTCGTCTTGTCTGTGTTGAGGATGAGGTCGTTTGTCTCCCCATAGTCAATGATGTAGTTCACAACAGACCTGTATCCTGACTCGTCCCCTTCTTTGATGAGCCCCAGGATGGTAGTGTCATCAGCATATTTGATGATGATGGTGTTGTCATGGCTTGAGAGAAGGTCATGGGTATACAGTGTGAAGAGTTTAGGACTGAGGCAGCATCCTTGTGGAGATCTCGTACTGACTGTGAGCTCAGAGGACACCTCCCCCCCCCCCCATTCTCACCACCTGTGGTCTCTCTATAAGGAAGTCCAGAATCCAGTTACAGGTGGGAGTTGGGAGGCCAAGGTCTGTCAGTTTCTCAATCAGCCTGCCTGGGTGGATGGTATTGAAGGCAGAACTGTAGTCCAGGAAAAGCATTCTGACATACGCTCCGCTACTCTCCAGGTGCTCCAGTGTGTGGTGTAAAGCTTTTGCTACAGTACTTAGATGTATTGGTGATTTAATCACTGGAAGTCAATGGGAGAATTAGCATCAAGCCTCAAGTGATCACAGGACAGGATTAAATAGCTGTTTTGCACTCTGGTGAATTTTACATTAATTTTAAAGTAGTTGACAAGTACATGTGATGATGTTTTGTTTGCTCCCATAGACAAGCATTGCTACGCTTAATTAGGCTATTCTGTTAAACTAGGCAAGGCAACACATAGACGAAAAAATCCTGTCCTATTTTACTGGGACTTAACTACATATAAGCATTTTTTTTAAATGAGGTGGACTGTTCCTTTAAGGGGACAAAATGGAAACAGGTTGGTTTGTATTCAGGGGGGTACTAGCCCTTTAAAACCCAAATATGGAAAAACACTACAAAAAAAAATCAACCATTAAGATGTTGTAGGAGGCCTTTGAGGCTGAAAATGATGTGTTTTTTTAAAAAATATGTTTTTGTAAGTTTTTACGGAAATGTTGTAATATTGCAACGGTGGGCTCAACGGAGAGCAGAATCTCCTGCATTTGCACTCATTGTCTAAACTACAATACAGAACTAAGGATTCTTTTGCAGGGTTTTACTTTTGTCCCAGAACAGTATAACATGAAAAATAACCTCAGTCATGTTGTTCTGAACAGTCATTTATTGCAACAACAAGAACTTAGAGCAGAGTAGAGTAATAAAGATAATTGTGCAAAGAACATTCAATGAGTTGGGATAGACAATATGCAATAAACATACTATGTCAGTTGAGGTAGACAAGATTAACATGACCAGGAAAGAGTGTTGACAGTATTGGCCCGAATATAAGACAATCCTGAATATAAGACGACCCGTGTTTTGGGGAAAAAAAGTTTTTTGAAAACAAAATTTTGTTTCACATTGGAACTTCTTTCAAATGCAGTTTTTAATTTGTTGGAAAATCTGAGGCTTTTTACATAGAACAAATTTCACAATATCATTTTCATGACATTTTCATGATAAAAGACCACAGATTGCTACTCATACCCTTTTTCCTTTCTTTGCTCACTTTACCTGTCAAGCGCCTGTGGGCACCTACAGCCGCCTGGATGCGCCTGTTCTAAGTGCGACGCAACATAGCCTACACTCAGAGCATCTTCGCCAGCCAGGCAACCAGTCCAGTAGAGATAGGCTACCTATTGTGCAATGCACAGATTTTGCAAAATGCTTAGTTGACAGCAATATCTAGCCTAACCAGTAGCCGTCTCGCCAAATCGCCGTTCATTTTATGCATTCAAAGTTTTTTGTTGGACTAAACCGAACGCAGATCTGAAAGCAGATTGACGCATTGCATTTGAAACCCATGCGCTGCCGTTCAGCACCAAGTTGACATTAGAAGTCCGATTGGCATTAATTTCGTGCCAAGGGTAAAATCGTAGTGATTTTATATGAACAAGACAATCTCTTGCCCTAACCATTATTCTATGTTGTTGCATTGTTGAGGGATATCGTCAAATAGGCATGCTTGTCAAAGGTGCCGCTCTCTCGCGCACACAGATGACCATTGATCGGCTGATGATGACAGCATCCAAAACTTAGGCTACAGGTTGTTCGTCAAATCACCCTTCATTTCTTTAGTTTCAAGTGGTGTTGTCGGGTGACCATAGAGAACAACCAATGCTTTCCTGATGAGACTGTAAAACCGAACACAAATAAAAGCAGAGCAACAAGCCGCGATTGACTGATGTGTTTCCCTCCTTGCACTGTCGACTGCATCGCGTTGACATTGACAGTTGATAGACGTGCGGTGCAACAGTCATCACGAAACCAGCATCTGCAAATTTGATATGGACAAATTAATCTCTTAACCTATCCATTATTCAGTTGTGGCATTGTGGCATTGTTGTGAAGCATAATGACCGCATTCAGGTAAAAAAAAAAATGTTGTCTAGCGTGTGGAAATAAGACGACCCCCCTTTTTAGAATACTATTTTTATAACAAAAACCACGTCTTATATTCGGACCAATACGGTACATCTATGATACTATAGTATAGAGATATAGAAGTTCTCACCCATACTTTGAATCCCAATGGGTGTGGCTTGCCTTGCATACAGTATACTGCTTGATGCTGCTGAACTTCCCCTTGGAAGGAATCATCATCTCATCCACAGAATTGTGCTCTTTGGGTACCACCTGCAGGCATTTCTCTCTGAATGACTCAAGCCATGGTCTGAGTTTCCAGAGTTTGTCCCTCTTTTCAGTCTCTGACACTGTCAAATTGTTCACAAAATGTAATGTTGTCAAAAGAGATTGGAATCTGTTGTGGGACATCACATCAGCAACTGGGGGGTGCCGCGTATCTGTCTCCCAATATACGGGTTCCAGCCATTTGTACCAAGCCCATCCTCAGGTACATGCCCAACATTTTCTGTATTTCCTTGGTTGTGGTGTTCATAGATCTTCCATTATTTTGAACGCTGTACTCATTTACATGGCTTGCCAGAGCTTGAATCTTGTCTTCTGAGATTAACTTTTCAAAGTACCGCAGCGGTGTGTGGAGGACAGTTGCATCGTCTGTGAGAGCTAGACGAGAAAAATCAGTAGAAGACAATTACAAAACAAGCTCTAAAAAATGTAAGGCACATTTTTCACAATGAATACACATGGGCATGTTCTAGACACTGTAATAAACACACAAAAAAATATTTAAAGCGTTTTACTTACTTCAATCAGATAAATCCAGTCCAATAAATGAAGGGGTCGATGCTCTCTCAAAAATCTGGAGGTTGTGTGACTTCTTGACCTTAGGGCAGGCCTTATATACAAATGTGTGACCCAATAGCATTCTGAGACTGAACAATAGGACCAAATGAGTATGTTTATGTGGTTGAACAAAAAAAAAGAAACAAAGTTTTTGGGGGGATGCAAAAATTGTTGTAATTCTGCAACAGTGGGTCTTACAGGGCTAGAAGTAAAAAAAAAACACCAAATGGACAAATGTATATGAAATTTTCCTAATCTTACATATTTCCCTATACTATACTAGGTGGGATGACAAACCTTGGAGTGGGAGTAGATGGAGGTGGCGATGGAGATGGGGGTGGAGGAGATGGCCGAGACAGTGGCCTAAAAGATGACAGACACAAGGTATCCCACACATTTATGTACCAGTGTGTATTTCTGTGTTGAGATAGTACAGTAGATACAGTGGGCAGCCTTATGCTTATGGTTAAAGAGATGGGCTTTAGATCAGAGGGTTGCAGGTTCGAATCTCACTCTTCCACTCCCTACATCACTTCATGGCTGAAGTGCCCCGGATAAAAGTGTAAACAAAGAGTAATGTGCAGTGTAATGGGTCAACATTATGGGTATAAAAATCTGAATGACAATAATTTGTATCAGGGCAATTCCATTTAAATGTCAACCAGACCATGGGACAAAAAAAGTAACATGCAATTGGAAAAAATCCCCTCCAAAATGCCATCAAGGCCTCTATTTCACAGAGGTAAATAAGTTGAACTATGCCATACATGGCTCCCTCCACACTCAATACTCAGCTTTAGCAATCAAATGTACTGTGATTGCAGTTCTGTATTTTCTGTCATGACAGCTGACATTTATGCTAAACTATGGTATGTTAAAATCCATAAAAAATCAATACACCAGCCACCAGTTACAAGATATATACATACCGGTATATTGCTACTTTTGAGGTAAAATTTGCACTGCTAGACTCAGAGAAAAGCTTGAAATACAGGAGAAAGGTAAAATTCAGTCATTTAACTCAAGGGGGGGGGGGTTCAAGATCCATTACATAAATGCTTTACCATCTTTACCAGTTTGTCTGTAATGTGGTACCAGATCCACAAACCAACAGAAATACTAAACTATTGGCAGTTTAGTGTATTGGCTGAAATGCCTATCTAGTATGGTTCCCTTTTGCAATCAGAATCTGCATCCGAGTTTGAAACCAAGGGTACAGACTGGGTATCAGATCTAAGAACAGGTGAGTGTTCACTTGTACGTACATCAACCAGAAAATGAACACACACCCCTGTTAAGGAACAGAATCTCTATCAATCTTCAAGAAGTTGCTTACAACTAAAGTCTTTTTTACACGACCTGGATGAATGATGAATCTTGACAGAGACCTAAAGTTGTGTGTACACCAGAAACGACCTAAGCTAGCCGAGGCCGTTGAAGTTTTGGCATGAACTTGCTGTATTCGCTCCGGACGTGCCATTGACATGTTTGATTTAGTTGATCACATAACAGGCCTTGTCAGCCTTATATGGAGATATGAACATTCCAAATGGTTTTCGCCACGTCATAGGCCATCATTACCATAATATTAGACTTTTAATCACTGAAATTCGCTCTGGTCGCCAAGGTCGCTTAACTTTTGGCAAATGCACTTTGGCCGCTTTATTGGGCGACCCTCTGGAGAGAAATAATGACTTCAGTTGCTCCGGTGGCGTAGGTCGCTTTTGGTATACACACAGCATTACTCTACACATTTTGGTCTGGAAAATGTGACAAAATCCCAATCTCAAAAGGGTGTCCAAGCTTTGGGATACCACTGCATGTTCTTTTCTAACTTCTTGTTTCTCTCATTTTGTTCCTCATACTCTTTTTCTCAATTAAAGGAGGAGAGTTCATCTCTCAGCCCTCACAGGTTGGCGCTGGCTATGCTCATCAAGATAGTGAAGTCCCTCGGTTGTGCATACGGCTGTGGAGAGGGTCATCGGGGGCTGTCTGGTGATCGCCTACGCATGCAGGTTCATTTTCAGTTTCATATTCTTCACGTACACACATAGCCTTCCATACGCTATACTTTGAAACATAAAACTTTATTGCATTGCTGCAAATGTCACAGATTGTCTTTTGATGTGGCTAGAGTCATTCATACAGATATTAAAGAAGACATGACAAGACATAACGAGACAATATAGCCCTGAAATGCTAGGCATGTGATGTGATTGTGTTCCCTTAAGTACTATATGTTTTAGATTTTTTTTGTGTTTGTGCTTTGTACTTTTTGTCATATTCTCAAAGTGGTGGATGTCTGTGGTGGATGCTTTTAAAACTGTTTTTAGTTTGATATTAGCTACAACTGTTGCCGTTCTCTGAAAGTATTATATTTAGCTTGCAGGGCTTTACAGTACGTTAACTTTTTTGCTCACCGGCCATTGTGGTTTCCCTGAGTTACTAGTATTAATGTTTCTGCTAGCAAGTGTTTTGGTGTCATTTATTTTTCTTTAGAATATTCCTTCATTGAAATACATACAATTGATGCAACTGCTGTGATTTATCACACCAAGGAATAAGTTATCTATCAAAGTGGCTAGTGAGACTGAAATTGTTACTAGCAACAGCCAAGTTTTTGCAGCATTTTGGCCGGTTGACAGGTGCCAATGTTAAGCCCTGGTAGCATGTGATGCTTTTCAGCCTTAATCGTTTCTCTGAGGTGTCCAGAACACCATAGTCCTAAAAGTCCTTAAAAAAATCCTAATTAAGGAAGACGATTTATATTGCGGGTTGTTTCATAATACATGCTGCTTTACAACTGATGCTTTCATTTAGACAAGTTGTTATTGTTTTGTCTTTGACATTCATCAACGGTTTGTTATAAATGTGGAATCATATCTCATGACAGTTGAATGAATGCTTTATGTGCAGTTTTTACACATTTTTATTCAATGTTTATTCAGTCAACTTTGCATACGTGCCCCTTTCAACATTTCATGTTTTTGCAACTTGGTAAGTCAAGATGGCACTACATGTGTGTATTTTTTTCATTGTGTTAGGCTCAAAGTTGCCTGACCACACTGTACAAGATGGACAAGTTGCAGTTCCGACAGACAATGAGGGAGTATGTCAACAAGGATTCACTCAACAATGTTGTTGACTTTCTTCATGCTCTTCTTGGCTTTTGCATGGAGCCCATCACTGACAGTAAGTAGCTACCCATAATGCATCTGCGCAAGTCCTTTTTCTGTTCATTAACAAAAAGTGCACAAAGGGAATTGTGACAAATGTTTAGTTGAAACAGCAAGGAGTGGGGGTATAAACAGGGAGATAAGAAAAGGAAGGAATAATACAAATATTTAAAGCGCATACAGGTATCTCAGGTTATAACCACTACTGTCGAGCAATGTGTACATACAGTCTTTAACTCATTGAGTGCCAGCTATTTCAGTTCAGCCAGTTTTTTCAAGTCCCATAGGAAATTGAGTTCTATGTTAATGTCAACATACCAAAAGAAACTTTAGACTTTGCGTTATCAACAGAAAAGTAAGGAGTAATACAAATATTAAATAAACAGAAGAGCTACACAGCTTAGTACAGTTTTAAAGAAGTATTTGGTGGTGACGGTATTAGATTAGATTAGATTAGATTAGATTAAACTTTATTTATCCCCAAGGGGAAATTCTTTTTCCAGTTTGCTCTGTAGATTAAAAAGAGAAGTACAAATAATATAAAAATAAAAAAAAGTAGATAAAAAATAAATAAGGTGATCATGCAGAAATTAACAGTATGAACTTGGTGACACTTGTTAGGACACATTTCGCCATGAATTAGCTACTATTAGCTACTAACTACTATTAGCTACTAACATTAGTACGATAGTAGCCATTTCTTGGGCATTATAAACAGCGTTGCACAAAACGTTTTCACTAAGGCCTCTGCTTCAGCTTCCTGTATGCTGCTGCATTCTGTATTCCTGACAATGCTGCTGCTACAGAGGCACTGCCTTGTCTTTGGTTGAGGCTCCGATTAGCTACATATCTCCATCCACAGGTGAACAGTTCGCTTTGGGTCAAATGTCTGTTAAATGAGAATCGGCGCTTAGAGACAAGCATGTGACAGACAAGATCTGTATTTATGTTTCAAGCCACCCTCTGCAGTTCTTGAAAGTTTCCGTGGTTCCCATGGACATGCCTGTCTGAAAATCTATACTGCCATAAAAAAATGTTTTGTTGCAATTTGAATATTTTTCATCCCAGAGTAGCAACAGTCAATACAAATGTGTGTTCCATTAGTCAGTCAGCAAAAAGTTGTGACAGCGGTTTCTGTTTCTGATAGCAGACCGCAAAAGTGGTCGGCAGAGTCACCGTTCACTTACTATTGACTCATTTTAGCATCAGTTGACACAGCATTTAATGCACTTTGTAATCATACCTTAGAACAGTGGTTCTCAAACGTTTTCCATCATTCCCCCCTTCGAAGGGTCTAGATGCTTCTGAGCGTATCAACCAACTGCAGAGGAGGTCACAGGTGTTTTACTGTCTGCTTTAAGCACATTTATCCTGTCAGAGTGATGTCTTTGTCAAAGTGCTGGGTGGCCTATGTTTGTTGAATTTTGGGAGCTTTTTCCAAAACTGTGGAGGTCTTGCATTTTCTGAGGCCTGTTGAAGGATCAAATAGTAAAAGATGATCGCTTGACTTAAAGGGACACTGTGCAGGAAATGGTCAAAAAAGGTACTGCAACTATGCTGCTCATTGAAACTGGGCTACCTACTGCCAAATTTGATCTTTACATGAAAGTTTACTAAGTAATAAACAAATATTTTCTAGTATGGTCCAAGTAGAGTCATTTCTGCAGCTAAAAATGGCTATTTTTGGAAATTCAAAATGGCGGACCATGGAGAAGATCCCCCTTTTCATGTAGGAAAAGTGCAATTTTCCCAGTCATAATGAATACTTAAAATTTGATGCTGGCGGTAAGTATTCATGAAAAAGGTAACATTAGTGAATGGGCAGCATGAATTCTGGAAATAAACAACTAAACATCTCACACAGTGTCCCTTTAACAACAAGATACAACATGTATTTATATAGCGCAGTATCACTCACAACTAGGAAGTTGACTCTCAGTCATGTGACTTTTGAGAGGAGACCTTGCTCTTTGCGAGCGTCTGTGTGGTAGCTAAAATCTATGCAAGTGACCGAGGCAGACACAATGGCTACGTTTACATGAGACATTTAATTCGGAATTAACTCAATTTAATTCTGAATAAAGCTTAATTCCTCTTTGAAAGGGTCTTATAAACACCTCTTGATTCGAAATTAAAGGAAAGATCAAAGTATACTTGACGGAAATATTTAATTCTGAATTATTAATTTGGAATTAAAAACATCATGTAATAATAATAATAATAATACTTTATTTTTATATAGCGCTTTTCAAGATACTCAGACGCTTAACAAACCTTTTAACACAAAATTAAGACATAGGCCTACAAACACATACAAAGACTCAACAAGACAACAAAAGTAAACTGCAGTGGAAGCGAAATGTCCATGTTGATATGGAGCTGTAGGTGTGAAAGCTATGAAAACCCACGTCGGGGACTGCAATGGAAATGGGGATAGGAAAATCCAGAGCCTCCTCACGTGGCAGCAAGTTCAGTTTGGGGAAAGCAGCCGAACGAGCCGGAGAAGTTTTTTGAGTGTAAACGTAGTGAGTGAGTGGGAGTTAACAATGTTGTTGTAGACTAACTTGTAAAGGTGAGTGATGTGAGTGAGTAGTCATTGAGAAACCTGAAGTTACAAGCATCCAATCACCTTCAGAGCAGAAGCAAACATCAAGCCCAACCCTGAAAAGGACAAACCCAAAAACGTAACCCGCAAGTCACATACAATGAGCTGAATTGGCAACCCTGGCTCAGATGCAAAATCCTTGACTGTCCATCCTCCAGCAAATGCCTTGGTAGCTGTGTATGCTGTTCACTACTTTACTGCTCACAACTTCACAACTCAGTATACATGGGTTCTACATTTTTGTTTTCTCCTGGCTGCACGACATTAGCTGCGCACAACTCAACCTCTGATTGTTGGAAACCGCTATTGGTCAAAAAATTATACCACGTGGTTGGCTGCCAGTGTCTTGCCCCTCCTCACAACATCGTGTTTATAAACACGGTGAATCCATGTATTCACTTTAACTCTCCACATGACTAAAGAAAGTAGATTGGATAAGAACGATTACTCGCCGGGAAAATGCACTGGCCACTGTGTAGTATGGAAGTGTAGCCTGAGGCCAGATGTCCAGAATTTGAATTAAATTGTTGGTGCGAGCGGCTGCTGCAAGTCCCGGCTCTAGTCAAAAGAGAGTGTCCTGCATTTAATGTTCATTTTGTGGCCAATTTAACTACAGCTGTTGGTCAGCATTAATTGTAGGGGATAATTAATGACAGTTGTAAAAAATTCACTGTGTCTTGTGACCTCGTCCACACTCCAGACCTGGCAGTAGAAGAAGAAAGCGACTACCAGGGATGGCCATGCTGTACTGGCACTGCACCCCAATACCATCAAATATGCGTTCTTTCAAGCTGAGGACTTTACATTACCTTCAATGTAACCCAGATAGTCCATATAAAAAAGATAAACAATGTTCCATTCTGTAATCAGAGAAGAGTTTCACATGTCATCTGGGTCCATCTACAATGATCTTTACCACATACACGACTGTTGAGCCTAGAAGGAAACGAGCAATTAGCAAGGAGGCGAAAGAATATGTTCAGTGCTCGAGGTATAGGGCCTAACATCTAAACACTAGATAAACTCCTATACCAAGTGGTTTTAAAATTGGAGACTATGAAAAAAATGATTTGTGTATGTAAACTTTTAAAATTTCCACTGTATGGGGGCTAGCTGGCATTTGCAATTCTCACACACACACACACACACACACACACACACACACACACACACACACACACACACACACACACACACACACACACACACACACACACACACACACACACACACACACACACACACACACACACACACACACACACACACACACACAAAAGACTTCTACAAGGCTTATACAATCAATCTTTCTGCGCCATGCCTTAAAATCATCTACTGACCAGTCAATGGAATGCTAACTATGCCAAGTCAGTCACGGCGAACTTCTCTGTTGCTTTTACATGAGGTTGAAATGGACATTATTCAACAATGTCAACAAACAAATACAGTTGGACATCATTCAACAAATAACAAATAGGTATTTAAAAATAAGAACAAAAACAATTGAAGGAAACATAAGAGTGTGCAGCTTTTCTCTGCAAGAGACATGCACCTAAAATGCGTAGCATTTTTTCACAGCAGATTTAGTTTCGTTCAATAAAAAGATTTCAATTCATTTTGCTGCAGAGGAGTTATGTTCATCCCCCAAAGCAGTACACATGGCGTTGTCTGTCTAGTTTAAATGCTGGGTTTTCTGAACCCACCTTTCATTTATTTCTCAGTTTGTAGCACGCCATGTTTTTTTGTTTGCAGAAAGCTAACTAATGGGAGCGTGTCTATAACCCGCTCCTCACTGAACGACGCAAATAATAGCTGGCTGTGCTGGCCTCTTGTTTGCAGCTTCATTGAGTTGTCATAGTGATGATAAACTAATCATCTAAATCTAAATCTCTATCTAAACAGCCTGATCTTTTGTTTTCCGATTTGTTGCAAGACTGACTACACGGAAATACACCCAGAAATCGCATAGCTGTGAAATCTCGCTTGAAACATTATGAAAATAAAAGAACAATAATAATTATTATAATTTCAAATTTCTTTATTAGAAGATAGCCTCTTGAGATTAAATCTTGTTTTCGAGAGGGTCCTCAAAGTACAGACAAAACACATACACACACCCACACACACTGAAGCTCTGCCAATACCACCAACCCCACATTTCCCATCTTTAGCCAAAATATTTGTACAAGATAATACCATGGATGAAAAGCAAGTGCAACTTAAGACAGGAGAGAACCAAAAAACTAAAGTTAGAACATGCACATACTGTATGTCTGTCAACATACAAGTGACATAAATCCAAAATATAAGCAAACATAATGAGAATGACACTATGAAGAATGAAGAGAACAAGAGGGCAAATCGTACTCCGCTGAAACATTTACATTGTGGGTTAGGGTTAGGGTTAGGAATGTATTGAACACAGACCGATTTTGTTTCTGTACGGATGACATTACGTTTGCGTCCGTATGCGGACCGGAGTCCGCTGGTTGAAGATGTCTGCATTGGAGGTTTGCAATTAGCACACAGGAGGTCCTCATACCATTCCACATTTGTCCACATCAGATTTCAAATAATTCCACGTTGAACCCTTCGTTTTTTGCATTCTTTCATGTGTCCAAGGAAATACATGTACTTCAGTGTTCATACCACATGCTTTCACATCATCAAATTTCGAATCGTCACCAAAGTAATCAGTTATCATTCAGTCAGCTTGAACTGAAATTGTCTTGCTCAAAATATTGCCATAAACTGTTGTCAATGCTCCTAGTTTTAAGAGTTCAGTTTACTGAATTGGTAGCTGATTTTACAAATGAAAAGAATGTATGCATGCACACATTTTCAGTGGTGGCTGTTTTTTGTTGCGTTTTGATGAGATTACATGTCTGTGATAGCCTGACATATGTTTTTTTTTTTTCAGAGCACGGCCTTGCAGGTGATCGTTTCCATCGGGAGCATAAGAGAACGCTCGGTAGATAATCTCAATAATTAATTGATCTCTTAATTGACATAATATGACAATTATGTTTGGCCATGCCACTGACCAAAGCCCCCTATATTAATTCCCACCTCTCTTTTGATGAATCTAAGCATTAACATTTCATAACAAAAATTAAATTTGGTTGGTCTTTCAGTAGGGGTCTCATATTTGTCATTTACCAAAGAGCATTCATATCAATTGAAAATGAACCTTGCCTTGCGTTTCGCAAATAACTTAGATTAGTATTTAGCTACCATTGTACTATGTTATTACTTTGCTTTTGGCAAAATACATCCTTTTCTCAAATCGCTCATACTTCAGCCAAGCTATCAATGGTAATGGTTACATGACGTTTTTAATTCCGAATTAATAATTCAGAATTAAATAGTTCCGTCAAGTTTACTTTGATCTTTCATTTAATTCCAAGATGTATTCAGAATTAAAGTGAGTTAATTCCAAATTAAATGTCTCAAAGTAGCAAAGGATGCGTTTATATGCAGTTCTGTATCCCGAATACGAGACTTATTATCCCAGTTATTATCAAATTCGGGAAAAGGCATTTATTTGAATACTGAGTGTGATCCCGGTCTACACTCTAAGCCGTTATATAACTCTCCTCCAATGCATTTAGCCTGGATATCAGCAACAATGTTCCATGGAAAGCCTGGGTATCCGGGATAAGGTGTTTCCATGTGTTAACATCCCGGTTTAATAAGGGCTTATCTGAGACACTGAAGTTGGAAAAGGTATATTTTTTTGTGTTTAATCGCAAATTTGTGATACTTCAATATCCCGATCATACTCCGGATACTGAACTGCATATGAACGCACTCATTGTTGAGCTACTTACCCTACTCTGCTGGTTTGCCAGATGAGACTGATGATTTTCAGCCCAAAAATGCTCAAAAACTGCCTGGAATCACTATATCCTGCCCATTTTGAACTACATTTTATTCATTTCTTTGGACATAGGTTTGCAGAAACCCCAGCCCAAATACTCTTTAAAAAAAAAAAATTTAAACTGCAGATGGCCATCCCAAGCAGCCCAATTGGGCGGGAAACGGCCCAATTTGGCAACACTGTCTGCAAATGATGTAATTTACTGTGTACGTTCACATTTTTACACTGGAGTAGAGCGGGTATATTGATTATCACAATAATATTCCCAAAACTCAACTTCAATAGCAACCTACTAGATTTGGCGGAGGAACAGCACTGGTGTTTGCAAAAAAATATTGTTTAGAGCTATGCAACATCCAATGTGTACAACTATACTAGTCCGATGTATGATTCAAGGATGTAGGTGTTTCCCAAAAGCAAATGTGAACAAATTATCGCAACGTATCATTAAGCCATTGTTTGGATAAGCGTTAAATCTTGCTTTTCACTTTGACCTTTTTTGGTATGATTTCGGCAACATATGTACAATGGTTCACTTCCTCCAGGTGCATAAATAGTCCTACTCTGATTGGGAGTGTAACCATGTTTCATTTGTCCTATGTTCCCTGTTGTCCTATGTCCCATGTTCCTTGTTCCCCGTTCAGTTGTGAAAATCAGCTGACTTTCGTCCTTGGCACAGTTCAACATTGAAATGACCTCACATACATGTACAGTGTACACACATACATGAAATTGCCATCCAAGTTTGATGATTGCAGCAAATAAACTAAGTAGAAAATGAAGATGACCCCTCAGATAGATATCTGGATGGAGAATTTCCTGACAAGGGAACATGGAATCTGTGGAACATAGGGAAGATCCCCCTGTTTCACCTCATTTACATTATGTAACAATTAGGTATAAAAAACACTTGCAGCTCATCACATCATGTTCCATACAAATTGTACATTCTTGCCACGATTGGAACCTACAGTGCTGTGTAGAAATAGATAGATAGATAGATAGATAGATAGATAGATAGATAGATAGATAGATAGATAGATAGATAGATAGATAGATAGATAGATACCGGTAGATAGATACCGGTAGATAGATCGATAAATAGAAACTTTATGCATCCTCAAGTGGAAGTGTATGTTCAAGGTTCCTCTGTATAGATTAAAAATAGATTAAAAAAAGAATAAAGATAGATCAGAGTGAACACTATGCAGAAAAGTTGACATAATTGACAAATTATAGAGCTGGATGACTCTTGGGATTTTCCCAGTCTGTCAATTCTGCATTTCAGTGACTTGAGCCTCCAGCTGAACATACTCTTCTGTAGATCCTCTGTCAAGATGGCCCGCTGTCACCTAACATCGGCACCCTTCTATGTGTTAGCATGTCTGGACATGCCCACAAAAAGGCTACCACAGACTGATAGAATATACTCAGAAGTTTGTTGCACACATTGAATGACCGCAGCCTCCACAGGAAGTATAAGAGTGATTCTACGATCCGCCTATGCTTTTGGTAAAAGCACAATGTCAATTATCAGTTTTTTTTCAACTAAATGACCTAGATGTTTACATAGTGTATATATTTAACCCTATCGTGCCGGACGCATCATATTTGTTTCATCAAATTCAAAGCCCTCTCCCCGCTGACACAAAAAAAATCGATCTCAAATACATCCTGCGTGTCATTTCCAAACGTCCTGCAGTACATGGAAACCGCCACAAGAGAGCAGCGGTCAACAACAAGTTGACCACAGCTCGGCGAAAAATGGAAAAATGGGGTAGAAGCGGTTTCCCTGACCGACGCAGAGATATCGTCAAATTGCAAAGGGTTTGTGTACAAATTTCCGAAATATAACTCTATATACTTTAATTTGAACACTTACTTTGTGCAATTAATCAAGGAAGAGTTTATATTTTTACACCGTGTTGCAGAGAGATCGTGCTAAAACTGATGAAACAAATAAGCACCATCCGACGGTGGCAGGAAGTCAGCCATCAATGCATTTTGCCATAGGGAACCTTACAAAGCATACCACGACGATCATTTAACAAAACACACAAGTTGTTTCACTTCAAGACAAAGATATTGCCTTAAGAAACAGGTTTTACTTGCAATTTTGAAAATGTAATGCAAAATGTTGAAATTATGATCTCGTAAAAAATGCATTGAAGTGAATGGAGAAATGGTCCAATTGTAGTAATGGACCCATATATTCAAAAATGAATAATGATCTATATTACACTCATAAATAGGTTGTTAAGCATTCGATCAGCTATGTTTTTACATAGATTTAAAAAAACAAAAAAACAACCAGGCTGTGGGAAATGTAAAATATGGTCCTGCTAAAACAAGGATATGCTAAAAAAAATGGCAGGATCTCACTAAATATTTAAAGATAATCCTCAAATTAAATTGTCTGACAACTTTTTTTAATTAAAAAAAAGTTGTAAATGCATTAAAAGTCATTTTTCAATGGTCACGAAATTGGCCTGGTCATTTATTTAAAGCCTGATGCATCATATATGATGCATTAAATATCTTAGTGACCTTAACAAAATTTAAATTATTTTTTTTTTTTTACATTTCTTATAAGGGACCAATATTGAGGCAAATTCCAAGAAATTATAATTTTCTGTCATTGCTTTCATGGTTCAGGTCTTACAGGGTTAAGTTTCTAAACAAACAAATTGCTAAGCTTAATCTTAAATCGTTTGATAAATACAAATACTATGTCAATTCAAACATATATAAAATACTACAGAGTTGAAACAACATACATTTGAAAGTGCTTATGTCCCTTAGCAATAATGTTGTCATTAATCTGTGCAACTGTGCAAATGTGATTGTTGAGCTTCATAAGTAGGATTTTATGATTCACTGTGATACAGATTGACACATTTTTCATTATAAATCCCTGTAACGTCTGATTTGAATTTAGTCACCCTCCTTACACAAGACTGCCTTCTCCAGAGATAATCCCTAGTGTCTGTTCATAGGATATTTCCAACACATAAGGGATCAATAGCACAAAAACACTTTCAAAACAGTCAACCGTGTTACTCAACTGTGTTACGGTCAACAGTGCAGGGAAACGTAGAATCACTCATAACCAACTCTGGGATGGATTTCTGGAACGTTAGCATGTTTTCATAGATTAACTCTCTGAGCATCTACTCACTCCAAGCCGAAATACGTGTGTTTCTCGAAGCCCAGAGAAGTATGGCTACTTACTTTCTCCTTTCCACAGTGCGTGAGCATGGACGCAATAAGAGAAAAGGAGGAATAGCCCTTCTGATTGGATGACACGGCCTTCTGTTTTGCTGAGTCATGTCTTAGCTGTTTCCTCCACAAACACCTTCTTGTCATTTCTTTGTGGAAAAAACACGGCCATGGCTTTAGAATATGTCACCTTCCGCACTAATAATTTAGTTTTATCTGCATGCCGCTTGGATTTCGTTTCATTTCGAGGTGTAATTTGTAAAATATTTGGATAAGAAAGTATTAGTTACTCTCGCAAATTTACCAGTTGAAGTCTCAAGTCTCCAAAAAATTGGTGCGAATTTCATTTTGTAGCTTAGTGGTATTCACGCTTGCATCCCAATGGGAAGATGTGAGCCACGCAGGTTCGAATCCACATTGTTGTCTCACAATTATAAGACATGCATGTGGAAAATCTGGCGGAACTAGATCATTTATTTTGTGCATTACCAACACACACGTGCAGCCAAGGGAAAATGTGTTTCACTGTGGAGTACAAAACATGATTTCACGTTTTCGTGTCAACATGCTGCACAGTGGATTCGAACCTGCGTGGCTCACGTCTTCCCGTTGAGAGGCAAGTGCGAATACCACAAGGCTACGTAATGGAATTCTTGCTGAATTTGAGTTGACACTTCAACTGGTAAATTTTTCGTGAGCAACCAATACTTTCTAATCCAAATATTTTACAAATTACACCTTGAAATGAAACGAAATTCAATCGGTAATTACATGTTTTTTTCACGAACAAATGACATGACGTGAATGCAGCTGTATCGTGACTTTGTGTGCATGTCAACTGATTTTCCCTGCTTTTGCACCACAGGATTAAGAGATATTGACACGTTTGTGGTCAAATGTGTACCAAAAGTTTAGCTAATGGGTGGAGTCACACTCTATAATAGACTAAGTACTGTCTGTTACTTGAGGTGGCTGAGGTGATGTCCATGAAAGTGGGTCCTGTGCAGTAGGTATGTGATGGCATCTTCCACTCCAACCTTCTCTCCGTATGCAAACTGTAGTAGGTCCTGTGCATGGCTCATCTGGGGTCTGAGTGTATGCAGCAGCAGTCTCTCCATTGTTGTTATGATGTGCTCTTTTGGATGTGGCTTTTATGAAGTATTTGCCCCCATACATATTTCTTAGGTTTTATTGCATCTTTGCCACACTCAATTATTTCAGATCAAGGAAACTTAATGTAACGTACAGATAGCTCAAAAAATACGTTTTACATACTGGTTTTATTTATGAAGGGAAAACCCCTGTCTGAACCTGAAATTTGAACCTATATGATGAATCCATGTGAAAAAGTTATGCCCCCCTAAACATATTGATTTTTGAACCACCCCTAGTAACAATTTGAGACAAGTGTTCGAGAAAAGTGTCTTTCAAAGTCAAAAGTCAAGTCAAAGTGTACTTTTTTGTATTGTATAGATTGAACTTGCTTTTGACTTTATTCTAATGTGCAATTAAACTAAACGTATTGATAAGACATTTGCAATTCACACACGCACACACACACACACGCGCGCGCACACGCACGCACAAATTAATAGTCACAACTGATGGCTGGACATCCACCAGGATTTTTTGTAGAAAGCAGAATTCATGGTTACTTCAATCATAGCAGGTTGTGTAGGTCCTTGGGCAGCAAAACATGATGTGACGTTCTTTTTTTACTAAGTGCAGTGTTCGTTTCACACAAGATATTGCAGGATGCCCTCTTTCCAAGAGTTCAACTTTTATTTCATATACAGTATCTGCAGAATATTTTCCCAGAATCTTTTTTTAGGGATCATAAATGTGTTGTGGTGGCTTTGGTGGACTCTCACATGCATACCATTTTTGCCAAGTCTGTGTCTTATGGTTGAATCAATAACGCTGCCATTTTCAGGGGCCATTAACACCTCTAGTTGATAGGATGTTATTCTGTGATCCTTTCTGATCTCTTGGATACATGCCACTGTGTTATTGGGGTAGTTTCAGGATGACATCCACTCTCGGAAATGTGTACCACTGTACCATGCTTTCTCCATTTTTGGATAATGGCTCTTTTCATGGTTTGCAGAAGTCCCAATGATCTAGACATGGCGTTGTACCCTTTTACAGGCCAAGAAAAGTCAATTACTTTTTATTATAATCTGCTCCTGCATGTTGATGGATTGCAGCATGTCGTCATGGTTCTGATATGGCCTACGATACATCTTCAAACCTGGGTAGCTGTAGGGATATGGTCAACCCTATCTGGGTTGCCTTTTTAGAATCACTGTTGATTACGCATTTGTAACACCCACCAAAACTCAAAGCATAGCATTCTATATGCTCTATATGTCTGCTGTGTCAATTTTACCTGATAGCTTTTGAACTTTATCACAGCCCTCTGTGTATCTGTTCCCCACTTTGTGCCAACGTCTTTGACGTTTTACGCATGGCTATTTGTAATGTGTAGGCAATGGATGGATTTTGTAAGACAAAGCCTTCCCTTTGGCTTCCCTTTGTGCTGGTCTGGCGAATCACAGATGGGTATAATCACTAGTCTGATTGATTGATTGGTGTTTTTTTCACCTAGGTGAAAGGGATGCTAGTTCATGCTGGGTTCCCTTGGATAAGAAATAATACCTTTTTTATATAGCGCCTTTCAAAATGGGTGTAATAATGTGTTTCACCACATAGCCCTCTTCACTTACATGCTCTGCTCAGCAAGCACCGGACTGCACAGGTGCTAAGGAACAATACATCTCCCTAAAGCGGGGATGTCTAGCCTGCGGTGTCATTTTGTTCAACCCCTCGAGATCATATCAAATGTGTGTTACAGTTGGCCCACATACACCATTAATGTATAGTGTCACAGGGGTCAGTTACCCATTTTTGTTTGAACCATTATTTTGCCCGTGACCAGGCAAACCCCAAACCAAGGGTCCAGCAGAGGGCAGGCGGAGGTAAAGTAGAGCCCGAACGCGCAGATACTGCAAGAGGAAACACTCGGCAGCGAAACGGTGCTAGTAGATCAACCAGAAGGATTTGGAGTCACGTAGTAGCCGTAACCACTTACTTCAGTCCGGGCACAGGTATAACCTGAGGCCCGGGGATGTGGTGCGCGCTGAATCTCCACTACGGCAGCCGGGGCTCTGGACGGGTCTCTCGCCGTTGTCTTCTGTCGGACACGAAGTCCACAAACGTTCTCTGCACCCGGTTTCGTCAGTTTCCTCCTCAAAGAGCTGCTCTCACCTCACCGGCCTGTTCACCCTCTGCCCCCGTGCTCTGCTGTGCAGTGCCTGTTGAGAAAGAAATAGAGACCTGCTCCCTGCGCACACCTGTTCCCAATTAAGCCAAACTCACCAACTAGCAACTCTTGATTGGTCTAATAGAAAGTCATTATCAGGTGGCATTTAGAAGGCACTGGGGATTAGACACTGCACACCAAACTCAAAACACTGCAAAACAACCCAAATAAAATGGCACAGCAAACATTAAAAAAAAAATCAAAATCTCACACATGTGACAATAGCGTAGGAAGCCTTGAAAATTAAATTTGGTGTGTCACAGGAATATGAGTGGGCCCAGCCCAATGATATGGCTCACAGTCATATGCAACAAAATATGTGTAGGCACATTTGAACTACCGTATACTGTACATATGATTGGAAAGGGTGGGTGTGAAATTAAAATTATTTGTTTAAGTGAACACACCATTTAAGTTTATTTTGTTATTATTATTTATTATTTAAGTTTAAGTTTATTTTGAAAATAAACATTGAGATTGACCCCTTCGTACCAGATTTTCAATTTGAATTTGACACCCTTGGCCTACAGCATTAAACTTTTGTTTACAAAGACATGAAACTCAACGGGTGATCACGCAGCTTCTCTGCTGCGCTCACTCAAAAAATTGTCAGAATGTAATGCTTTCCAAAAGATTTAATCTCAGTTCTTCTAAATATATGATTTATGTTTCGAGAAGCATATTTCTGTAAGCATATCTCTGAATGTTGTGGAAAATATTCTATATAATCTGCACCCTCAGATGTCATAGTCATAGTTTAGTGTTCACTCATCGTAGATCACCGCAACTTAACTAAACTTAACACCAATCAACAACCAGTGAAATTCACAGGCCTACTGTGAAAGATTTGCAAACCCTGAAGAGATACAGTATTTGAGAAGGCTAAGGCTGAGTCCCATTTCACCCCTTAGCCCTACGCCTTTCCCCTTCCCCTCAGATTTTCATGTTCATGTGAAGAGCTATGGCCGTCCCAATCCACAACAGAGGGGGAAGGGGAAGGGGTTTCTACCTCTTCAAACAGAGATTTTCTGAAGGCACACTTCAAACAGAGGGGTACCTTTCGCTGAATGCACTGCAAATGCCTTAAAAAATGGCGGCATACCCTAAAGCACACAAATATAAGTATTTTCGCTGTGATTGGGACAATGTTAAATTTAGTACAATGCAACACACAATGTGTAAGGGTATCTGTGAAACGCACATGAAAAAAATTCACTATTAACATCAACCTAATGCTGTGAATGCCATTCCGCGATTGTTGAAGGGGTATCTCAATTTGTAGGTGTTGCGTTTCAAGGGACGAGGGGCAAGGGGAAGGCGTAGGGGTAGGGGTAGGGGTAGAAAGTCTTCGCCCATGCCGGGTAGCTCATGGGGTAGAGGAAGTAGAAAACAAAATGACTGGGCTCTAATGAACTGATCAAACCTATTTTCCAATCCACTTCGCCTTCCCTCCTAGATCACACATATGCAGTACCTCAGAATTAATGATAACCAATGATGTGATTGTCGACTTCAGCTTCAGCTTCGATGCAGCCTCAGTTCACTTCAAATATGTGAGGTGCACGTTGTAGTCTATTACCTAGTTTCGCACGAAAACTAAAATAGCGTTCCTTGTCTGCCGAAAATGAGTGATCTTACAACGCCAATGCAAATCTTAAAAATTCACTGCTATCATAGATGTGACATCCTTGATGTCATATCCTTCCATGACTCCCAGTCATCGAAAAATCCACCTTACAATACATTTCACTCTGGATAATTCATCTTAACACCATATGGTCTGACATTAGGCATTTTTAAATGTGTAAAATAACGTTTCATTTAATATCAAGGTTAGGCTTTGAGACAACAAGTCAAGAAGGTTAGCAAGGCTGCAAAGGCTAACATTAGTTTGTGAAATGCACCCCAGAACATTAACAAACTAAAAAGGGAAACATTTCTATGCAAGGCAAGGCCAATAATTTCCAATGCAAATGACGCCATGGTAAATTGTAAATGTACTGTGGAATGTTTGCTAATGCCATTACTGAGAGTTTTTTGTTCTGTTTGTAGACAAGGCAGGGTTTGGGAATAACTTCACCACAGGAGGGGATCGGTCTGTGGCCCAAAGCATGGAGTCAGTGGTGGTGGGATGCATGTTTAAATCCCTCATCACACGCTGCGCTTCCACCACCCATGAACTCCACAGCCCAGAGAATCTGGTAAGATTATTTTTTATATAATTGTAGGAATATAGTGTAATGTAGGAGATGTGTTTGTCTAGTGCCCGTGGTGTTACAGTATATACTGTCCTCTGAAATACAACAAGGACTTAATTCAGGATTTTTCAGAGTTTCTCTCTGGGGTTATGAGCAAATACGACTGTGTGTTATGTCTGTGTGTTGGTGATTTCAATATTCATGGTTGTGGCCCCTCCAAACCTCTTAAATCTGTCTGGCTCTTTTAACCTTGTTCAGTCTCTGGTTCCACTTAAGAAATGGGGCACACATTCGAATATATTTTATTTCACGGTAAATCTGTGCAAAAAATAGAGGCATGACGCTGTCTTCTCTAATCATATGTCTGTATAATTTGAATTGCTTGCTGCTTGTGACGACAATGTTTGCCCTTCTGTGTGCCATCGCCAAGTCATTAACCCTTCCACTGCTGATTTGTTTTTCGGCTACATGTGTTAGTGCCATTGAAACTTGTTTAACTCCTGTTTGCTCCATGCTCCATAGCATGGAGCAGTTGACCATCCCCTGTTTTACCTGCCATAACATCATGAACACTGGCCTCGTTTACATGAGACATTTAATTCAGGATTAACTGAATTCAATTCTGAATAAAACTTCATTCGGCTTTGAAAACATCATGTTAACACTTCACAATTACGAATTAAAGTCCAATTCGGAATTAAAGTGCAATGTAAACTCAATGAAACTGTAAAATTCTGAACTTGAAATGCACTCAGAGAGTGCAGAACTCCGCCAAGGAAGCTGTTTGATAGAACATGTTAGAAACCTGAATGTCAAAAATTTTCAAAACCTTTACTACTGCATATGCAATGGAAATAAATGCCCAATAAATGATAAATACTCCTGCTGATATTCTCACCTCTTTCTACTTCCAGGGTCTTTACTGTGACATTCGGCAACTAGTGCAGTTCATAAAAGAGTCGCATGGGAATGTGTTTCGGCGTGTCGCCTTGAGCGCCCTTCTGGACAGCACAGAGAAGCTCAGCGGTCAACGCAAACCTGAGGAAAAAGAGGGTGCCGGCAAACCACCTGCACGCAGGTACATACACAGAAACAGTCACATACCCACAAAGCACGTTGCCTGGTTAACAACAGACCTAATCACAAGTAAGATTAGGTCTGGGGAGCTGTCTATTGTAAATTCCGTAGGGGCCAGAATACTTGGCTATTATGACACACTGCCCTGTTCTCTGATTGGACAGAGAAACTGTAAAGGTCGGAATGCTTGGCCATTATGGCACACCCGCTTCTGATTGGACAGAGACAGGGACCATGATCTTGTCTGTTATGAGTCATCCTCGCCAGACTGTCTTTCAGATCGAAACGATTGTGTAGAACTAAAGGCAGTATGGGAGTTTCCAGGCTACAAATCACGTGCAGATAAGAACTAGGACTTCATTTGTATTTATTTGTTGCTGTGTTCAGATCAGAGGCGGGGCCACTGGGGGAGAAGTCACATCAATCTTCTGCTGCTATTGATGAGTGTCGCAGCTGCATCTCCAGTCGACCCCCTCAAACACCAGAACAGTGAGTGCTAGTTTTTAATGCTGATCCATCAATAGGAGATCATATATCAGGGGTGTCAAACATAAGGCCTGTGGGACGGATGCGGTCTGGCAGATGGTTCAACCCTGCTCCAGACTTGTACAGAAAAAAAGAAAGTCAAAACAAAAGAAAATCTCTAGCTTATTACCAAGTTGCTGCAGGTGTCAGATATTTCAGGTTTTCAGTACTTGAGAACAATGTTATTGCTTGCCATTTACAGTCAATGCTCTTGATATACAGGGGTTGGAAAATGAGACTGAAACACCTTGTTTTAAACCACAATAATGTATGGTGTAGAGCCATATACATTGACCCTGTGGAGCTCCCAGTGGACAGTTCAGAATTGAGGTGGACATTTAATTCTGTAGTGATTTGGGCAGCTGTGTTTTTATGTTTTTTGGATACAGTCCAGGTTAGCACCCAAACATCCCTTTCAGACAGCTTCCTCTTGCATCCACAATTAATCCTGTTGGATGTGGTTCGTCCTTATTGGTGGTATGCTGACATTACCCTAGACACCGTGGCTCTTGATCCATCAAAAAGACCTGCTGTCTTGGTCACAGATACACCAGCAAGATGCGCACCAACATTTTGTCCTCTATGGAACTCTGATATGTCACCCATAATGTTGTGTGCATTGCAATATTTTGAGCAAAACTGTGCTTACCCTGCTAATTTAACCTGCACACTCTGCTCTTACTGGTTCAGTGTGCAATTAATGAAGATTGGCCACCAGGTTGATCCAATTTAGCCATGAAACCAACCTCCCACACTGAAAGGACTGGTGTTTCAGTTTCATTGTCCAACCCCTGTACCTACTGTCATCCACCATGAGATGATTGATAGCAATGTGATGGCAATGCAATTTCTTTATTGATTGCAGAATTTAACTGCAAGAACTCAACACGATTTTTTTTTTTTTTACACATGTTTGCATTGTCATTGAGGATGGCAACTTTTATGCATTTGTGGGTTTAGCGAAGAGCAGATTCCAGGTGCTCTACTTGGCAAGAAGGATTTCTGGAGGAAGATGTTCAAGTCCCAGAGTGCAGCCAGTGACACCAGCAGCCAGTCAGAGCAGGACACGTCAGAGTGCACGACCGCCCACAGCGGTACCACCAGTGAGCGGCGCTCGCGCTCACGATCACGCCGTATCTCTCTTCGCAAGAAGCTCAAGCTACCAATTGGTAAGTCATAGTTAAAGTTCAACAGAATTTACATGTATAACTTATATCTTACATCTACCTACACATCCTATACAAAATTGGGTTATTAAACAATACAGTATCAAATACTATGTTGTAGGCTTACATTCAGAAATGTTGACACAGCCTGATTGGAGACTGTGCTAGAAGTATAATATGAATGTATTTAAATAAATCCACTACTCTAAATACATTCATATTCATACTATAAGTGTCATGTTATGCGACAGGATGTTTACACTAGTGACTAATTGGACGACGTGTATTTACGCAAAATGAAATGTGGTGCTTTCTAACACTGATGGGAGTGAGAGGGTAAGAGATTTTTGTGTGTGTTTTTTTTTTACATTTTCGGATAGGGTGGAGAAGATAGACTTGAAAGTAGTACTACAGAGAGATGATGGTGGGTTGGGAAATTGGAAAAACAAAACAAAAAGATTAGGAGTGAAAATACCGTTGACATTGCATTGACATCAAAGTGCTCATTTTTTTATGTGAATAGAAGCTGGCCAGGTTTCATTTTCTGTAGCTACACATGGGTTGTGTCACGTAGGCATATTTAATTCAGGAAGATGTGAAATAGCTTCCAACTTTAGCTCCATTTGAAACTATATACTATGCTGAGGCAAGCTATTACAGTTTATATAAATAAATCAATGCCATGTTTCTTTATTTCAGAAGACATAGAATAAAAAAAAATTGTTGTTGTTGTTGTTAGAGCTAATACTTTAAGTGTGTCGATGTAATCTTACTGGTGCGTGTTTACAGTCAATAATACACAGCTCATCCATCTTTTTCTATCTTCTTGTTTTTTCTCATCATCAGCATGTCATCGGACTATTCGTCTACCACTCACGCTATCTATGTTACGTATGTGTATTGTCTTTTGTTCGTAGTGGATGTGTGTGATTTGCAGAGATGTGGACTTGTGACTTGGACTCGTGTCAGACTTGAGTCACAAATGACTTGACTTGAGGCTTAACTTGGCAATATTTTGAATTACTTGATATTATGAGTGGCTTGACTCAGAGTTGTATGCTACTGACTCGAGACTTGACTTGGACTTGATAGTTTTAGCTTGCAATGGCTTACAATGGCATGTCAAGTCTTAATATATTCCATTTTTGAATTTGTATGTGAAAATATTACATGAATGATCTGTCCTTTATCATCTTCTCATTCTCATGTTCTCCCTTTATGTTGCCATGTGTGTATCCTCTTATGTATGTGCCCTAGTTCTTTGGTGTTCTTGGCATCCCTGTGATTATAGACCTCTTGATTCGAGAATTCCCATTTAGTTTGTATGCATACAGTGTGCACAGTCTTCAGCTGCGTGTACACCAGTAACAACCTAAGCTACCGAGAAGCCAAGGTTATTGAAGAAGTCATGAATTCGCTGTGTTCGCTCTGGATGTGACATTGACATGTTTGACATAGCTAATCACATAACAGCTCTGGCTTGTCAGCCTTGGACATTCAGAGATGTGAACATTCCAATTGGTTTTCACCGAACCGCGTCATAGCTCATTGCAATAATATTAACTTGACTTTAATTGCTGAAATTCGCTCTGATCGCCCAGGTCTCTTCAATTTGGTCGCTCTATTCGTTGACCCTCTATAGAGAAATAATGACTTCTATCATTCTGGTAGCATAGGTCGCTTTTGGTGTACACGCATCGTTACATGGTCAATGTATATCGAAAGTGACTATTCTGTCTCATTTACTTTGCTCGTCTTAGTTTTTCTGAATTTTTTTTGCATTGTTTAGGTAATTGGCTGAAACGATCCTCCCTGTCTGGTTTGACGGATGGTGTAGAGGACTTGTTAGACATCAGTTCAGTGGATCGCCTGTCTTTCATTCGACAAAGTTCAAAGGTTTGTTTTATGTTTGTCTTTATCAATTCCAAGATAGTTGAAGCGATACAGAACTATTTCTGGAAATAAGCTTATTTTACATATCCCCTTGAGTTGAATAACATATTTTTATCGTTCTTTTGTACCTCCAGCCATCCTCTTAATCTGTTGATGTAAGTTCTAGTTCCAAGATAGCAATTATCACTGAATCCTATTGCACTAGCTAGCTTGGAAGTATGTGAACCCTCCAGACATTGCCAACGTTTTTGTTAAAAACATTAAAATAACTTCATCCAGAGAGACGCAAACTACTTGAAGTTTGCAGTTTGCTTGAATAGATACAACTGACTCGATTTGCTTTGGGTTACGTGTATGCCAAATGATTTCATAACACCCCGTAAGCCACACCTCTCCTTCAAGAAATTGCACAGGTAGCCTCCAGATTTCATTGCATGTATTTGTTTCACTCAACATTCATTTGATAATCGAACAACTGTTAAAGAATGATCCAACAGCCAGCCCAAGCTATTGCGCAGGATTTTATTTCCAAATCATCTCCTTGACGTTTGTTTATTAACAGCTGGTTTTACACCCTGGCTACTGACATCTGTTGCTCTGTATTAGCTCATAGTTTGCTGTTGTTGTGTAGTATTCCCACCTGTTAGCCATGTAATCGCAATGGCCTTAGTGATGGAAACAATCAAAGTAGAGCAGAGAGAGAGAGACAGAGAGAGATAGTGGAGAGCAAGTGAGCAGGAGATAGAGTGAGTGAGATAGAGAGAGTGAGAGATGTGTGGCAGGGAATACAGCACATCACCAGTTACAAGACCAGAGCTGGGGGTGCTGAAGGCGATGTTTCCCTGGTAGAGGAGCTAAATCACTTCTTCACTCGTTTTGAGGCAATTCAACCAGAGGAAGGAAGGCAACTCCCCACTGCTGACCACACCATCGTCTTTGCAGTGGAGGAGCATGAGGTGAGGAGCATACTGCGGGCCATCAACCCGATGGCATCTGTGGTTCAACCCGATGGCACCTGTGCTTCATCCCCCCCACTTTTGACCCACACCAGTTTGCATACAGGGAAAATAGGGCCACTGAGGATGCAATAGCCACTGCTCTCCATGCTGCATTGTACCATCTGGAGCAGCAGGGGAGTTATGCTCGGCTGCTTTTCATCGACTTCAGCTCTGCCTTTAATACCATCCTCCCTAGCAGACTGGTGGACAAACTATCAAGCATTGGCATACCACACTCCACCTGCCTTTGAATTAAAGACTTTTTAACAGGTCGCACCCAGCGAGTGCGCATAGGTCATAACACCTCCATGGACCTCAAACTCAGCAGTGGCTCGCCGCAGGGATGTGTGTTAAGTCCTCTGCTGTACACACTGTACACCCACGACTGCTCCCCAGTCTACACTAATAACACCATAGTGAAATTTGCTGATGACACCACAGTAGTTGGACTTATTTCAAATGGGCATGAGTCTGCCTACATAGATGAAGTAGAGCGCTTGGTGGGGTGGTGCAGAGAGAACAACTTGCTCCTGAACACAGCCAAGAACAAGGAGCTGGTGGTGGATTTCAGGAGGAAGAGGACTGCCATCCAGCCACTTCTGATTGAGGGGGTGTGTGTGGAGAGGGTGTCAGACTTCCGTTTCCTGGGAGTTCACATCAGGGAGGACTTGACCTGGGGTGTCAACACCACTGGGCTAGTGAAAAAGGCACAGCAAAGACTTTATTTCCTAAGAATACTTAGGAAAAACAACCTCTGTCAGAAGCTGCTTGTGTCTTTCTACCGCTGCTCAGTGGAGAGCATATTGACATCGATATTGTCTTTGTGTGTGGTTCCCAGGCTGCACTGTGGCACAGAGGAAAGAGCTCAAGGGGGTCATAAAGGCCGCAAAGAACATAATTGGCTGCCCTCTTCCATCTTTGGAGGGACTATACAGCACCCGCTGCCTAAAAAAGGCCAAGTGCATTCTGAGAGACACATCCCACCCAGGTCACAGTCTGTTTGAATTGCTGCCATTAGGCAGGAGATTCAGGTCCATGAAGACGGGGACAAACAGACTGAAAACCAGTTTCTCAGCGGCCATCACAGAACTGAATTTTGCTTCAAAAGCATAGTTTTTATACACATCATTCTTTTTATTCCATTTTTTTTTATTATTTATTTTATTTATTTATTTATTTTAAAACATGTGTTGACTGCTTTTAGCCTTGCTGCAGGGGTTGAAGAAGTGTGTGATCAAGTTCAAGTTCAAGAGTTTATTTGCCTTGTCAACAAAGTTCATAGGATTTTTTTGTGGCATATCGCCCAACATCAAAAACAAAACTAATACAAACAATGGACAAGATACACAGCTGCAAGGCACATACAATACATATGACAATGGGTAGACACAAACAGTAAACAGAGAGGTTCCCAGCAGACATTACAAATCAAACTGTCAGTACTGAGACCATACGCCACACATTGTATCAAATTGATCTGCCTGGCCGTTATCCCAGAATGGACCCTTTTCCAAAGATGATTCCACTTTTGTCATGCACTGTAAATGAATACCCTTAACTTTTTAATACTATTCATCATACGCCTAAAACATGTACGACATGCCACACACATTAAAATGTGCTGCATTCGTTAATATTAAATACAGTGCACAAAATAAATAATCTACACAATGCTGTAGGGCTGCACGATTATGGGAAAAAAACATAATCACGATTATTTGGGTGAAAATTGTAATCACGATTATTAATCACGTTTATTGTTTTTTTTGCAGAATTTTCTTTTAAATAATAACAAAATGAAATATAACCAAGAATGAATTATATACGGGACGAGCAAAATAAATCTGAATTTTAATAATTATGAAAGAGGCAATAGCATGAAACTTAGGTGGACACATTTCTGTCCAGTAACACCAGCCTGTCAGTGTGTTCTGGCTTCAAGGACGCTCAAAGGCAGATCATTATTGCACGATTAAATTCCGATTGAATCCCAATTTCGATATCATGATTTTTTATTATTTCTATTAATTGTGCAGCCCTGCTATGTCGTCCCATGCATTAATGCATCTTTTCATTGTTGATTTAGGTGAAGTTCACAAGCGCCGTGAAATTGTCTGAAGGGGGCGCTATGGAGTTTAGTAGCCATGATGAAGAGGCAACATTTTTCAAGCGGCTCGGTAGGTGGCGCTCAGGCCGGAGGAGTCATTCCAAAGTTCACCACCCAGAGGATAAGGATGGTAATTCAATTCCTTTAATTTCAATTCAATTCACTTTATTTGCCAGACTTGTGTTCAAATCCCCACAAAAAATACATGAAGACAGACCAGGGCAAATAAGCCAAACTGAAAGTTAAATTTTTTGCTCGTTTGGTTTGGTTTGGTTTATTTGTGGATATAGGAAGACAAAAGGTATCCAAGGGATAACATGTAAAAGCATAAACACTTATTTCCAACATGGTCCCTGATGGAAGAGGACAAGACATAACAAAAACATGTAACAGATATTACATACACATATGCCATCACATTCCTACGTCACCTAGTTCTCCACTTTATCCCACAAAAATACTCCAACTCTTTGTTTAAAAGACCTTTTTGTTTCTGCCATTTTAATATTTAGTGGAAGGCTATTCCATAGCATAATCCCTGTGGGTCATTTCACGTGAATTCAGACACTTTGGGACCTGACCGACACAGATTTCAATCATACTTGCTGTGCCTGTTTAGTAGCAAGGTAGCACCCAAGAATGCATTTGTGTGAATCTGACACCAATATTAAGGGAGAAACAGACTAGCAAAGTTTGACATATGAGGTAGGACACTATACATTCAGCCTTGATTATATTAGTCAGTGTAAGTCACAAAAATATGTCTGAGGTGTTGTTTGAAAGCTCTTTTCTGGCTCTATAAATTACACTCTCAGCATGGAATACAACAACCTTCAAATATGAATTATCATGATACATTGAAAAATTAAAAATTAAATATCAAAAAAACGTATATTTTAAAATAGCCGGTTTCTTCTCTAAACATAGCCTGTAATGACATAAACAGCACCTGAAAATGGGGTGTTTGGTTCTTTATTCATTTCAGAGATAATGGGACATAAATGTTTGAAATGAGTTGTAATGAAGTAGTAATAGAGTAGTGTCAGGGACAGGGCTGGACTGGCCATCTGGCAAGACGGGCATTTTCTCGGTGGGCCCTGCACCTTCGTCGGCCCCTATTCCAGGAACTCAAAAATTACACAGCTTCTGCCCATTGTCAATGGAGACAGTGGAAGCTAGACAACTTTTAGCACTCAGAGAAGGCAGGGTTGAAAGAATAAGCTCAGTGCAGGAATTTTCTAAATGTTGAAGCATCAAAGGCTATGTTGTAGCTGTATATGATGGCAACTAGTGGCTAGCGTGTGTTGAGGAATGTATGCCAAACACTGGAGAGGTGAAACTGAACTTCCTGCATCCTCATGGACCATCTCCATCCTTCACATATTCCGATAGACATGCTGTTATGTAATATTACTATGGTATTACTATTATTACTAGGTGATTCGTATGATGCCATATTTTTGAGTCCCATTTTCTCTGAAAGGAATAAAGAACCAAACACCAGCATTTCAGGTGTTGTTTATGACATGGCAGGCTTTGTTTAGACAAGGAACTGGCCATTTTAAAATAAACGTTTTGTTGATATTCGATTTTTAATTTTTCAATTTATGATGATTCATATTCTGAGGGTTGTTGTATTCCATGCTGTTTGTGTAATTTGTAGAGCCAGAAAAGAGCTTTCAAATAACACCACAGACATATTTTTGTGACTTACACTGAGTGATATAATCAAGGCTGAATGCATAGTGTCCTACCCTCATATGTAAACCTTTGCTAGTCTGTTTCTCCCTTAATATTGGTGTCAGATTCACACAAATGCAGTTCTGGGGTGCTACCTTGCTACTAAACAGGCAAAGCAAGTATGATTGAAATCTCTGTCGGTCGGGTCCCAAAGTGTCTGATTTCACGTGAAATGACCCCTGTATAAAAGAAAGAGCTGCGAGCTGTGCTGGTACTGTACCTTACAGGAGCGAACACTTGCTCTTGTTCCATGGGCATGTTGAGTATGCAACATTACAATCTGGGATCCCAAGTACTTAAGGGCTATCTCATTAATAATGTTAAACATATGATTCAGTTTTAGCTGTTCAACCCTTAATTTCACAGGCAGATGGTCCACTTTCTTAAAATCATTTGAAGTAACATGATACCTAGATGGTTTACCTAATATAAAACGGATCATGTTGTTCTGCATAACCTGCATTTTATTTTTAATTTTCACTGACGGGCCACTGTACCATGCTGAACAGGCATAATCAAAATGGCACTGCACAAGCGCTGACACAAGAAGTTTTTTAACTTTAAAATCTAATTGACTGGTCATTCAATTGCGGAGAAGCTATTGTATAAAAGTGCTTCTAAATTGATTTTTTTTGTACCGTAACACAAGGCAAAGTCTTATCCAGAATCTGAATTTGAGTAGAATTATCTACTAGCATTTGAGACACAAAGAGTGATGTGAGTTACCTGAGCACTTCCTGGATTATTTTGGTCCATTGTTGTTCAAAGTGGTGATGACATCTCTTTACATAAGAGTGATTCTACGATTCGGCTGCGCTTTTAAGTCCATGGATTTTATTTGCCAACTCCACGAACTATTAACTGCATCCAATGATGTTTTGGACATTAGCACACATTTATCTTTCATATAATACAGAAAGTGTAGACATGACATTATTTCCCTCAGCAAGAATGAATATTTAATACTGGTTTGGGGCGTTTTCATGCCGTCCTGTTTTCCAAATGTCAGATTCAGTCTTCATATTAGCATGTAAAGAAACTTGTTTTGCCCAAGACGATTGCAAATGTTGATTCACAGTAATCATCACAATATGACAAAACTGTCAGAAAGACCACGGTCCTTTCCATTATACATGAAATTTGCCATTTTGTGTGTGTCCACGAAAACTGTGCTAACCGTGTCACGGTCTGAAACCCCCTCCATAAATCAGTAATGGTTTGGTCTTAGGCCATACGAATAACATCACGTGATGTCATAACCTCTTTGGCAGGATATGGGAAGTTGGTAAGTTTTGAGCTCCATCCTTCCATAATTTAATCCATTCTTTTTCATGTTCTCATAGCGGGAAAATTGCCTGTCAACTGTGTTATCAACATATTCATAAGAATCTGAATTAGAAATCACATGTAGAAAAACACAGATAAAGCATGCAAATACATGAATTGATTAAGGTGTTGTGGTGGAACTTCTGAGGTCCTCAGTTAGCACAACACAATAAAAATGGCTGAAATGTCAAGCCGTGTCACCGTCAATGGTGTTACAATTAGCTATGACAGTTGAGGAGGAGGATGTTTTTGCCAATTTATCTCCATATTGACAGACAAACAAACACAATAATTTCTGTTCTAGGGAGATGGGTTTGTCTGCTCTGTTTTTTCTCCTGAAAAAGTGCCGACTTGTTCCCCTGCACTGTTGACCGTAACACAGTTGAGTAACACAGTTGACTGTTTTGAAAGTGTTTTTGTGCCATTGATCCCTTATGTGTTGGAAAAATCCTATGAACAGACACGAGGGATTATCTCTGGAGAAGGGAGTCTTGTGTAAGGAGGATGACTAAATTCAAATCAGACGTTACAGGGATTTATAATGACATCACAATCACATTTTCTATGTCAGTTGCACAGATTAATGACAACATTATTGCAAAGGGACATAAGCACTTTCAAGCGTAGCAGTCCATAACACTGTTGACAAAATAATCAAGCAAATGTTCATTAGAGTATTTATCAAATGATTTAAGATTAAGCTTGGCAATTTGTTTGTTTGGAAACTTAAATATATACACTATGTAAACATCTAGGTCATTTAGTTGAAAAAAAATACTGATAATTGACATTTTGCTTTTGCCAAAAGCACAGGCGAATCGTAGAATCATTCATAAATTAACTTTGCCAATGTTTTTAAAACAAATGCAATGCATGGCTAATGCAGCAATGATCATTTCTCAGTGGTTACGTACATGGGAAACTGTTTGGATAAAACTGACTTTCACGAATGAGGGGGCGGAGCTAAGGACGCTCAGAGCCATTTAGGGCTTTGGTATTGGATGGTGTAGATTTCTTACCCATCATGCAATGCACTTCTTAGAGCGAAATTTCTCAAACATTAACTTATTTATCACAAAGTAATACATTGGTTTTGCTTCAAAACTATTTCTCTTCCTTATATTCTGTTATTGTGGGGGTTTTACAATTAAAACTAATACAAGAACATGAAGTGAGGTACATAAAAAAGATGACATCTCACCACCCACCGTCATTAAGAGGTGTTTGTCAAGCTCTTGCAATATAAAGCTTCCTGCCACTTTAGTACTACGTTATCTTTGTGTGTTAATGCTAGTTGCGCTAAAGTCGTCATTTACAAAGTCGGCTAATTGTGAAAGATTAGGAAATTCTCAAGGGGGGTGCCCCTGCCAGTTGGGGGCCCTAAGCCACTGCTTAGTTTGCTTATGCCTCGGGCCGGCCCTGCACACAGAAGTGCAAACACTTCAGCCATCCACACACAGGAAACAAACATTACTTGCAGCACAACACATGTCATATGCCTCATTCGTTGCCCCTGTGGTCTAGCCTATGTTGTAAAAACTATGCGCCCCTTGCCCACGAGGATCAGCGAACATAGGCCTACATAAGAACGGGCGATAAACGGAGCCCGGTTGCAGCGCACTTTAAAAGCACAGGCCACACAGTGAGCGCACTGAGGTACATCGGTGTGGAGAAAGTGGACAGGTCACCGAGAGGAGGTGATTGAGACAAATTACTTTTACAGCATGAAACGTATTGGATTCATTTCCTCAACACAATGTCCCCCCATGGCATAAATGAGGAATTTGATACTAAACCTATTCATGAATTGATTACTTTTATATGGAAATTGGCAAAGGTTTATATGGATGTGTCTATATCTACATGTATGGTAACGTAACAGTTTCTAACTGTTCTATTTCATTTTTTTTCTTTACTCATTTTTTTCCACTCCTTAGGATGAAGATTTTAGTTTTCTGTTTATTTTGGGATGTGGTTTTCTGGGTGTCCGCGTATAAAGAGTAAAAAATATATATTTCAAAATTATTTATACAAAATATTCATGTTAAAAAATGGATACACATTTTGATCTTTAACAGGCTATTATATGTGTAGGCCTAGGCATTGTTTTTGGACCCATGTCTAACCGTGATTAGAGGGTGGAGTCTGTGGGCCTCATTTATAACGGGTGCGTACGCACAAAAGACTGCGCACGCCAAGTTCACCGCAAGGTTTGGTATTTATAGAAAAAGAACTTGGCGGTAAACATGCGCAGCTCCACGCAAAGTTTGACCCATGCGTAGGCACTAAACAACAGACCAAACGAGGAAAGCGCGACCTCGGGAGGTAGCTGGAAGAACGACCCGAAATTGGTTGAAGAAAAAAAATCAAAGGTCACGTGTCACGATAGCCACTTTAACATTATTTAATCCAGTTCGCAACGAAAACGCGGTTGTTTGTTGTTTGGTAATGGTGGAAAATAATAAGTAGGCCTACCTGGCCTATCCATAGCCACATACGCCTACATGTAATAGACGCTTCAAATTGTACGTTTAGGATAGGCCTACGTTACATTTGGAAATACCCTACATTATATTAAAAATAACCACGGACCTTTCCAGTATCGGGCTATAATCGTATCGGTAGGCTATAAAGTGTTCCGAGTCTGCAAGGAATTACGTCATTTAAGCCAGTTGCAGAATTATCTGCTCAAGTCCCAAGTGCATCTGTAATGGTTGATTTTCTCAGCCATACAGGCAAGCGCAAGTGCCAATGGACAGCTTCGTTTCTCTTGTTGCATGTCATTTCTTTTCCATGCGGTTATTCGTCATCAAAGCAGAGGTGTGCATTTGACAGCTGGTCTTATACACTGATAATGTATGTTTATAATACACACATTTAATAAATACAGACTAGAAAATGCCCATATGTCATGCTGTCTGTGGATATGTCGATCGACAGTTGGGGCGTCGCTTTGAACTGAAAGCAGACAGCTGCGCGCAGTGACCAACGGCAATTGTTGAAAAAAAGTTTAAACCCGGTGCATATGAGGTGCGATGAGACAGCGAATAGATTTTCTACCGGTGAATTTCACATGGGGACATGCCATGTGAGATGTTTCCTTGACGCAGCTATTTTTCCCTTTGTTCACAACTCAATTAATACTAGCCTACATGTCCATGACTTAGCAGGTTCATATCCATGCCATCCTTATTTTATTTATTGTTTTACTTCTGGTATAGCGTGATTTTTGTCAACATAACCATCCACATGCTGCAATTCAAGGTTTTTATTTTTGTAGCCTACGACTTCCCAAACTTAACCGCTCCACTTTGCCCAACGTTCTCTAGGCCTATCTAATAAAACTGTTTGCTCCACATGTGGTAAATAGGCTATCGCGTCTGCTTTCCGCACGCCGTCCACAGATATAAATATTCATTTTGGGCGTTTCACTGAATATTCATAGATAATTATGGGTGTGTCCACAGGTGCGCACATTTGCCGCAACTTCAGAGTCAGTTGGGATTTATAAAGGGAAGTCGACGTGGAACGTGCGTGCGCCATGCTTTATAAATCTGAATATTTTCTTGCGCACGCACATCCTGAGTTTCGTGCGTGCGCCATCTTTTGGCGCATTCCTTCCGCAAAGTTTTATAAATGAGGCCCTGTGTCTCTGGGTAGTGATGCGTTCTATCCACCTGACCTGTGCTCACTGGAACAATGACTATTTAAAATGACACTTCCTACCCAAAATCAAATGCCTGATGAAGACCCTGTTGGGCCGAAACGTTGTATGACCTGAATAAATGTTCAAAGTTGAGCTACATACTTCTATTCTTTCCAATTATCTGTGATTGCTCTTGGTTGTAATTGTATTTGTGTACTCTTTGTTTTCGTTCTCTTTTATAGGATGCCATAGCTTCCAGGAACGTCTGGTTGCCAGTCAAGAGGCTCTGAAGAACCGAAATATTGTGAACCTGGGTGCTATACGGCAAGGGATGAAGAGATTCCAGTTTCTCCTCAATTGTTGTGAGCCTGGTACCATTCCGGATGCCTCAATACTAGCAGCTGCTCTTGATCTGGTGAGTTAAACCAGAGACACTTAATAGGGGCATCTTTGTTTACATATTTGTGCCACATGCGCAGTGAACTGTGTGGCAAGAAAAGAGATGCATTCTGCATTCCCCATTCAGTTAGAGGGCGATATCCCTGGCATGAAATCCATAAATATCACATGATGTGTTATACATTAATATTATTGGTTATGGGGGATTATGGCCTCAATTTATTTCGCTAATTGAAGATTTGGCCATTTACGATATTTGCTAAAGAAGTTTCAGTGAACGTCTTTCTTCTTGAGCTTACAAAATAAAATGATAAGGTTACAATTAACCTCACTTCCTCAGAAAATCGGTTGTGGCCATAAGGTCCTCGGCACGCTTGCTGCGAGCCGCAAATTACACGCGTCACCGCAAGCAACCGACTGCACATGCTTGCTTTAAAAGCAGTAGAACAACGCGCAAAATACTGGCGGTGTCATCCAGGAGGCACAGAGAACAGCGTTGCGATCCGGAAATTGGGAACACAAACTGTAAACAAAACAAAGTGAACTAAGGACTCTCCGGGCAATTTCTGTAGAATTCTCTGCATCCTTTTAGTCAGCCTGCCAAGACCCTAAAATAAATGTTTGATGGCATTTTCTGTTAAATGTTGGCAACCATGCCAGAAGTTATCAGCATGGGCTAAGGTTTCAGAATCACCTGGTTGCCAACACGGAACTTGACCTTTAAGGTCAAATATGAAGGTCAAAAGGTAAAGCACGGTCAAATAACAGTGTTATTTAGTTAAAAATTGTTAAAAAGATGTTAAAAGTGGGCAACCGTGCCAGAAGTCATCAGCATGGACTAACGGTGCCCATCCATTTGTCAGTTTGACGCAAGCCGTACCAACGCATTCAATTCATTTTCAATGAAATGTGGCAGATCGTCGTTACCAGACTCGCAAAGCATGTTGGGATTCCGGCACGGCGAGCGTGGGTCCGGTGGCACGTCAAAAGTTGAGCTCTCCCGAAAGTTATGCAAATTAGCAGCGGCTGACTGACTACGTTACCCAATGACTGTTGAGCACATGAAGATGTCCCATGATACCTGTGGTCATCACGAAGGTGCATTTCCCTCCGTAAAAGTAGATTTTTGACATCTATCGAACTTTTGGATGTACAAAATATAGACTACAAGCATTTATGTTGCACGTGCTTATGATGCCTGGGTTCAAATTATTCGATTTCGACCATAAGCATAACACGAGGCCAAGCTGTGTGTGAAAAAAACACATGTGCCGAGTTCGGTAAGAGCATTTTGAACTGTAATTTAGGGGCGGTTGGTTTGCTATATCGATAAAACGGCTAGAAATGTAGATTGATATACTTCCTGTATATAACTCCCGGGCCACGCGGGCTGTAGTAGCAGTGCGTCGAAACTGCATCCAGTACGTCGAGCTGCGATAACGTAACGCTATAATGGATCCCTAGCCTAAGGATTCAGAATCAACTTGTTGCCAACACGGAACTTTACCTTTAGGGTCAAATTTAAAGGTCAACAGGTCAAAAACAATGTATTTTCTGGTTAGTCTATTTTGGGAATTGTATATTCATGGAATTCTTTTTCAAATGTAAGCAACCATGCTAGATGTTATCAGCATGGACTAAGGTTTCAGAATCACCTGGTTGCCAACATGGAACTTGACCTTTAAGGTCAAATTGGAATGTCAAAAACAATGCATTTTCTGGTTTGCCTTTTTGGTGGGGGCTTCATATTCATGGAATTCTTTTTCAAAAGTTGACAATCATGCTAGAAGTTATCAGCATGGACTAAGGTTTCATGGTCCATGGTTGCCAGCATGGAACCTGACCTTTAAGGTAAAATTTGAAGGTCAAAAGGTCAACCGGGGTTAAAAAAAATGTTTGGGTTTTTTTTGTGATGTGCTTTCATAAAATACTAATTGAATATTTAGTACCTAGAGGAGATATTTTGTATTATTTAAATCATTTTAGGTGATTGAAAGTATTGGAACAAATAATCGTAAAGAAAATAAGACACTGTTTTGATGAGGTTTCTTCCGAAGCGGACAGCGCTGTCAAAAGTTGCATTTGGGGTTTTCTGACAGTGGACGGTGGAAGTGGTCACGAGAGTCACACTTCACCTACTAATGACTCAAATAAGTATCAGATGACTCTGGACAGTTTTTAATTAACCTTTTAATCCTACTTAGAGCCCTTTTAAACCCAAGTCTTCAGTGAACAACAAAAACAAGGAAATTTGCCTTTCTGTTCCAATACTTTAGGGGCCTGTATATTTAGAAGTTGTATAGTCTTTATTATTAGGGTATGAGTGAAAGTGATTATTGCAAATTGTCAATAACATGAATGTAATTCATCATATTGTTTCTTTACTTCAATAATAATTAAAACAATAATTAAAATTCAAATGTGATGTCAGTACATACTGGATATTTATGTATTTAAAGGAGCTATTGTTGCTGTTGTTACAAAAAGGTTGTGTCATCCAGATCATGTTCTATCCCTACGGCGTTTAAACATTCTACATTTTAATCACATGCAGGTATACAGGACTGTCCATTCCTCAGGCAACTGCAGGCATGTATTGGCCACATGGTTCTACAACCACATCTTATCAGTCCTAAGCTACTATGTGGAACTGGAGGATTCCTTTGCCACACAGCCATCAAGTGTTGGTCTACAACTTTCCAACCACCTGTCTCCTCAGTGTCTTTGTTAATATGTACTTTGTCAGACTGCAGCCATACATTTGCCTGCTGATTTGCTTATGCAAGATGCAATCCATATGCATCACTTGGTGGTAACATATCAATTGCCTTTTTGTCTTCTGAAAAAAGTTGATCAATACCCAAAGATAAGCATGGTGCTTTGTACAGGTGACACAAAAACTCAAGCCTGGGAAATTGCAACAGAACATTCCACAGTAGTCATGAGAACATCAAGAGAAGTGTGCAATACTTGCTCTACTCTTACTGTAGGTTTTGTTTCCTAACCATGATATGACATCGCAAATCAGCAAGTATCCTTCATTGCTATAACCATTTGAAACACATCAGAAATAACTGAAGTCATTATTTTTTCTATGGAAAGCCTGTGAATTGATGGGGCAAAGCAAATTCACTGGTGAGCCAAGGCATATCCCATTTCATACCAGCAGCTTAATGTGCTTCACAAAGAAGAATAAAGTAATTGAGATGACCAGAATGAAAATTAAAAAAATACAAGTTTAAGTTAATTTTATGCTAATGAGCTATGATGAATGTCTAAGGATGACAGGCCAGAGCCCCACCATGATAAGCCAAATCAAACATTAAATTATAGGCCTACCAATTATTCAATATACAGTACCATGCAATCAACTTGTATTTTATGAAAGCACATCACCATTTTTTTTATTGATCTCAGTTGACCTTTTGACCTTCAAATTTGATCTTAGACGTCAATTTCCATATAGGAACCAGTTGATTCTGAAACCTTAGTCCATGCTGATAAGTTCTAGCATGGTTGCCAACTTTTGAAAACAAGAATTCCATGGATATAAAGATCACCAAAAAAGACTTACCAGAAAATACATTGTTTTTGACCTTCGTATTTGACCTTAAAGGTCAAGTTCCCTTGGCAACCAGGTGATTCTGAAACCTTAGTCCATGCTGATAACTTCTAGCATGGTTACTAACTTTTGAAAAAGATTTCCACGAACACAGTCCCCCAAAAAGTCTAACCTTAAAATACATAGTGTTTGACCTTTTAACCTTCAAATTTGACCCTAAAGGTCAAGTTCCGTGTTGGCAACAAGTTGATTCTGAATCCTTAGTCCATGCCGATGACTTCTGGCATGGTTGCCCACTTTTAACATCTTTTTAACAATTTTTAACTATATACCACTGTTATTTGACCGTGTTTGACCTTTTGACCTTCATATTTGACCCTAAAGTTCATGTTCCATGTGGGCAACCAGGTGATTCTGAAACCTTAGCCCATGCTGATAACTTCTGGCATGGTTGCCAACTTTTAACAAAAAATGCCATCAAAAGTTTATTTAAGCACCTTAGCTGCTGGTGGCAGGCTGACTATTTAGTAATTTCATTATAACACCGTACGAGACATGTCTCTTCAATAGCTTGCTGGACAGTGTTGTGCGTGTGGCACCCGCGGTGGAAAGGTCTGACAGACAATGACCATCGTAGTTGGAAAATACAATAATGAAATATGACAGTCGTTGTCATGAAATGGTGCTGAAATAACAGCAAGTGATCGCAAAAGAGGTATCATCCAACAGCAAAAAAAGCGTTTTATTGTAGCCTACATTTCATTAGCCTGTAACACCGTATTGCTATCACCATCTTGCTTGCCTGTTGCTGGTTGGAAAGCACATGTGAAGGGAAGGATAAGCAAATAAAAAATGATGAAACCTTTGATGAATAACCAATAGGCCTACAATCAATCACTGTTACATAGTGGATGGGAACGGAACATTAGTGGGGGCTACACTGTTGGGGCCCTAGTTAGGGTAGGACCCGTTCGTATGTTTACAGACGTCTGTTGTCGGAAGCAAAAAAAAAGTGGCTTAAACGTCTGCCTTCATGTGGATTCACTGGGTTTACATATTGGACTATTGTTTCCTGCCGTGTGATTGACGGATTCCTACGGCTGTTCGCTACAAGTATCATATTCCTGTTCATCTGCACTTGTTGAGTGAGTAGACCTGGCACGCCTCAAAGCGCAACACCTCAAAGTACAATCGCTTCTGAAAGACTGTCTAGCTATACTGTTGTCTGTGCCTCAGCGTGGTTGACAAGACCTTTGTTATGACAGCTCTGAAGTATGGACTGTTTTCGAGCGTGTTTATTGCTGAAACACAACCGATTACTTAGGTCTTTTATATTGGCCCCAGCGGTTATTTGCCTGCATTATTCGCCAAAAAGCTTAAAATAAGCTAACTCCATAACAGCGCTCCATTTCTCAGAATGTCTCATCATTAGATACATTTTGTGGATTGGCAAATCGATGGTGAAACTTTCATTTTACACCGGAGCTATCCTTTAAGTGTGTGTTAAGAATTATTGTCATGTTGGAAAAGAACACAGCAATCAAGAGCATGGATTGATGGTGACATCTTTGCTTTAAGTAGAGCAATATATTTATGTATACATTGATCCCATCAATTGGGTCGCAATGACATAGATGATCCAACTAAAATAAAATAAAAATACTTTTTTTTCTCTGAAAGACAGAGACCCCCATAGGGTCAAAGTTATCATTCGAACTCTGAGGAGAAGGTATGCTCTCTGAGTGCTTTTCAAGTTATTTTTAAATATCTTCATGCTCGACAAAGGAGAACACAATGCTAACAATTTGTCACTTTTGATTACTTTTAACCTATATTTATTATTGTACTCATTGTGTTTCTTATATTCTCTTATTTTCAGGAAGCTCCGGTTGTTGCAAGAGCTTCACTCTTTCTGGAATGTGCAAGATTTGTGCATCGCTGCAATCGTGGCAACTGGCCCGAGTGGATGAAGGGCCACCATGTGAATATTACCAAGCGAGGGTTGTCACGCGGACGATCACCAGTTGTTGGAAACAAACGGAATCAAAAACTGCAGTGGAATGCTGCCAAGCATTTCTACCAATGGGGCGATGTAAGATTTATTCCCCCCCTTTTTGGGGGCCAGTCAGTCTTGAGTAATTATAGTATGACACTAGCTTATACTGTATAAACTTATACTTTAACAGTAAAATTCTTGTTGAATGATCAGCTAATTCTCAGTTGATATGTTAATGATATAGGTTTGACTCAGACATCGTGTCTGTGTATGATTCCATGGCCAGTTGAATCCTAGGATAACTAGAATTGTTGCCATTTAAACTGGGCCTATTGCCAAATTGATCTTTTGATGAATATTTATTGAGTAATACTGAAATGTACTAGTATGCAGAGATGTATAAAGTACTGGAGAAAAGTAGTGGAGTAGAAGTACCAGTATCATCTTGTCAAATGACTTGAGTAAAAGTCAAAAGTAACCTTTCCTTACCTTACTCAAGTAGAAGGACAAACGTATTCAAAATGTGTTGTACTTAAGTAAAGCAAGTAGAAGTATTGCACGTTTTGCTACTTGAGTAAAAAGTAGAAGTAGAAGTAAAAGTACTGCATTAAAAAAAATGGGGAGAAAAAAAAGTCAGTCAAAAGTTTGAATACCATTTGGTTTATTAGAGCTCTGTACAATAAGTCTCTTATGAAGTGCAATGGCAGTGCAGTGACGTTGATGTTGATGGCGATACCTCGTCTACCTCATCCATCTTGCCAACATGCCAGTGTCAATGCCAACTGAGCGTCACTGACCGCGCCAAAAGACATGCGCGAGAATGCGATCTGCTTTTATTTCCCTACCATTGCATCGCCCACTGACCGTGAACACGTTCCATCATATCTGGTGATGACAGAGCCATCTAGTGCTCGGGCATAGAAACGAGTAACGAAAGCAGCACATGAAAAATATATCGGAGTAAAAGTATTAATTTCATCAGAAAAATGTAGTGCTGTAAAAGTACAAGTATGAGGAAAAAAATATTACTCAAAAAAGTACAGATACTGCAGTTTAGTACTTAAGTACAGTACTTCGTTACTTTTACTTCGTTACTATACATCTCTGCTAGTATGACCAAATTACCGTAAGTTTTGCAGCTAAAAATGCCCATTTCAAGAAATTGAAAATTGCAGACATGGAGAATATCCAGCTTTTTATGTATGAAAAGTGCCATTTCCCATTCATAAAGTATACTTAGAATGTGATGATGGTGGTAAGCAGGGCTCTAAATTAACACCATCCAACCGGTCAAATGCTGGTGAAATTTCAGTTTGGCTGGTAGAAAATAACAACTACTAGCCATTTTGACCCATTAGTGAGTGTGTGTTTGGCTAGTAAGATTAATATCTACTAGCCATTTTGGCTGGTGATGAAAAAAGCCCTGGTGGTAAGTATTCATGAAAAAGGTAGCCTTTGTGAATGGGCAGCATGGATTCTTGAAATAAACTGCTGAAAAATATTACACAGTACACCTTTAATGAGTACTTTTTTTGTTGCAATAACCAGGCTATTGGGACACGCTTAAGTGAACTGTGCCACTCAGACAGCGAAAGTCCAGCAAATATCCTTGGTTTCATCTTTGATGAAGAGACCAAGCGGAAGATGAGGAAAGAGGATGAGGAGGAAGATTACTTAGATGACAGTAAGTGGCAATGCAACATTGTACCTATTGGCGGGGAGTCCAGATAACCCACCATGCCACCCCCAACAACAAAATGGCACTCGATTAACTTTTCTGGTGTTCCTATGAAGACTTTATGTATTCATGTCCCACCAGCCCATTATATTTGACAGCCTTCCAAAGCTTTCTGGCAATAATGCATTTTTTCTTCTTCTTTTAAGACACTGTGAATCCTACCAAATGTGGTTGCCCTTTTGCTCTGAAGATGGCTGCATGTCAGCTGCTGTTGGAGATCACCACCTTCCTCCGAGAAACCTTTCCTTGCCTACCTCGACCACGCACCGAACCACTGCTCGTCAGTATTTATCTGCATAATGAATATTTATTATGCACAAATGCAAAAATAGTTCTTTGTACTTATTTCATCTTATTTCATTTCATCTTTGAATAGTGATGACAATGTTGGTGTCCTGTTTATTCACCGGACAGTAGAAGTATATCATGCCTCAACAATAATTTATCATTTAGAATTTTGCTGATGACATTAACCAATTGTTGTGAAATAACATTTTGTTTGCAAAACGGTGTCCTTTTTTCGTGCTTGATTTTCCAATTAATTGGCTTTTAGTGTAGTGTTTTGGAAAAGACACCTGCTGCTTATGTATTTGTTAATACATCGATACAGTTTTTTGTTTTAAAAGACTTGAATTTGCTATCATTTCAAGGACCTGGACAGCTGTCGTCTACGATTGGACCCAGAACTGGGACGTCACCGATATGAGCGTAAAATTAGTTTTGCTGGTATATTGGATGATGAGGATGGACATGATTCTCTGAACAGCAGCAGCCATACACTTAAGTCAGACACAGCCTTTGATGAGAAGAGAAATCAAGAAAGTATTGGTAAGTCTAAGATGTTTTTGATAATCAAGGACTTTGTTGCCATTTACAGGGGGTAGGGGGAACTCATTGAACCCTATGAGTAGGGTTTTAGTTCTTTAGAGAGGTTCTTTGGGAGCAAGAGAGTGGAGTGATTGGAGGACAGAAGAAGAATGTCTTAGGATATACAGCTCCAGGCCTTTTTATTAGAATACCATGAAAAAGTTGATTTATTTCCATAATTCCATCAATAATGTTAAACTGTCATGGATTGTAGATTGATGGCCCAATTTTTTAACTATTCCAATCATTATTTTTTTTCTTTTTATATACGTTGGCCTTCCAGCTAAAAAAAAACATGAATTGGGGAATTCGCATCATTAGAATATTGTCATAAAATCACAATTTTCTTCATCAAAATTCGGGTCACATC